>NC_084672.1:1858750-2202500 GCF_028389875.1 Rhea pennata | reverse complement strand
TGTTTTGGAAAAGAACTGCTAAGTATCCTTAGCTATGATACTGAAACGTTTTGCCTTGTTTTATCCAGCCTTATGGAACATTAGAATAAAGAAGTCTATTTGAATAGGCTTGTAGCAGCGTAGACAACTTGAGCAAGTAACGTATTTCAGAGTCTAAGAGGACTAAATATGCAAAACGTCAGCTGATTTCAGTGAACTTTTTTTTAAGGCCTGAGTTATGGGTTGTCATTAAAATGCGTCTAAATTACAGAAATGGGACAGAGTAGATGAACACATAAGTTTGACAATGTGCTATTAGTGATTTCTGTCTTCCGTCTTGGTAGCCAAAAAGAGAGCCTGAAACTCCCCTTTCACGTTTCCTTGGCTTCAGCTGTAAGGGCAAGTCAGTCTGGTTTTCTTCTCATACAAGTGGAATTCCAATAAACTGGGATATGGTTGTAACTGGGTTTTTCAGCATTTTTCATTCTGAGAACAAGGTCAGGCTCATGTCAAATTTCTGCAAATAATGCAGTGAAAGGGAAAGTGAAGGGATCAAATTATACCGCTGTGAGGAACAAACGTTTCCATTTATTTCACCAAAACAAAAACTAGATTTTTTTTCATGAAAGCTGTTCAATTAAACTGTAGGCATGCGAAGCATAGTAGGAAAAATTAGGTATTATTTATCAGACCTAGCTCGAGCACTGGAGGGCCCAAGGTGGCTGCATCCTGGACAGCTTCTTGTCCTCCTCCTCCTTCAGACCTCGGACTGTCGCTAAACACTCCCTTCCCTCCCTCTCCCCTACTTTATGCTGCTACTCCTGCCTCCAAAGCAAAGTTTGAAAATTGTTCTGGATTCTTTGCTGAGGGAAGGTGCTTTGAGACAGGCAAAATTTATGAAGAAAATGGCAATTAAGGGGCATTAGGTCATGGCTGAGGTTGAAAAGGGAGGTGAAAGCAGGCCCTTTGCCATTAATTCACTCACCCCTTTTTAGTACTCCCATAACTCTCCCTATCCTTACCCCTGTGCAAATGGGGATCGTTCCACGGAAGGCATTGAACATACGCTATCGTAAAGCTAGCGCAAGGCAGGAGGGCCCTCAGTGTTTCTTAGTGCCGCTGAAGTGAAGATCAAAATCCGTAGTTGTCCCTGTTCAAGGGTGCTCCTGCCGCGGACTGGAGCGCCCGGGTGCCTGCGTAAGCGACCAGACGCGTCCTCAGGTGCTCTGCCCTTGCCAGCTCCTGCTTTCGGACACAACTCAGCGTTCACTTTGATCAGATTGCCAGCGTATGGCACCTAAAGCAGTGGTTCTTTGAATCGAAATAGGAGCTTTGGCTTCTGGCAAATGCAAATTTACGTGAAACGATTCACGTTTTTCAGACCAAACGTGGGAGCTCAGAATGTTAAGTGATACCTAAACCAGCTGAACAGAACAGAACAGAAATGAAGGCCCAGGTTATAGTTGTAATGGAGCATTCAGAATGTGATCACCGTACGTGTCATTTATTCTGGGTGGATTTTGTTTCAACTGCACAAAATGGAATATTAAGCATCTGCCTTTAATAAGCAGTGTCGGATGACCTGCCAGGTAAGAACTGAGGATATGAAATGTGTCAGGTGTGAGGATTAATGTGGCTCATAATGTCATCTGGAAGGTGAATGATTCACAAGGAGTGAATATTCCACTCCTTAAATCAAAGGGGCTCTTGACAATGGGAGCTAATGTACTCTGAATTAATGTTTTATTAACCTTTTTTAGAAAAGTACATATGGTAGTTGGTATAATGCTGTAGTGTATCTGCAGAACTACAGCCACATACAAGTTTTAACTTTTATCCTATAGCTAATATTAACAATTTTCTCTTTTAAGTAATTACTTATTTTCCAAGTGCCATTTGCATGTATTTTTCCTGCTCAGATGAATTCCTTAAGAACAAATCTGTTTTCATGAGCAGTTTAGTGTGGGGAAATCAGCTACTTTCTGTGTTTGAAGTTTGAATCCTTTGAAATTGCTAAACAGCATTGTTAGTGGCTTAAAATTGGTTTCTACCTTAGAGAAAAAATAAATAAAATAAAGCCCTGAGTCTCGGGTTAAAGTAACCAGAACAAGCTTTTTCAAATTGCTGTAGTTCAACACTGTGTGGCCCAAAGCTCAGCATCTTCTATCTTGATATAATTCTGCAGGTACATGGTACACTGTGCTAGATACAAAGTGCAAGTTTTAAGAGAAATTACTAAGAATAAAACTGGTCATCTCCATTTCTATTACGTTTTGCTCCCCTATGTACAACAAGGCATTGCCACATCATCTTAGTGTGCTAACTGATTATTTACAATGATTGTCCTTGCAGTAAAAGAGAGGCAACTTTGCCTGGAAGATCTACTGTTGTTATCTTCCAAAAGGAAAGTGCTGAAATACAGAACAACTTTCAGTCAGACTAAGTTTTTCTAAGTTTCAGATGGTTAGTCATGTGCAGATATATGGAAATGTTGCATGGATTTTGTTAACAGATCAGTCAGAAATCTGTCAAACACTGAGTGTTAGGCTGAACTTACTATTGATTCAATCACGGCTTGCAACTAGCGATACACGATATGTGTGGTTGTATATACACATTGATTAATTTAGAATTAACTCAGTTTAAAATCTACAGAATTAGAGAGTATAATTACAATGGTTGTGTCATTTGCAGAAATCTGTTAAAATGGGAATATGTAATCAGGTGGAAGTCTAACCTCCAAGCAGAAAATCCTAGCTCAGACAGGCTGCCACTCATTCGTCCTCTGTAACAAAGTGATCAGGTATCACTGAGACATCTCTTTAATGAAGTCTTTTTGTTGTCTTTTATCTGTGTGAAGGACAAAATGTACCACTCTGCCAGAATTCTCACTCAATGGTGATAACATTTATTTCTGTTAAAAAAAAAAAAAAAAAAAAAAAAAAAAAAAATCCAGCAGCATAAAAGACTTAAAATAGTCAGATGTTCATAGTTTTGAATTATAAAGCTTTCTAAGTGTGCAACATTTAGATCTTTATTTAGAATCTCATGTCGCACAAAAATGATGTTACATCAGTTTGTTAATAAAATTAATTCATGAAGATGATGTATTTATGCATCATTATGCTATCTTTGGCATTTGAGATACTTCTATTACAGTTTTTTTATCTAAAAAATGTTTCTTTCAAATATATGCCAAGGGTTTCTGAATAGATTTGGGGTGGACTTCAATTGTTTTTCAGGGTATTCCCAGTGCATCCGTGAGCATATTCCTGATTTTGCTCTTCAGCAGAATTTGCAGATGGGAAGGCTGTGCGACATACTGGGTATGTTATGAGCTGTTGCCTGGCTATGTTTTGATTGTTACTTACCCATATTTGTGAGTAAAAGAGAATGACTGATGGGGACTTTCTTGCTGTATTAATGTTAAGTGTAGAGAACATATAAGCTCAGAAGTAATTTATCTGCTATGCCATTTGCTTCTGTACAATTTCTTCATAAGAAGAGCCTATTGAATCTTTTTAACTCTATGATAAGGTAAAGCAGCCTGATCCTGTGGCATGCTTAGCACCACAAACAATCAAAAGTGCTTAGTGTTCTACAAAATTCGGTAGCTAATTCTGCTAGTGTGCATTCAGGCTCATATGGGAAGAAAGATGTGCTAGAAAAGAGCAAGCCCTTATTTAAAACTTTTTTTTTTAAAATTAGCAGATGAGCAAGAGCCATACATTAAAAAGTTTTTGCTAGAATGACAGTCCTTTTTTAAGCAAAGCAATGAAGAATATTGTTTGTCAAGTGCTCCCTGGAATGACATACTTTACATGATTCATATATATTTCAGTATCATTATTATTTTATAAATGCCATTTAGTAAATTTGTAAGAAAAATATATTAGATGTAGAAATTTACAGTTGCCTAAAATAATAATGTAATTGCCTTTATATATTATCTAGGCACTAATGTTGTTTTTCCCTAGCACAGTTTTATTTTGCAGTTTTTTAACATAGAATCTTTTTGTCTCTAAAATGATATTTAGAAACTAAAAGAGACAAAGTCAACACATTATACAGGCGTTCTTTCTCACCTTAAAATTTGTAAACATGAAAACTGGTTCCACTGTAGAATATAAAATAGATCACAAGTAAGATACAAACTAGTCAATTATTAACTAAATTATTAACTACATCAAATGCTTTACCTGTGCATGACAGAAGAACATTGGCATTTACCATACTATTTTTTTTTTCTTTAGAAGGATTTCCTTGCTTGATGTGACCTGCTACTATCTAATCTGTCTCTGGAGCCCCACTGTGTCCAAAGCAGATTTTTATATCTCTTTATAGGGCAGTGTTAGAATAGTAAACTTTTTTGCAGCATTTTGTTCACCAAATTCACTTGGGCTTGCCATTTTTTTGACAGTGCTTTCAGCGTTACAGCTAACATGGGCGAGTAGTCTTTTTGTACCCCGACTGGTAAATTTTCAGGCTGATTTTGCAAGTCTGACTAAATGCCTAAATATGATAGTGAATATTCACTAAAGATCTAGTGAACTGTTCTTCTAACTCCTTTAAAAAGTTTTATATAAAGGCTCAACCAGGGCTGAGGCATGGGGCTGGCTGTCAGATGCTGTAATGCTTTAGCAGAGATTTTGGCCTGACATGTTTAGTGTGGGTTGTTTGCCTGCAGCAGCATGGCAAAACAAAGTGAACGAGTGGGGGGTATCTCAATCCTTTATAGTGTTAGGTTCGGAGTTTTCTTACTCCAATACGTGCTTTGCTTCTGATTCATTCCCATTTAATAGCATTTGTCTCTGGCACTTTCAGGGCTCTTCTTCCTGAGCCCGGTAAAAACAATGAAAGACTTCCTACTGATTTCGGCAGGAGCTGGATCAAAATCTAGGAGTGCTTTTTGGCAGCATGTTCTGTTGATGTTGCAAGGCCAATTAATTCATTAGCTCCTCTGTTAACACTCTTATTTTAGAAGACCATAGTCATTTAAATTTTCTAAAATGGCATATATTAATGCCTTTCACTTTCTCACCTCAAAGTGTTTGTGTATATACTGTCTTTCAGCCCAAGTTGTTTCACATGCAAAAAAACAGATTTTCACACTGTGGTATTTAACTAGCTAATCTGCACACTCACATGCTCAGCAATAGTTATTAATGGTATCCTACTGTGAGCTTTTATGTGGACAGGACAAGAATAGGAACAGACCATGCAAAATCAAGGCAGAGTATGAAATTGCAATTTCATCAGCTTTCTAAACTTAATAGCTCAGTTCTATAATTTACTGAAGTTAATGGGATATATTTTTAAAGCAGTGCGCAATTCTCATTGATGTTAATGTGAGTCGCGCAGATAAATCCCCCTGCAACACTTCCAAAATTCTGCCCCCAGTATGTTCTGCAGATTGAATTCTGAAAACCAGCTATTTCTTTGGGTTGCTGACCTGTCTTCAGAGAAACGCTGAAGTACAGAAAAAGCAGCTAAACCATGAAGAGTAGGGAGTTACAGATCTCATTTTTATTTTCCATGTTCTTTTAGCAAAACTGTTTGTTAGCAAATGAGGAGGGATGATCAGATAGCTGTTCTGAATGGAGCCTACCTTTATCCCACTAATGAACACTGTGCTCCTTTGTTTTAGATGCCAACGTGGACGTCATCTACATCTGCCCCCTTCATCTGAGTGAGGAGTTACTGCAGTATTACAATAAACTCCTGGGTCTGCAGGCAGCTGTTAGATCTGGGAACCCTGAGGACATGGGTGACCTGCAGGACAGGTTCAAAATTCTCACCCCTGAAGCTATAAACAGCTTCCCTGTGAGTTTGTCTTCTAATTACTACAGCTTGAGGGATGCAGTAAAATTAAATTGGAAATTTTATAACTTGTAACGCTCTGGTACACATCAGTGAAATATTATTGCAAGTTTAAGAGCTTTACTGATTAGACTACTAGTTAGAGAATTGGAAATAAATATCCCAGTTTAGCTTTATAGACTTAGTTGAGATAGTCCTATATTGGCTACCTATAGACCACTGTCCATTTGTAGTATATGTTTGGGACTGTGAACTTGATAGATTTATACCTCTAAGCAAATCATAGCAATAAACCATTCTTATTACTCAAACTTTATCTCTGGGTAGCCCAGCATCCAATCATTCATGGTTTGTAGTATTTGTTGCAATGAAATCCAGTTTAGAGCTTCTTAAAGAACAGAGCTTGTAACTACTTAGTTTAGGTAATACAGAAATATTAGTTCTCAACCTGTCAAGCCATTTTTAAATTCGCACGCTGGAACATGGTTTAAAAAAATACCTAAACTACTGCATACTACGTACAATGCTTCTGAAAATACTGCAATGCAGTGAAGTTACTATACAGTGAAGAATTATATATTGTAAATATTAATTTTCCACAGTATCCACAGTATCTTAGCTGAGATTCCACTGTTACAAAATTCTGTGATACATTTTATCTCTATGCCCTCTATACTCAAAGCCCTACTCCTGTTTTCAAAATATATTAAGATCCCTCTCCTAGGTATTTTGATAAACAAGTATTTGTATCATAATTTGTACCATATTTTGATTGAAATTAATGACTTCAGAAGGTTTAAAAAAAAAAAAAGCTTTTCAAATGTAGCTCTGTAGTAGCATACTGTTCATCAAAGCACTTAAGTACATGTATGAATTCATTTTTGTTCTTGAAAACACATGTGAAAAGTGCTTAGCTCTTATACTGTATAGGAAGGGACTACTGAGTCAGAGATGTCTGCTAGTTTTGCCATAGTTAAGACTGTGTTCTGCGCATATGAATGTATTCTTCCCTAAAGTTAGAGAAAATCATCAAAATGTGTGTGTTCTTTTAAGAGCTAGCTTTTCTTTAGGCCTTTTATCTGAACACTAGAAACTTACTGACATTGCATATGCCTATGCTGAGCCATAATTTAGCCCTTCATCTTGTAAAGTAAATTACTTGGATGATAAATCCTTGCTAAACACCAGGGATATGTTTTATTCTTTTTCAGTTGAACTTTGACCGTTGTAGCTTTTTTCCTCTGGATACTAGCCTGTCTCTCCAGTACTAGCTACCACATGTCAGAAGCTTTATGGAGCCTTCCAAATAAAATACAACAAAAATACTATCTAAAAATCTTCATTTTATGAACTGAAAGATGTGCTGATCAACACAGACATGCTGACCAGGAATAGAAGATGTATTTGCCAACTGATTTTTGGTCACAGTGGTTTGACTGATATCGTTTTAATGTAAAAGCAGACCATTTTCAGACAGTCCAATTTCTGTTGAGACATTCTGGGCAAAACTTGTTTTACAAGTGAAGAGGAAACAACCCTGTGAAGCCCAGTGGTGACAATTATGTAGCTTTGATTTACTGGGAAATTTCTACATACTCAGGTATAGAAGGCTCACCTATTTACAGAGGCTACAGGGCTCTCATGGATATGGTCATGCTCCTCACCCGGTTCAGCATCCTGAGAGGTGTTTTACTGCCAAGTGCCATTGATAAGAATGGGCAAGCATAGGTTTTACATGATACCAGGTTGAGATATAACCTTGCCTGTTCAGTGTGGTACCCTTGTTAATATATGAAATCCTCAAACTGCCTTGTCTTCACCAGGCATATGTCCTTTACCATATGGCAGCTCATGTGTCCTATATACAGGATATATCTTTTGTGTGAGGAAGAATCTGTACTCCTATCTGATGCGAGTTACCCATTGGCTTCAGTGACCATGAGTTTAGTTGTCGTTTCTTTTGTGTAATGATTAGAGCTTTCTCTACAAGAAGTATCTACAAGATACTTCTTTTGAAGTATCTTGCATCTGGATTATTTCATAAAACCTTTTGTTGCACCTAAATGTATCTACAGTTATTCCTGAAGTATGAAGGTGTGGCTTGAAGGCCATCTCTAGAAGGCTCCTGTGAGCAATCCTAGAGGTACAAATCAGCCTTAACCAATTTCCTAGCTGTTTTGATGGAGCTTGATGGGGGAGAAAAGCAGTGGAAAAGGAATGCAGACACAGGCAGCACTGTGCCAGTCCTTGGTGTCTGCAAAGGGAAGGCAGAGAGGGCCTGGAGAAAGGGGGTGTCCGTATACCTTTGTCCTTAGGTGGTTGCTAGCTGTTACAGTGATCTCTTGTGACTCCGTGCAGCAAGGTGAAACAGTGTTGAGACAGGGTTAAGCTATGCTGATTCACAGGCAGCAGCAAGTCAAACTGTGTAGTGGTAGCTTTACCCGTCATGGTGAAGCTGATGCCAAGTTCAGCTTTTCTGATCTCAAGAGGTTTGGGGTTTGTTTTGTTTTTGTTTGTTTGTTTTTTTCAATCAACAGGCTTGAGAACCAAGAACTAGCCTTTTGGCTACTGATCGTTATTCTGTTCAGCATCATGCTGGAATTCTGAGGATTCCTCAGTTCTTCTGCTTTTACCTTCTTTCACTCACACTACCATATATCATGACAGCCATACCACTCTCAAAGCAGGAATGAACTAGATTTTACAGCCTGTTTCCTGCACTCCTTAATTAACTGTAAAATCCATTACTGAGAGACACAAAGCAAATCTCTTCCCTACATCACCGCTTGTGGCCCCAGGGAGCGAGTGACCGGGGTTGGGAATTGATCCTGTTCTCTACATGGCCGAACTCTGCCACAAGACCAGCAGCGTGGCCCATCTCCCTGCTTTTAGACCAGGGCCTAGGAGAAAAGAAACAACCAAATCAGAGCATTAAGAGTTTGTTTTAAAACTGACAGAAGAAAAAAGACTCCAGGATGCTTTTGTTCTCTCTTTTCTCCTGTAGCTTCTGTGACTCCCTTTTCCTGCTAGAAGTTTGAAGAGTATCTTACTTCTCTGACATGTAGCTCTGATCTCCCTGCAGTATGTCTGACTCCTTCACAGAGAGACTTGGGCATTTTGGGGAGCTATTAGTTTGGCATGAGAAGTCACTGGGGAAGGGACAGAACAGATTCCTTTTCTCCATCTCTGTTTCACAATCTTCCCCATCCATGAAGCGGAATCAGGATTTGTGGTTCAGTCTCTGGGGAGGAAATACTCAGGACTTTGAAGGAAAATATTCTGTGTTTTCCAATCCTGGAAATCCCTAATAAATTCAGTATTTAAGCTATCATGAAAAGTAATGCCTTCCTGAACTGGCTCTAAACTAGAAGAAATCTCAATGTAAAGAAGACTTCCTTCTTGTTATGATTTGTTTATTGCAATCTTTTGCAATGGGTGTCTGTAGTAATCTTCATCCATAATACCCATCCCTATCTGTCCCAGTGCACCTGTATACCTTCAAAAAAAGATAACTAGGTTATCTGCAAATGTTGCATAGGATGTGTTGCAGCAAATATTTCTGAGATTTGACCTACCATGACTGATGTTCTTAGTTTAAATTTACAGGTTATGGCATCTCTGAGCATCTTGTCCAGCAATAGGTATTTTCTTTTTTAGGAGAAATGACAAATAACTTCCAAAAAATTGAAACGTTTGTACTTTAAACAACAAAAAGCTATTATTGCCTCCCTCAGTGTTGGGCAGTTCAGTTTACAGTAGCAGTCAGAACTACTGTATAATGGAAATGTATATCCCCAGTAATTTAATGTGATCAATGAAAGGTTTTGTAAATCAAAGTGTTTTATTCTCAGGGAATCACTTAAAATACTGCTGAACTGTATGGTGAAATACGTTCTCTGCTATAGGGTTTTTTCTTCATTTTTTGTATTGATTTTTAGGCGCTTTAGAGTTAAACCATGCCAGAAGTGTTGCTGAGATGAATCACTATTATCCAAAGGCCACCAGCTTCTTTGCCGACTGACAGAAGGATAATTCCGCATGGATCAAATAAATACAGATGTGTAGTAATTAGTTCTATTCCCAGTGAGCCCATTTCTGACACACTAAAGATGTGCACGATTATGGAGCCTCACCCCAACAGCTTTTATCAATTTAAACTGCTAAGCTACAGGATAGGTCATAACCCAGCCTGCTATTAATAATGTATTTATTGTGTGCAACATTATAAATTAGGTTTATGGAATAGAAAAGAACACCTTTTAAGAAGAATAATGTTATCTTTATACAGAGCCATCACATGTGCCTAGCCACGCAGCTGAAGTACAGTCCCAAGACAATCAAAAAAATAAAAATTCTTATCCAGAGCAGAGATGCCTACATTATCGGAGGGGTACCCCACAAAGATGACTTAGCAGTGGCTGACATGCTAAACGTGCCTATATTAGGCTCAGTGCCAGAAGTGGCTCATCTCTATAGTACCAAGTCTGGAAGTAAACGCATCTTTGCCAGTGCTTGTGTGCCGACCCCTCCTGGAGAATCTGACATCTACAGCACCGAGCAGGTAAGCAGGAGGTGGTCTGCGATGTGGCAGTAAGCAGAGGTTTGTTTTCACTAGGCTGGATGCAGACTTTGCTCTGTTACCTGTATAATTTTAATAACTGAATTGATTAGTCATGTTTAAGTCATGTATGAAGTTTCTCTTATCTTTTCTCTCTTTCTCTCCCTCTCTTTTTTTTCTTCCTGTTATATCTCATCAATTGAAAGTAACCCACATCCGATCAAGAAGTAATCCAATTGTTCTGGTGTTCCTCAGATTCTTTCTTGAGGATACATAGGGCCTTTTGGTCTAGTTACTTCAAAGAGCTTGGGTTGCTGAGCCATGGATAAAGTCATGGCCTCAATGAAATTAATAGGAGTTTCACCAGTGACTGAAAATACAACAGGGATTTCTGGGAAATGAAGTGTTTGATGAAAGAGAAATTTCACATGTTTAGGAAGTCAGCTTGTTCAAATCCAAATCCACTGAGCATATCTGTAACTGAAATTTTGCCTTGTATCTGGCTTTTCATTGCTAAATTCATCTATTTTGTTAGCATGACCAGTAGGAAAAGAACAAAAATATTACTAAACTCAAACTTATAAAAGCAATCACAAGGCACAAGAGTTTTCTATAGTGTGTTCATTTCACATATATATTTATTTTGCATTCAAGGGCTAAATGTTTAATTCTATAAGCTAATTCTTCAACTTGCAATGATATGTGTAAGTATGGTCTGTTGGAAGGATTTTTAAAATTATTTTTATAGTAGTGCTACAACTAATACAGGAAAATAATCAGGGCAATTATTTGTAAGCATTCCTACTGCTTAATGAATTTTTTCACATTGCTTTACTTTTTATTAATCACCTTTAGCACTGAAAATAACCTCAGATACACAAATGTATAGCAACTTCCATAGTAGGAATAAACAAATACATGATCAGCGATCTAAAAAACAAGTGTTTGATTTGTTGTTAAATCATTTATATGAATCTAATACTTTTGATTCATAGTGCAGCATTACAAAAGTTCTGCTGTTGTTTGCTCATAAGAAATATTGACTTTGTTGGTTAAATAATCAAAGAAAGGTGACACTATATTAAAGCACAATTCAATTTTCACTTAAAGATAGCACATAACTCTTTTGATTGGTACAGTCCTTACAATATTATTGATCATTTTCATTACTGTAGGAGAGTCATCAAGACAAACACATTTATGGGGTTCTCAAAAGCCACAGATAACAGCAGCAGGAACACACACAAATTCTATTTGAGGTCATAGTCCAAAAAATAAACAAGGTGTCCCAAAAATTACTATTTCAAAATGTATGCAGTGCAACATGATCTGATGATACTTTCAATGGGTTCAAGGGCATTTACAGTTTCTAAGAGGCTAATTGCATACTACACCAGCTGGGCAAAAGGCAGTTTAAAGTCATGTAAATCTGTGTACATATACAGATAAATAATTAGCAGCTTTTTATAAAGCCTGCCTCACAACTCCTTCATATATTTATAACCATATAATGTACTCCCTAGTACGAGAATTTCACAGATGTTTTGCAGATGCCAGGATCCGGCACAACTGTTTCTCAGATTTTGCAAATAGTCTAGTCCATTCCAGATTATTCCCTGTCAAAACCGTTTATAGAGCTATACTGATTATCCAAAATATAAGATCCTGATGTAGCAAAGAAGCCTGAAGAGGCAAGTTCCCCTTTGCAGAGTACAGCTCTGTAGCTGTCTGGTACTCTGCCCAGGTGGATTCAAGTGCAGGAGGTAGGTAATAGGTTTTTTGACCAAAAATGTTCAGGATTGTTTTTGTTCAGGATCCAAGATAACTGTAAAAGCACAAACATCTCTAAGAAACAGAAACTATAGTTATACAATAAATTTTAAGTCCAAATATTAGAGAACCCTATGTCTAAACGTCGGAGCAGTTTAATATTGTCATAGTGCAAAGTATCTTTGTGTAATCACTTGGTCCACAGATGATTAATATTCTCAGTCAGCTGATCATTGACAACATGGAAGTGCAGCGCTGGCTGTTCAAAATGAACGATGAATCTGGAGGAAATGGCACTGCCTACTGTGATGTTATCTTGCATTTGAAATGCTACCCCTGGCTCCAGAAGGAGCGGCAACGATGCAGCCCGGAGATATGGAGTAGTAAGTGGGCCCATGTAAGTAACTAAGGAGTAGCGTTTCTTGTCTGTTGTTACGACTCCTTAATGTTCTCCTAGAGTAGTTCCTCACCATAAATCTTTTCTCTGAGCTTTCATTTTAAGATGTTGGTAAGAGCTGATATTACAGAATTCAGGCTGGCTTGTATAAAGTAATAGGATACAGTAATTCAAATAAAAAAGGGCAGTTAAATATTCCAAAATATAAGTGAATGTCTGACATCCAACTGTGGAAATAAGTTGGACGTCGTATCATTTAATTCATATGCAATAACACAAAAATCTTTCTTAGTGTTTTTTATCTAAAGTGAGGGCATGAGTAAATAAAAGTATATAGGTGGTAGAACCTTACAGAAACTTGCCATTATTGGAATAAATGTTGGACTAATATAATTGAACAATACTAATCAGTTTGAGGCCAGATACAAACTGATCACTTTTTAATCTGGCTTCCTAAGGATTGTTGTTTCTGTACATTTCTCTGTATTAATAACTTTTAAACCTGTTAGCTATTTTCCACTGCATAAGACAGAACACTTGAGGTCTCAGAGATCATTAGAGTCCTACAAGTTTCATTATAGTGGATGCTTAGGTAAAGAGAGAGGTCCTATAAATACCTAACTGCGGGAAAAGTATGACCTCATGCACTAAGATATTCCTAAGAATCCACAGGATGTAACGGGGTACATCTCAACTACAGAAAAAGCTTCAATGGGAGCTTTGAATAAGCAGATCACAAATCCAGCTAACTTCATTAGTTCTGATATTGAGGAAACTATTTGTAGTTCAAATATTTATTGGTATTTAAATGTGTTCATTTCAATAAGCATTTGATATTTCTGTATATTGTGCCAAATTCATTTGTAGTGTAACTGTTTTAAAGCCAGAAGGAACGTATCCAGAAAGAATTGTTAAATTTACATAAACAAGTCATTATAGTGCTTTTTTTATTCAATCAAAAGTGTTTAAAAGCTTTTGTTTGATTGAATTATTTTGTATATTAAAATTTCAAATTGTGCTGATTATATTGCTTTTGACAGCTACAAGGTAATGCCATGTAATAACACAGAACTTACTTAACATACAATTTCTCCCACCTGCCAAGGACCCTTCACTCGGTACAAATCTGAGCAATATAAAGTAGAGCACTGGAGAGCATTGCCTGGCCACTGAGCCGTCTGGGTACACAAAAAGCTAGCAGGATATACTCAGATCCCGCTCCCACCATGGCAGAAGGCATGGAGTGGGAACAGAAGACATGATAAAACACAATTTCCACCAAGTCTAGGTCTTTGCTGGTATAAATTCCCTATTTAAAGTGCCATCACCTCATGTTAGTTTTAGTGTTCCTATTTCTCTGCCTTTTGAATTCTCCAGGGGCTAAGCAGATTTGAATAAAGGGTATAGGGATAACTGGCTTTCTCTGTTTTTGCTTTTATACTGCGTTGAAGTGGAACTTTGATGCAGCCAGGAATCAGCCTTTTAGAAGCCCTTCCACATAAACATTTGTTGGAAGTCGGAAAATATATATGGAACGATGTATTTGATCTAATTTCTTACAGTCAGCAGGAAAGCTTCCATAAATCCAGACCAGTATTCCAGCTAGCTTAGCTAGAAGAGCAAAACTTTTGCTGCCATTTTGAGCATCTTGTTTGAATACGAGTGTTCACATTTTTCTGCCTTCTGCATGAGCCCTCTTTTCTAGAGCAGGAGACCTCTTTTATATGTAATGAATTGCAGTCGCCACTGAGTATTACCATTGAGAGCAGAGGATTAAAATCATCCTTTGTTACAGAATACCACTGTAATGATACACATTTAAACATCAAAGCATTAGTTTATGAGCACAGGCATGTTTTAATGTCCTATTACAGTATGTAGACCTGTTTCTTTTGATAATGAAGACATTGTGTCATTGGCATAGGCTGCCACATACAAAACGTATGCTGGCAGGTTATTAAAAAATTCAGCTTCTTGATGAAAGACTATCCTGCAGGCTAAGAGTACAGTGAAAAGACTCTCCATTCTGGTAGAATTATTAGAAATGAGAATATGACTGTAAGCACTAAATTATGTTAATACTTACAAATAGCATCATTTGCATAGCAGTTTAAGACACGATACTCAGATTTTTCTCATTGGTATGTAGTAGGCAACAGATTAAAAATAATGTAGTTTGTGAGTTTGAATTGCATAAGAATCTATTCTATCTAAAAATGAGATTTTAGATTCCTCATTTCAGACATAACACTGGGCAAACAAAAATGTAGGACAAGATTATCAATGTATTTTGCCATGTTAACTTAATGTAGCATCTGAGGTATCTGAACAATTATCTTGTAACTGCATAAAGGGCTGAATTCACAAACTATGCAGAATGGCTCTGTAAACCTTCATCTTACTGCGCACTGCTAGGTCTGCCAGCATGCAAAATCCTTCATCCTGAGGCCCAGTTCCAGTTGCATTCAGTATCAAGGAGAACCACTTTCACCACAAGTGCTCATGCTATAGTGAGACTATTTGTGGAGAGCACCACTCTCCAGTGTGAAAAAATGTAAGAATCTGGCCCCTGTTATATGTAGAAAAGATCAGCAAGTTCTGAAACACCTTAGCAGTTTAATTGTACTGTGCAACGTGATCAGCTGTTGGAAGAAGCACGTTACTTCACAGATTTTACCTGTTTAAGGTGTGCATGTAAAGCATGTGCTCCGTGTGAAATGCTCTGATGCTGTCATATCGTGATTTTCCAAACTATTTACTCTACTTATCCAAGTTTCAAGTAGTCCATGCATAGCAGAAAAAAATGATTCTGCTTACTAGAGTAAGTGAGCGAATGATATAGAATGTATTTAGGACAATTGCATGAGGGTCCATTCAGAATATCTAGAGAAAGATAATACTTATTAATATGTGGTATTCCAAAATATGCTAAGAAGCTAGGCATCTCACTTGCTGGAAGTCAGCACTTCATTTTTTTCAAGTTTTGAAAAAATCTTACCTATATTTATATAGATCTAAGCTGTGAGACTGAATGAATTCATTGAAGAGAAAACCATCCATTTATGGTTATTAAATTCACTGACACTCTCTCTGACTTAGCGAGTTTCTGAGCTGCAAACTGTTGGTGGCTGAGAGAGTATCTGGGGAATGGATATACTTGCTCCGTTTTTATAACCTTTCCTGGGCATCCACTTATGGCCATGATCAGAGTTAGGACACTGGACTAATCAGATCTACTGCAGCCGTATTTGCATTAAGCAAGAGGAGAGGTGCTCAGATACCTGCTCAGAATTCAAGCTGGAGACTGGTGTAGTAGTCTACAAAGTATGTTATTTGGTCTGTTTTATTTATTTTGGAATAGACACCAGGCTGTCAAAGCCTGTGACACGCCTGGACTCTGACTCAGCCAGGGCCCATAGGTGAAGTCCGGTCAGATCCTTCTGCAGGCTCCACTTCTATTCAGCGGCCACAGTCCTCTTCCCTCTCAGTGGAGGGGTAATGTCACCATCCTGTTAGTGTTGCCTGTTTTGTTCTTTTAACAGTTCCCTTTTACCTAAAATAATACAGGAGCATACAGCCATCCCACCATCTTGTATAACTATACATATAATCTAGTGGTTTAGGTACTATTTATATATCAATAGTCAGGTTAATTTAAAAATTCCTTTTTATTATACTGCAACTATTCATTAACCACAAGGACTACCGATATAATGCAAGTTTATATAGCAGCAATCCTAAAGGTAAGGAAGCTCAGACAGGGGACAGAGGGAGGGAGACATGTAGGGATAAAGATGAAAAGACCTGAAAAAACTAGAATGGAGCAAGACATGGAAAAACAAGCAAAAGTGTTCTTTTCATTAAGCTGTTACAATTGGCTGTAACAATCATAACAATACAGACATTAAAAAAAACCCAACTCTATTAGCTATTAGTTGTAGAAGAAATGCTATTTAATGTGCATGGGTAACCTTCCATTTTAAGTGTTACAGTGTTTGACTCTTGCCATCTCCACTTGTGTCACAATATTGTGCCAGTTTTCTTTCATATAGACCATATCCTTGTTAGATCATTCAAATGAGTAAAAGGAGCTCAAAGTCTCTTCAAAAGGTGGTATTAAACAGAAACCCCAAATTTCAGTCAGTGTTGAACAAAGCAATATTCAAACTATGTTGCAGGATTTTCAATTGATTGCTATTGGAAAATTACAATTTGAAAGGCCAAGATAAAATGCTGGCTGTATCTTGAAATGTTATTGGTAAACTTTAAGAAGTCCTGTAATAAGTAATTAGATAAACTTAGTGATTATCTGAAAATCAGGAATAGTAGTGGTGAGATTTTTAACTAGTTGAATGATTTTCGTTCCTATGAGAAGCCTGAAGCTTACGTAGCACATGTTGTTTCTTTGCTGAAGTAAGGAATTCAGAGAAAAGAGCGTATGTTTATAACAAGTCAAAATAAAAGCCAGTCCTCATACTCTCAAAGACTTAATTTTAGAAACATGGCATTGCCAGAACACTATCATTTCAGGCTGTTTCTGAACACAGTAGAGACTCCTAGCACTTTTCCCCCCTTTCTGATACTCATTTTCACCCCTTGGTTGATCACCTTTTGTAACATCATCAACTTCGTTCTAAAGCAATGCTACAAATACTGCTGAAACTGCAGAATAAAGTGCAGGCAATTGAGTTGGTCTTGGTGTAACACCAAAGGGTCTGTGAGAGGTTTCTTAAGCGAGTGCCCTTTGCTGCTGTTGTGCATGTGCAATTGCAGGTGTGATAATTTTTTCTGCCTGAAGAGGGCCAGAAACTCTGACAGTTCTGCTAAAGATCCCTTTACAGCATTTTGACAGGCTTTTAAAATTTCCCCTAATTTGATGTGGTTTTTAATAGGAAAAGAGAAAGAAACCAAAGGCTGAAGGAAAAACTTGATTGCCTACAAAGCAAAAAGCGCTGAAAGTTATTTCCAAGAATGGGCAGTGCCTTGTCAACAAAACGTCCTAAATAGTTCACATATTCGCCGTATCTGTGAACAATCTGCAGTGCTCTCATTCAGTCTGTTATTACTTTTATGTAGCTGCCACAGTGATGTTTCAGGTAATTTCCAAATCCTAAGCAAAATAAAGCATGATAATTGTATCCCTCGGTTAAATTAAAACCATGATATCCATTCCTAAGACTTACAATAATCAGGTATGCAAGCTGTTGGTTTGTATGTCCTATTGATTTAATATGCTTCTAATCAGTACATAAAACTATAGGCCTGCAGTGTTAATTTTTCATATGCTTACAAAGTACCCTTTGATTTTCTGTCACGCGTTAATTACAGCGTTTTGCCATTAAATAGGAAGCTTTGTGTAAACTAATTACTAGGTAATCATTGTCTACCGCAAGCGTGCTGTTTGTACCTTTTATTTTATTCTAAAAATGCACAGATCTCGCAGTCTGGAACCACTATACCTTCCAGCCATTAGCTCTCACTAATTCATAGCATTATTGTGTTAAGATTGTAGGAGTTGTAATTGTTGTGGTATCAGTGCTGTTAATTACCGGAGTAAACAGTTGAAATGGTGCCAAGGTCTATTGTACAAGGCAGAGGAAAGGAGGTTTAAATGTTACTTCCACCATCTGGGGACTAGAGTAGAGGCAAATGCTAGAAAACAGCAGTGAGGCAATATCAGAACTTCAGCTCCAGGGTTTTAGGCCATATGGATCCAGAATATTTTGAATCAATTGAATTTAACTGCCAGTTTTTAGCAATAACAGTGTGGAAGGAGAGGATAAAGCAAGAGCACTAAAGAAATCTGAAATCCGTTAACGTTATTGCATGCAATAAAATGCCTGGATTATTTTAAAAATGTTTATTTTGCTAAAATCCAAAAAGTATCACACAGGCAAGTCTAAGAATAAAAGAAGTTTAACTGTGTGTTGTTTGCGAAACATGCCGTGGGTTTTGTCTGGCTGCTCCCTAGCGCTACAGCCCTGCGATTCACACAGAATTCCTGGGAAGGGACTGTGAATTATCGGTACGGTGTCTTTTTTCTATTTTAAATCATGCTTTTGGAATTCATTAAAATCTTTTCCCTAGGGAAATGAGCCAGAAAGGAGGGCAAAAGAAAGTGAACAAAATTTGTACAGTCTGAAATAGAGAAAAATAAACTAATCAGGAAAATCTTACTAATCTGAGGGCTTCTGAATTGATTGTGCATTTGCAGAGATCTAATTAAAACATATAAAAGACACACTTAAATATTAGTTCTTTCATTTTATATGAGATGAGTATTATCATCCCCAAAGTCCTGATCTTGCAAATATTGCATTGAAACGAGTGTATGACATTATTAAAAAGGACTTCTAGAAGAATATGGTAATTGTGTAATGTTTACCTCACTCTGAGAGTAGACAAAAAGAACCCTGAAAAATGAAGCACGCTTTCTCACAAAATACATGCTTTATTGCACAAAATAGCAATCCACATGGAGTATTTGGGGGAGCAGGAAAACAAACTATTGAATAAAATCATCCAGATCTCAAACTAACACGCTGTGTATAAATAGCAGAAATAGTGGACAAGCTGATACAGCTTTTAAGATCTTATTTTGTCTGATTTTTGTTAGCACAGGGTATAGCGATTTTACTTTTGATTTCCCTGCATACATTGTCTTCCAAGACGAAAACTACAGAAAAGGATCTCAGCACCATATTGCTGTTGCCCGTTTAGGAGTGTTGAGAGGAAATAGAAAGGATCTCTCTTTCTAAACAATCCTGGTTTATTTATTTTTTATTGGTCTGTTAGCAGATGTTGAAGTAGTTCAGGGCACAATGTAAACATGTGCTTTTCAATGGAGCTATGGTAAGCGGCAAAGTATACAATGAAACTGAAGCAACTGGGAGGGGTTTTTGGAGGAGGCCAGTGTTTTCTGCTTTTTTGTGCGTGTGCATATAGTTGAATGTAGAATTAGGAGGAGTGCTTGATCTTTATATATTGAAATCCTCAGCGTGCGCCGTGACAGCATGAGCCAGAAGAGAAAGCCGTGGCCCCATGTGGTGTGAAAAAAGGAACAGCAGTTTAAGTGCTGGAAAGTTGAAAGAGAACTAACCTCCTTGTTCTTGTAGTCAAGGAAAGTGGCTGTTTTGTGCTTCTGCGCTGAAGCATAACATATGTGCCTCAGTTTGACAAAAAGCCTCTCGAGTCGGAGCAAGCCTCGTCCTGCGTGCTGATCCAAAGCGAGGGCCGCGGTAATGAGGGCCGGGCTCTCGGGAAGTGGCGAGCAGATAATACTACATAAGTGGCGAATTCTGTGCACCGTCTTCGCCGTTCTACTTAATGCAAGTCGCAGCCACGGTGAATCGCTTGCCGTACAGCTGAAATGGGCCATTAGCTACCAGGGAAAATTGTCTTTGCTACTTTCAGCAGATGGAGCAAATATTTTACAAAGCAATTTTACATACAAAAAACATTTGCGTTACTTGGTAATGATGGCTGTTTTACATGGTGTTACCTTCTATTGGGACATACTTTTCCAGCTCATAGAAGGCAAAATTGGCACTTTTTAATTTTAAAATTTGCATTTAACAATTAAATGCTTGGTTTTTAAATCAATTTTCAAACTTTAAGTAGGTAAGGCAGTTGGTGTATCACTTTCAAAAGCATTTCCTTTTTTTTAAACCTTTCAGATTGTTTTATTCAGTGGGATGGATTGTGGTTCTGGCTAGCACATACGTGTCTGAACTAGAAAGAATGTCAACAGTTTAATTTGCAAAGTAGGAGACAATGAAAATTAAGCTGTTATTGGGCTTTCTCAACAGTGCTGCTAGCAGAGAGGAGCAAGAAGAGCTGGACCAATTCACATCCAGGCAGCTGGAATAAGTTATCATAGCTCCACTGATCTCAGTATAAGGGATATACTGCAAAACTGGTGTAAATTGCCATAGCTTCATTGACTGCTGCAGAGATACGGCAGTTCATATTGCTGACGATCCGTCTGCTGGATTTGTTCTTCTCTGGCCCAGTCACTTTTACTTATTTGGAGTTACTTTCTTCACTCTATTTGCTTGCAAGGTCTAAATAATTTTCTTTCAAGCTGTTTTTTTAGCTAAAAAATCACAGGTCTTTTTCATGCGTTCTGCTCTACAGCCTCTTTCTGTCCCCAGGTTTTTCTTGGGATTTCTTAGTCTATTTCTTCTTTCTGTTTATATACCTGTCTTCTCAATAGGCTTTTTCTGCACTGATCTTTCTCAAGTGCATCTCCCAGTTCCTTCAATATACTCCACAGTCAGTCCTAGTTTTTTTTGTTGCAGCTGCCATTGTAAGGCAGCCTTTGGAAAGTCAGCTTGCAGCAGAGTGAGAAATTCTTTTATACTCAAGGAGGGAAAGATATATATATATGTTTCATGTGTATTCATCATTGTTATAAAAAAAAGTAGAAAACAGATTTGGATAGATTTACAGATTACTGCATCATAGAAACTGTAATATTTGGCTTGCTCACTTTTTACTTGTGCTAAGAAAGATATACTGAAAGCCCTGTTCATATTGAGCCTATGATTCTGAATTGTTTTGGGCCACATAAAGAGATAAAACATGGGTAAGCTCTGCTGGAGATACCGTCCAATTTAAATGAAATTAGCCTACAGAGCAGTCATCCTTTTAAAAGGTTTGGTTTCATGAGTGAATGCTGGATCTGGGCTTGAATTTACCTACTAAAACTCCCTATAATCAGGATTATTGCCTTTTTAGAGCCTACAGTTGCAAAAATCCCGTTCAAATAGAATTCCAGGCGCTGATCTTTAAAAAACAGTTGCCTGACTCCCTTCTCAGAACACCTTGATTATTTAGGTGTTACCTGTTAAAAGCATATTTGATCTCACAAGGAAATTTTCTCAATTTTCCTGAATGCATTGTTTTTTTTTAAAAGCTACCGTCATCTTTTTGCAAGGTAATAGTTTTTGTGCATGCGTCCTTCCTAGCCAGCCAGCACTGAAGGCGCTTTAAAGTGCGGGATACTCCTGCACCCGGGCACTGTGCATCCCCATAGACTTTAGAGCTGTCCTGAGTTTGTCCTGAATTCAGGTCCCCTTCAGCTGCTATTTGACCTTATTTGAGGAAGCAATGCTGGGCCATGTGAGGAGCTAGCACAAGTCTTGCCTGTCTCATGTCCACCCTCTGGACAGACCGCAGTGGCGCATGATGGCACTGTGATTGCTGAGGAGCCAGACAGGCCCAGGCGCTCTGCATCTGACCAGACCCTCGTGGAGAATAGGGTCCCATCAGCTTCTTTATTTGCAGGGAAATAACATTTGTTCCAAAGGGGAAAAAAAATTATGGAATTGTCATGGCTGACCTCATGTCCCTCAGAATGGTTGCAATGGAAAATAGTGGCCCAGTTCATACGCCTGTAACTTAATTTTTAATTATACGAGCTTGGTCACAGTACTCTCAAATGCCTGTGCACATCCAGCTGGGATTATTGGTTTTTCCCCCAGTAATTTATCAAAAGCTTTCAGGCAGCCCCATTGCACACCTCAGCTTTTGTTTGTCTGTTTTTCTATTTCTGTTTAAATTGCACAGTGCCCTAAGTCGTTAGATCTCAGAAACGAGGCTCCGTGTGGCAGAGGTATTGCTGAATGCACTGAGAGGTGCAAACTGATTTTGTAGATCAGCATCTCCATGCCACATCACATCATCAGGCTCAGATCCTCTCTCCAAAGCTGCATTTATTTTCGTTGTACAGCTAACTACCTTGTCTCATGACTTCTTGGCTTAACAGTATTTCAAAGCAAATACAAACTCGGACAAGACCAACAATATTTGTGCATTCTTCTGTTGTTTTAGTCAGCTGAACTATCCCCAATTCCTTGCTACAGTTTCTGTTGAAAGAAGACTAGCAGTATAAGACTTGGATCTGGATAAATTCTGAACTTGGATCTCATTTTTTTTACCTTTTTTTTTTTTTTTTTTTTTTTTACTTTTGCTAAAAAGATGGGGTTGTGCTGCTAAGTATATTGATATACTGACTACAAATATTTAATTTTTAAAAATGTTTTAAAATCAGTAACACGCTCTTCGTAAGGTATGTTAGGGGCCCACGTGACCCAGATCACCACCATGTCTAAACACCTCAATATTTTAATGCCTTTTTGTCTCGTTTCCATGTGAAGTAGCACACTGCACTTGCCCCCTTTCATGGCTAACTGGCTTGAGGCACGAACCAAGTCATTTTCCCAAAATCTCAGAGGAAGGCAGCATTTGGGAATACTGTATCTATATGCCAAGTTGATACTCTAATCATTGGTCAACCTCCTTTTCCTCATTTCAATAGATAAATCACAGTAAGTTGATTTTGAATTCATATTTTTGGGTATGTCACATCATATGTTTCATGACAAAACCTGTTCCTTCAAATTCCCTGATCTGTAAAAACAGATTTTTTTTTCTCTATTTATAGATGTTAGCCATAAGGTTTTGTCATGTTCCTCTCAAGCTCAAGATAACATGGTTGTGGCTTAGGACATTGCCAAGATCACAGGATGGCCGGTCATCTTCTGAAGCACAGGATGCTGGAGAGAGAGGATGTAAACTAGAAGCAAAGAGACTCAAGGGAAGCAAGGGAATGCTTATGAAGCAGCAAGAAAAGGAGCCTGAAGCAATAGAGTCAGGGTCCTTGCACTTTATATGCTCGTATACTTCTGGGACTGTTTTAAACAGTAAAAGCAATGCAGTTAGTTTCTGTATTTAATGGGGTGGTTTTGTGTGTGTGATACTATAGCAAAGAAAACTGGGGACAAGTTAAATCAGATTCTGCCAAAGATTAGGGACACAAATTCACTTGGAATTTATTTTAAAGGTAGGAGAGTGTACTAAGGGTATTCCCTGCTTTATAAACCCCTTTGGTAGATTCTGCTCTGAAATTTGTCGTAACAACAGGATGAATTTTGATTGGGTTTATATAGCAGCTTATACATAAAGAAGTCAGTAAAACTATTTCTGGCATATATGCCTACTTCAATAAGCTCAGTGTCAAAATAAAAACAAGTTATTGACAGCTGATATTGATCACTAAGCAGTTTCCAAATGCTTAGCATTTCCAATTGCCAGATCAAATTATTAATATAAATTATGATCAAATAGACGCTATACTGAAAGGTGGGAAGTCATCTTTCAGAGAAGGACAGGTTTCAATAGAAAGGAAGAGTAGCAAGCAGAAAAATTAAAAAAAGGTTTCCTGACTGTGAGTAAACAGTAACCACATTCTTTTTTTTTCCTTTTTCTTTCTTTCTTTCTTTTCTTTTTTTTTTTTTTTTTTTTTTTTTTTTTTTTTTTTTTTGCCTGTTGGAGGCCTGGTTTTTAATCACCCCACAAGCAGTTTTCATTTCTGTAGTAAAATTGCTTGTGGTTCTATTTAATTTGTTTCTGCAGGAGCCAGCTTTGGTGAAGATCTCCCAGGAGCTGCCGGGCCTTTTAGCTCAGCACGTACAGCGAGTCAATGAGAAACGATTCCCTACATGGGAAAAATTCCTCCAAACATTTCTTAGTCAAGGTAAATAAGACTGCAAAGTCGCTGTTAAGTGTTAAAAGGAGTAATTATACCATATTGTATACCATATTCTTGTTAATCTTGGGCCCATTTAAATATTTATCTCTTTTTATTTCTCCCCTTATGCTTCAAATGTTCATTTAAGAATGAATTATAGGCAACTGTTCTATCATTCATATGTCCTACCCAAGCATTTAACCCATATTAATCCTGGTTTACCTTTCCCACATGATTCTGAATCAATAAACGTTAACTCCTTAGTGCTAGGTTACTATGCTGGAGATCGTGTCACATTTGAGGAAGGACTTAATTAGGGAAGGTTAGCATATGAGCCTGCACATATTTAAGTGTAAGAAGTCTCCATCTTTGTTAGGTACTGGTGAGCAAACATCTGCAAGACCTGGCTCATATAGAAGTGAGCTATATATACACTGCAGATGCTATGGGCACACTTTGTATAAAGTCAGCTATGCTCGTAATCTTTAAGCAAACTAGCATGGGTGAAAGCTGAGCTTTCTCCCCAAATTTTTGCCTTCTAAGTAGGTGGTGCAGCCAGCGTGGATCAGTAATGCTGTGCATTGCACTGTACAGAATGTGGGTACAGACTCACAGTTAGACCATTGCTGGGCTCTTTCTTGCCCTCTGAGCTAAAGGAACATGAGCAAGTTCCAATCTGCAGGTTTGGCTGTTTTGCTAGCACAGTGCTGAGTCCTCAGCGGGGCTTCCAGCAGTAACTCAGTCAGGGCACCTATGGATCAGAGCTGGCCCATATCCAACTGGCTACAACTCAGAAGTGAGTCCATGTTTGGCCATAAAAGGCAGTGCAGATAAGTGTTGTCTAATTGCTACATATCAGTATATCTCTGAGTGAGCTTTGCATAGGTATGTTAGAATCTGATATTCAGATGCCAAATTTTAGACTGAGAAGATGCAGTATTTGTGCTCGAGTAGTAAATTTTTGTGGTAGTCTGCCCTGCGGTTGTATTATTTCATTACATAAAATAGATATATGCATTTCATAATTTCTATTTGTTGAATTGATAATAGCAATTCAAAAAAAAGAAAATATTTTTTGGAAAAATAATGCTGGTTAACATATATGGCACCAGTTTTTATTATATTCTGGTTTATCCTAAAAAATGCATTAAGACAATAAAATGCAGGGAAATGCCAAATAGTGGGGGTTTTTTTGTTTGTTTGTTTTTTTTTTGTTTGTTTGTTTTTTTTATGTGTATGATTTCCTATAGTCAGCTCTTCTGACCTTCTCACCTACATGCTAAATTCCTCATGTGGATGAATACCACCAGACAGACCTACTTATCTCAGACCACCATACAGATGGCGATCCCAGAGTAGTTCACAGTTGGAGATAAAGCCCCCCAGAGACACCCCTGCCCCCTCTCATTGCCACTGCAATACCATTCTGGGTACAGCAATTAGGACAGTCCAGGATTCATTCATATCACCTAAGAGCATATTCGTTCTGTCAGATACATGATATAACTCCAGTTTGGAACTGCTCTCAAAGCACCTGCAGCTCAGAAGCTGTAGGTTGAACTGTCCAGGGCTATAGTAGTGGAGATACCATCTTTCTCCTCTAAGAGATTCATGGGTTCTAGCTATGCTGCTCACATTACACTTACTTGCTGTATCTCCATAGCAGTCCTCCTGCAATGGCTGAGCACAACAGGAGCTGGGGGAGGTTCTTTCTGTGCACTCTGAAGAGCTTCACATATGAATTTTATTGCTAGCTTAACAGCTAATTCATTTCTTACTAGGTGGTGTGATAGAAGCCTTCCCACTCTCTGAAAATGTCACAAACCTTACAGTGGATATGCTGATAGAACCAACAGGCAAGATAAAAATAATGTCATCTGGAGACCAGCTCCATGCTGACGGCCCTTTGCGATCATCTGGCACTACCATTCCACAATGTTCTGTTGATCCAGCAGTTCTTAATTCGCTGTGCTTGAAAATAGGAGAGACCTGTAAATCTAAGGGAGTGCTCGGTTACTTTTCAGTTGACTTTGTGACTTTCATCCATCCACAAACGATGGAGCAGCAGGTGAGTGGGGCAGATATGTTACTTCGTATTTTCCCACTAAGATCAAGAAATGTCTATGTTCCTCTTTGACACCAGCAGATAAAGGGAAAAACTTGCCCTCTGAACAAACTTTATTTTGAAGCAGTGAAGCATGTGGAGATACGCATATGAAATTTTAACATCATAAAACTTAGAGCCGGTCTAGCCAGTTAGACCTGAGGAATCTTTTCACTGGCCTGAGGAGTAACAACTCAGCAGTGCCTGTAGGGGTTCTTTCAAAGCTGAGTGATAAGAAAATAATAATATCTGAATTTTTAATGACCTTTTCTGCCTAAAATAAGTGTATTCTGCAATAAAGTGGTAATTAGAGAGGATAGTCTCATGGCTAAGACCACAAAGAGGATTTTAATTTCAAAATGTTGACAGTTTTGAATCTCTTGTATTTTGCTCTGCGAAAAATCATTGTATGGATTATTGCACTCTTTTTAGTAAACCAGCATCTTGTGAAGAATGCACGTATAGTCTGAGGATGAATCCAAGCAAGAAGGGATATTGATAGTTTTTTACAGCAAGTGGGAACGTAGTGCTGGACAATTGAGTTTACATCACAGTGGCTAATTTAGGTATGGATGGGTAATTGAAGCAATCTGTTGTTATGTCTCGGGAAGTTACAGGCCCTGAGCCACAAGGTATTGTGTCTCGGGTGATGGAGAGTAGCAGACTGTGGGATACCAGCTCATTGTAAATGAAAAGGAAACTCTGCTCGTTCAAGCCACTTTTGTTCTCCATTTGGTTTTTAGAATGGCTGAGGGAAGACTGTGCAGTAAGAATGATAGATGTTATCTTAAACCCGATACAGAATTATCCCATGTCAGCAAAACACAAGCTGAGGTCAGTGTTTGTTGCGTGACAGTGCATATGACTGAAGGTATCATGGTGATGGACGCAAACTTGGTTTGCTTCACAGAGGTGGAGGACTGGAAGCAATGAATGCAGAGCATTTGCAGCCTCTCAGTTGAAGGGTAATAACTTCTTAAAATGTGCTCGTGCAATAGCTTAAACTGTTTCTTGTACAAATGTTCCTGTGGGATTCCCTCTGTGGATCCTTGTTCTAATGAGTCTTCCACCTGGGTTGTGCAGGCTCCCGAGCGTGTTTAGCAGCACCCATTTCATCTATTAAAGCTCTGCAGCTTTCTGCATGCACGGTCTCAGGAGCAGAACATTACTGCAGAGCAGCGCGAGCCTGCTGCCGTTTCCGTTCCAGCTCCCCTCCTACAGCCCGAGGCCACACACCGCTTTCTGCTGCAGTGTAAATGTGTGTACAATTAATAGCTTGTTTGCTTTTAGCAGAAGATCAGCAGATTCAGATACTGCGTGACTTATTATGAAATTCAGTTTTATGATTGCGTCTTGCAGTTTATCATACTTTCTCTAGTCCTGAAATCCTTATACTGCGGGCATGCTAATTGCACGCACGCATTGCACAAATGTGGGGAGAGAGATGTGTGGCCTTTTTGGCAGCCTAGACTGAACAATGCAGCATTTCAATTTGTGATACTCCAAGGTTAACACCTTGAATTACGTGGAAGGGCACATGCCGCTAGGAAGCCCCTGTAGTTTCTGGGGTCCTGGAGCTCCGTGTGACCTCCAACAGGCATAACTAAGCAAACAGAAGGAACTGAATAAACTCTTTTCCAGGGATCCTGCCCAGGAGAGCCTTTTGTGTAGGTGAGTAATGGAGCCTTTTTTAAAGGTAAAACCAGAACCACTCAAGTGACCCTGGTCCTCCCTGACAGAGTTTACAAGTGTATCAGCAAAACCCCATAGTCAGCTGTATCAGGACTTTTGACAATGTAAAAAGTGATGTGATAAGATAGCAGGAGGGTATCAACTCCAGAACCCGCTACAAGAGACAGCAGGGAAGTGGAGGAGCTGTGGCCACTGCCCCTTATAATGCGTAGCTGAATTTTCAGATCTTGTAATGCGCACTTCTTTCAGTGCCAAGGTTCAAATAGGTAAAAGAATGGATCGAAAGCAGCAGTGTAATCAGAGCTGTAGTTGCAGGTGAGTTACCCTCATTCCCTCATTAAAGTCCACTTTTGAGGTGAAATTCTTTTAAGAGGCAATAAAGGAAAGTTTCTGTGTGTGCACCAAAAATAAATCCTAGCATTCATTTAATTCCATTCATTAGTATCTCTCGCAGGATTCACAATAGATGTGTCTCATTCCATTAGCAGTCTGCAACATACTTTCCAACTAAATCTTACTCTGTGTTTTTGTCCTTTGTTTCCTGGCATGAATATTGATGATCAGTCTTGATCACAGCTTATAACAAAATATTAATCTTACATTTTTTCTATTCTTGAGTAATCTGGCATTTGTTTTATTCATAACATCAGATGTCTTTGTCACAATGTGATCTGCTACCAGTTAGACACTGTGGAAAGCAAATGCAGAGCATCACTGAATACTATATTCTGTTTAAAAACATTTACGTGAGCTGTAAAATCAGTTAAGCCAGATTTCCTATAGATTTTTCTTGAAGTTTAGTTCCTGTGCATATTCTCCAGCTGAACTCACCCTGCAGCCTCTCCTGTGGTAGCATCACGGATGAGTCCATTTCCTCTATCCAACTGCCTATTTTAGGAATCTTAGGTGAGTTTAAAATATTTGACATTTCTACCTTCTTGCCAAATTTTGTTGATATTGGCCAATAGGGTTGAATATTATGACAGTTATACAAACCTGAAGCATAATGCCACACTTCAGGAAAAAAAAAAAAAAAAAAAAAAACTTATCTGGATGAAAAGACATTGAGCTTGCAGTGTCCTGGCAGTGGCCTTTTGTTTGAAGACTAAAGAAAATGAAATGATTTTGAAAAAAGCAAAATCCTTATTTTTAGTGATAGATAATGTTTTTGAGCTTACTAAGTACAACCATATGTATTCAGAATTAGCATTTGCATGCAGATGCTAATTCAAAATCTCAGCACCAAGTTTCAATTATTTCTCGACTTTCTGATGTGCTGCTTTGCTCATGCAATTACCTAGTTATCTGAGCAAGTCTGTTGTCTTCTCTAAACTTCGCTTAGGACCCTCAAGGTTTAAAGAGCGCAGCTGTAATTGGGAGCCCAACTCTGTTTGCTCCGAGAAGCTATGCAGTGTGGCTGGAGTTCTCCGAGATGGTGTGGCTGTATGCACGCAAATCTGTCTGTGGGGCTGTTTCTCGTAGGCATCTTTGAAAATCACAGCTTGTATGGTGTGAGAAAAGGCTTTAAATACAGGGCTCGTATTTAAAACCCAAGAGTTAGCATATGGTATCTATTGGCAAAGGCAGGCTCTTTGGCTGTGCTATGATAATTACATTCCATTTTAAGCACTGAGAAGGCTTAAAACCAAGCTTTTGGTGACTGATAGCAGCACAGGGTGACCACGGTAAATCGGAGAATCCGAATTTGTTAACACTGAAATGTGGGTCGCAGTTACATTTGACTCCCCAAATGTATTTACACAGGAGTTGTAAATAGAACTGTGGATAAGCCATACTGGATAACTTCCACGTAAAGGTGCCTTAAAAAGATTAAGGGATGACATTCTCACCCACTGAAGTCAGCGGGAGTTTTGCCAGTTGCTTCAGTGGAGCCAAGAGTTCACTCAAACACAGAAACGTTCCCTAGATTATCAGGTTGTGACATTTCGTGGCATGGACGAGGGCGTATTAAATCAATCGCTGTTTCACATGGTCTCATGCTGCTCCTGTCTGTTATCTCTTGGTTTTCTTCCCTTGTTTCCAGTTGATTCTACCTTAGTACTTCCTACGTTTGTCAGTGTGTACCACAACTTTAACAGTATTTAAACACTGTTTTTTTTAAAATTTAACTAGATATAGAGCCAATTAATGAGGCCATCTGTCTTATGAGAGAGATTATACAAAAGACTATGCTTCTGAAAGCCTATTTTTTGGCAAACAGGAAATCCTATTAGATTCTCTGAACATCCACTCACCAGTTTCAGAAGTGCCCATTTTAATGCAGTAGCTGAAAGGCTCAGATAAATTTCCTAGAAGTGCAGTGTACTTAAGCATCCTTTCAAAGCTATATTTTACAGAAAATATCAACTGAAAATATCATATTTTCAGGAAAGCTGAAAAATAAATATATCATTTAACAGCTGTTACCAGTGCAGTCTACGAGTATTTAAATACTTAAAAAAAAAAAAAAAAAAAAAAAAAAAAAACACTGAAATCTTCATAAAGTTACATGCTACATAAATACAACCCTTTTAAAAAATGTGAGGGGCCAAATAAGTGAAAACATATATCTGCTTTTGCAAAATGAACAGTTTTATGCTGCAATATGTGTCTTCACGTGTGCTTATCCTATGTACTCGTTCAAAGAGGAGCAGAGGACAGATATGCGTGTGGCGTTTTACCTAGAAAGCCTTTAAAAATCTACATCATGCTTGTAAACATCAAATTAAATTTGATATTAACAATGATGTATTGCTTATGTATTTAAGGTTGTTAGCAAATATTTTCCTTCAAAACTCGTGGTCTGCTGTATTGTTGTGTTCTTCTGGAGTGTAATAGCAAAGAAACTGGGATGGATAAGTAACAGTGCATATGTATCAAACATGATTCCACAGGAAAGCCAGAACGAATGTAGAGATGAGAGAGCAAGCTCAGGGTCACTACAGAGCTTTATTGAGGTCCTCCATGGGAGCACATGAGCCCGCAGCACCCGTGGCGAGTGGTGAACGAAGGGAGGTGGGAGCATTTCCCCATTGCTCCCCAGCTTGCACTGGAAGTGCCGTCACAGGCACAGCAGCATCTTTGCTCCCTTGCAGCCCTTGGGCTCTATGCTGGCCAAAAGAGAACAAGAGAGGGATGTTGTCTTCAGGCCCTCAGGAGCTGGATGGTCGAACCTTTCAGAGAAGAGGGACCCTGGCTGCTCTTGCCACTGGGCAGTTTCATGTCTCGTAGAAATATTTGCTTTGACTTGCTACCCAAGTCTTTTCCAGCTCCCTTTCACTTCTTACAGGTGAACTTTTCAGTCTGTTGTACGTATGCAGGCCCTGCTTGGCCAGTTTGCTATTGCCTTTCACCTCAGCAAGCAGTTCACTTGCTCACTGCTGCCAGATGGTTGAGCTTCTTGTCTCCTCAGCCCCAGCAGAGATCTCCAGGACCTCCATGGAGCCACCTCTCCCTTCTTTCAGGGATCGTGCCCTGTCTTAGACATTTCCCTGAAATGATCCTGTTCTTCAACACTGGTGACGTGATCTGCAACATTTTGGGATATCTACAGTTTCTATCATTCCTCATTTAACTATAGCTCTTCCTTAAATTGTGACCTAACTGTCACAAGCAGGTTGCAGCTTGCTGACCAACAGCATTGAGGGTAGGTCTGTAGGAGGATCTAACTCCTGCCAGGGCATCTGCTTGTCATCGCTTGCCTTTCTCAGCCCTGCAGTGTAGGGGCCAGCTGCATGTTGTACTTTTTGTGCTTGGTCTTGTATTTCCTTGTTTATGGTTTTGTATGATTAAATCTGAGAGGGACTCGCAGACTAGGAAGGGAGCCACAGTCTTGGGTTGTGGAGGAAAGTGGCCTCCCGCTGCCTGTGTGGCTCCTCCACGTGCTCCCAGAGCACGGCCTGTGAGCGAGCGGGCCGGTGTAACCGCACGGTCCAGCATGTCCGGCTGCACGTGCAGCGCCTGGATTTCGGGGGTGGACACAAACCCGTGGGCTTGACACTGTTCTCCATTTGCTTCTGGGATCTGATTCTATCCTGGTTGCAGGTATCTGCGATCCCCTCCCTAGGGAAAGGGAGATGGAGCCCTGCCGTTTTCAATATTTTGAGGAAGAAAATGGAGCAGGAAAATTAATGCACAGCTGCATTACTTAGATCTGATCACTCCTGATTTCCGCTCTATTTTCTGAGCCCGATCTTTAAGAGCAAAGCCTTGACCCTTCTAACTAGAGTCTTGCACAGTATTGACTGGATGCTTCTCAGACCCCAACTTGTCAAGTACTTGTACCTAAATAAGGCCATTTAATTGAGTAGGACCGTTTGAATATATAAACTTATTTACATCCATAGATTTGTGGACAGATAATTTGGAGAAGCGGGACCGTGAGTCACCTTTTTCATTGGCCTGATAGATTACGTGTCCCCACACCTTTCAAGCAATAGTGAGAAAACACTGAATTAAGAAGGGAATAATACCTTGCTAAATGACCATGAAAGAGAATTACAGAGGGCGTTACAAAGCAGAACTGACCCCAACAAAATTGTGTGGAAAAAAAAAATCCATGGGATTCTCTTACAGATAAAAGCGCCCAGAGTAGCGGTGCGGCACTCGGGGCAAGGCCATCCCTCGAGAAGCGTTTCTCTGCTCCGGCCGCCCCGGAGTGCTGCTGGAAGAGGGTTCCCTTTCAAAGGCATCGCCCAGCTTTGGCTTTAGCTGATTTCTAAGTTGCACCATAGTCTTTGAGCCTCGTTGTAATGTGCCTGCGTGCACCTCGTTGCATGCGCGTGTGCAACCGGTCCAAACTGTTCAGCTTGGATGGAGAGGAAAAGATGAGGTGAAATACACAAAAAAGAGAATTAGAGCGGAGGGAGGATTTAGGCAGGTGTCTGGCTCCTGTTCCTGCCCAGTTAGTCCTGGCGCAGAAGGGTGCCGGGAAGGGTGCTGCAGGGCGCCAGGCAGCCGTGGCCGTCCCAGAACCGGAGCAGAGGCGCTGGGCACCACCAAAGCCCCTGGAGCCTCACTGTAGCTAAAGCTTTGAGGGCATCTTCAGTGGGACGCCTTCTTCTGCGCTCACATGTGCAGTCTTAAATTTCCTCCAGCCGTTTACTAGCAGAAAGTAGCATTTTCTGGGTGTTATTTCCAAAGAGGAGCCACAGCTTCTCCTTTAACCCTGTTCCAATCTTGCGTTGAGCACGGCCGGATTCAGAAAGTTGTACGTCTAGCACTGGGCTTTCTTGCCAAGAGCCGCTAGATGGCAGCCGGATAAGAGACTGCATGAAACTGCTGCTAAAATAATCCATTCCACTGTGAATTTTAAAAGTAATAAAAGAAGCTCCCTTCTCAAAACCCGAGCTGCATTAATATTTTACTAATTGACGTTTTTACAGTGCCGTTCAACTACTTCTTTAAAAATAGCAGGTGTGCTCTTTACAATAACGTAGACATCAATACTAGATGCAGATAAAACAATTAAATGGGAGAAAGAAAAGCTATAATTTAGTAACTGTTTAAGAATTTATGTTTCCTTCCCTTCTCAAGTTTATGTTTTAAAGCTGAAGCATTTTTATGGTAGCTGTAAAGAATTACACTATAATTGTGACTTTATTCACTTGAGATGTCTTTATCATGAAGTGCAGGCTCTTAAACTGTGCGTGCCAAAGGAAAGCCTCTCCTGGCAGCTTCTGGCAGTGTGTATAAAAAGCGAGTAACTCCAGCCGTCACTGTATTTCCTTGGACAAAGAGCCAGTAAGTCTTGTGGGATGTATTTCTGAGTACTGTCTTCCAGTGGGGAGGTTCTGAAAATCCAAATCTGTGCTTTTCTTAGCTTAATGTAAAACCAGTGCTGTGAATGTCTAAAGTCTTAGTTACAGCCCAATACTGAAAACTGCCTCTTTGTTTTTAACCGTAAGTCAGTGTAAAAATCCGGATCCAATTATCTTTGAACTTCTTTTGTCTGAAAATCTAGTGTTGGTTCTAGGCTTCACAGTGAGCTCTGCTACAGATTAATTTCTGAACACAAATGCTCCACTGCTATCTGTAGAAATTACATTTATGAGACAGAATATTTCTGGCAATATTTAGGTTGTGAAAGTCCTGAGAAAGTCCTGAAATCTCAAGTTAAATGTGTTTTTGTGTTATGTTAATTAACTAGGACATGACATTAAATGCATAGATGCCCTTATTGTAAATCCTAAGAAAATGAGGATGGACTCAGCATTAGATGTTTGTTAATTTGTATGATTGTAGCAGTCTTTTATCTTTATTTAAACGTGACCTTTGCACAGGCCTTTTTCTATCAGCTCCTGGTTTACTGGAGGAGACAGTACCTCAGCTGGTTATTAACTGCCTGACCTCCACTGACATTGCTTTATAAACTATGGAAATATATTCATATAATAAACAAACTCCCCCCACTGCTTAGGTTTGCAAGGCATTTAGAAGCTTTGACACTCATTTGCTATTACATTAAAGGAAAACATGTTGCAGTCCAATAGATGGTATTAGACAGCTGAACTTAAACGAACTTTCCAGGCTGCTGAAAACAACTGCTTCTCACCTGTTTTTAATATTAGTGTTTTTGTAACTTCAAAACTAGTGCAGTAACCAAAATAGTAGGACACTGACTATATATCTATACTAAAGCTGTAGCTTTAAAACAATTCCCTTTTTAACTTGCAATAGCAAACATATGCAGCAGCGTAACGTGTAGAGCAGTGTGCTGCAGATTACGCCTGTTCCCTGTGCCGCAGGTATGCCTGGTAGAAGCAGGTGACCGAAGTGCATTTGTCACTGAGTTCCCCACTGGGGAACCAGCTCTGTGAAGGTCTGCTTCACCCTTCATAAGCCCATCAGGCCTGCAGAGTTCTTATCATGCCACTAGTGGTTTCACTGATACTGTCTCACTGATTATTTAGTTGAAAAGTCGCATCTCCGCTTTGGGTGAACGTGCCACCTGTGTTAATAGCAGAGTGTTGTTCTCTTCTCCACCCTACCCCTTTTTTTCTGGGCCTGCCTTTTTGCTTGCACCCAGCTTTATGCTTCGTAACGCCTGGACAGCCACACTGGGAACACAGAACTAGAAAGAGCAGCAGAGTTGAATGCTTCGTGTGCTCTAACATTTCACATATGGTAAAGGGAGTGGAAAAGAGAGCAATAGGTTTATTTAAATTCTCAAAATCAGTTATAGACATGAGATGCATAGCTCTACCTTGCAAAACAAAGTGCAGGTGCCCTCTATTCCATGCTCTTGCTCTAATGTTAGATATTTTTCTTAGTTCATCATCTTCTCCATACCAGCTGCTGACGGCAGCTCTAGCCGTACTGATCTAACTCAGTGCTCTGCATGCAAAAGAGCACTTTCAAAACAGTGGAAGTATGTGTTCTTGGCATGAGCCTGACATTTCTTCAGAGAAAATGAGAAGTTGTCAGCTATGGAGTTCACTTCATTAGAATTCTTTAGACAGAGATACGAAGAATTTTGGTGCTTCTTCATTGTTTATTACAATTAATTTTAGGTCATTACACTCAAGGGACACCTGCTAACTTCAATATGGTCAACATGTGCTTAGTATAATTTAATGAGCTACTCCTTTCCATTTGGGAATATATATTGATATATTATTGGTGAAAGGTGCCAGACTGATAGAGCTAGCAAACAGATGTCTGCTGCCTAGTTCCAGAACAAGAATCATAAGCAGCTGCATGGCCGTTATCTTCACACTGCTCCACCAGTGAGACTCAGGCATGCTGAACTTCCATCCTTGCTTTTGAGGCTACCAAAATGTTGCCTCTTAATAAATGCTATAGCTTTTCAAAGTCCACTTATGGCCTTTAGGAACTGATGTGGCACTTCCAAATCATTTGAAGAATCCAGTCTGCAAGTTGCTAATGATCTGGCCTGGATCTGAACTAACAAAATTAGAGGAAAAAATACCGTTGTCAATCCCATGAAAATAAAGTTAGACCCACAGCCCATGCCTTGTGTCCCTCCTGTTTCTATAGCAGTACAAAGAGAATTTAAAGGACGCTGCTGGATTTCCATGGCAAAAGGGAATCCCCTGCTAGGGTAAAGCTGGCCTCTTATGCCATCTGATCCTTCTTCCTTTCTCCCCATGTTAGGGATGTTCTGGGACATAACCAGGGCAGAAAGGGACATGGCTACAATACAGCGTTCTCTGACAGTCCTGAGCCAGCAAAATAATCCTTGGGGGTGATCCCAGCTGGCATACATTAATGACCATTTGGCTGCTTTAACTTGCAATCAGGGCGGTTCAGCCTCAGGCTCAGGCCTCAAATTGAAGGAGGTGGACAGGTGGCTTGCAGCCACATTTGCCTTCCTTCCCCCTTGTGCTCAGTGCTGCTGAGGACTACACCCTATATTTAAAAAAGCTAAAAAATATGATAACTTTACCTGTGCAGAGTGGAACTGTGCCAGAAGGCACCTTCCCTTATTGCACACCAAGGCTGAGTCTGCCCTGTTGATCTGAGCCGTTAATTGTGCAGGTAACAGTGTGAAGGTAAAGTCAGTCAGAGATGATGAAGCCATGACCAGTCCAACTGGTTGGTGCACCCTGAAAGTAAACAGAAACTCTTCAAACTAGCATTTGGCCTTTTTTAAGGTTTCCAGCATGAAATTTTCCCTGCTAGAAGCTTTCTCTTCTCTCCCTTGTGTTACAGCCCTTCTCCTGAGCAGAGGAGGAGGCTGGAGCTGGCCTCTGGGGCAGTGGGGATCTTCTCGCTTTCTCACAGAGCAGTGGCTGGGAAGGTGCCAGTGGGCTGCTAGAGCCAGGTTATCGTGCTGGGGTTTTGTTCAGATTGTGAGACATGTCACTCAAGCAATTGATGGGTCTCTTCTCTAGATGTGAAATTAAAACGTCACTTGCATGTACTTTAATTTTTAGTTACCGATGAAACAGGATTTGTTGACTAGCTTATTGCGAAAGCGCGTGCACTGTCCCACGTTCTGCATGGCTTAGCTGAGTCTCTACCACAGTGTAAGAAATTTGGCTTGTGCTAATGACTCTTTCTGTTTGCCAGGCTGCATTTTTCATGCTTTGTCTTCTGTTAAATGTCCAGCTCTTCCTTTATGGGTTGCCAGCACAGAAGCCTCGTACTTATCCATAGTTTAGATGCTCTGGGTCACAGTATCTTCTCTGAGCTTCTCTGCCCTTTTCCACTCAGCCATTTTATGGTCCATCTTTACCTCCACCCTAACTTGTCTCCTACCCCTGTGTTTACCCATCAGTGCAACATCTGGAAAGCGCCTATGTGGACTTTGTTTAGTACAATGCAGAGGTAGTGTCAGGGTCTGGATTAAAAACTACCGGTTCATTTTGTCTGAGCTAACGAACAGTCTCTGGATATCCACTGAATCGTGTTTGAACAAATGAACTTCAGGTTTTCAGTGGTCGTGTAACCTGGCCATATCTTCTGTGTGGAGCGGGTGGGGGGGGCAAAGCTTTAACTGGGATTCTAAAATCCAATTCAAACAAGATTCCAGGCATACTGAGTGTTATTGATTTGGTAGTGTTTATGGAAATGAATGTAACAGTTTTACAGTAGATATTGTTTATAATTGCTATTTGGTTCATTGCAAAGGCTAGTGCATACTGAAAAAGTGCAAGTGTATATGGAAGTTCCTTCCCGTCTTGCAGAAGTGATGATAAAGAATAAATTATTGAAGAAAATTAAGCATCGTAATTGGAGAAAGTTCCCCTATTACTAAGTAAAGCCAGCCATTAGCATCAGATTTGCATTTTATACCATGTGGCAGGAAATATTTAAGTTGACAAATAGGATATTTAATACAGCAACAAATACTTGGCAGTTAGTTATTAACAACTGTTACTGATGTGATTTATTCACCATTATAAAAAGGGCATTACTATGTGAATATGATTCAGAAATTAACTCCAGTTTACCAAGAGGCCTTGACTGCCTGACCTCTTAATATCCTTATAATGATGCCATTTACTATTCAAAGGCTTATTCAAGTCATTCACTGCTAGATTTGTTTTAAAGGGGTCCACTGTAGGGCAGATATTTGTGTGCATTAACATTTCTCGTTGGTATAGTAGGCACAGGCATTTTTTAAATTGGAAAAATCTCAAGGGTAAAAGCACACTCAGGCTGTTGGGGACAGAGGAGCCTCACAGAGGCAATCCAGGAAACTTCCTTCTGCGGCACCCTGGATGTGGGCCCCTTCCGCCTGTCCTCCCCTGAACTCCGGCTAAGCCCAAAGGGGAGCAGATACAAGCCTCCTGCAAGCGGCTCCTTTGCTGCCTCGCTCCGCGCTCAGCAAAGCCGCAGGAGGCTTCGCATTGACCCAGGCAGCAGGCTTCTAGGAGCTGCTGCAATGGCCCGTGCTACGGGCCGGGTAAAAGTGAACCTCAGGAAGCGCCACGTACCCTGCAGGTCCTTGAACTCATAATCTATTGCTCCTGTTAGTATTGGACTTGTAGGACTTCATAGGCCCATTGCAATACACTTACTAATGTGGTTAAGGGCCGTAGGCAGGATGGAGGTGCCAGCGTTTAGGGTAGTAGCTGTAGTTTCAGGAGTTCTATGTTTTAAGTTCCTGCTTTGGCAGCTTGGTATCTCTGGATCCAAACCCCAGAGGTGATTTCTCTCTCCCTGATTGAATGGGGTTACATGCTTAAATACCTGGGAACCTGGGCACTACCAGCCTGCATATATTTATCTGTGCTGGCAAATGCTGAGCGTGCCCAGGAGCCCAAGACGTTATGAGGAATGTAGTTCCTCGTGTTCACATTTCCCTTGCTGGCAGGTTGCATACAGCTTAGGTTCAGTTTGCCTGCAAATTCAGTCTTGGGGAAATTGTCTCCTAGGAATTATCCTGGTCCATCTCCTCCACCTGACATTGGCCTCGCAAGGGCAGAAGGAAGCCCAGGCAGAGAGTGCTGGGACCGCACTGTAAGGCTTAACATACACACAAGCTTTTCCCTCAGCCAGTATTTGGCTAGCCTGCAGGATGCTCCCAGAGGAAAGTAGTGTAGATTAGTAAAGATTTTTCTAACTGCAAGTCCGGCCTCAAGACTGCTCTTGCGTATGGAAGTACACCTACTACCCATGCATGAGTTCTCCAGCTGTAAAATAACAGTATTTCCCTATGTCAGACGATGCTTCCCAATCTGTCCCTCATCTCCCATCCTCTGCTTCCTAGAGGGTGAGTACCATCACCTATGAACACTGCGTAAGCACTCGTATCACTTCTGTGCTAGAGGGCGGGTCAGTGCGTGTGGAAATGCCAAATTTGTGGGGTGTGTTCTGCTAGCAGCCCTACAAGCCTGTGGTCTGATCCCCCTACATGAATATAAATCTGAAGTAACTGCTCAAGACTGCAATGTGGTTGGAAGCAGAGGTGTGCCACAAATCATATAATTTCCTACGTGACCAAGTGTCCGCTCTTTGATAAGGCCAGGTATTTCAGTGGGAACTGTCTTTGCTTAAGCCCCTGAGATGACCAGCATATTTTTATATGCAGATTACACAGTTCAGTACTTCTTTTGGTTATAGGTTAGATTTGCCTTCTGGACCTTCCTTTTTCCTACCTCAAAATATGTATTTGTAACTCAAGGTTGACTTTATTTATCTTTAATTGTTCTTCAGTTGAAAAATCCAGGTGTGATATTTAGTATTTAGACAGTTAGTGTGATACAGGCTTTACAAATTTTGGGCTCATCTATCAACTTTCTTTAATTCTCACTAAAATCTCGGTAGTACAGGTAGCTGTTTTTTCCTTAGCCTTCCAGTTTTCTTTGGTAAATTATCTTGGAAGTTACCTATGCTTTGATTGTTCCAATCTGGAAATCGTTTATCCCTGCCAATGGTGTTCCAGCACAAGAAAATCATAATCATGCAGACCAACATGTATGAAAATAAAGGCATAGATGTTCCTTTAAGGTTCTTTTAATTTCAGCCTTCTCTCTCTCTTTTTTTTTTTTTTTTTTTTTTTTTTTTTTTTAACGTGCCTGTTTGTGTTTTGATTAGGTGTGGGCAACAGACCTTGACCTTTGCTATAGTGACCAGCTGGCCTTGACTCAGCTCATGTTGTATGTGACAGATGGAAATCTGGATTGTCGCTCTAGCCGCTTTGAAGTATCACTTGGTTCAAAGAAAATGAAAAGCCAACACATTCAGCATGAAGAGACACAAACTGTAAGCAATGATTTATTTACATATAAAATTATTAAAGCAGATTACCCAAAAGTTAAAATCTGATTGCTGGTCTTGACCTGAATAACAGAACTGCTACTATTAGATTTTTAGGAGGTTATTAAACTAAATGAGACACTGAGATACCATCACATTAGAAATTAAAATAAATGTTTTGGGTGTTTGTGGGTACCTGATTATATAGCCTTTGTATTCAATAATACTGATCTATGGCAGTACCTAACTTATAGGCATTCTGTGTAGTTTTCATGTTGTAAGAAAGGTGGTAATTTATACATTGTAAGAACAAGACAGGGGGTCAAAAACACTCCCCTGACAGTATGAGTACCTTAAAAGCAGTCAAGCAAAAATCTGAGCCTCTATCTCATGAGCTCTGGTTTGGGATTAGAAGTTAGGACACTGAAGCTCTACCTCAGCTTTTTAATTTCATGCACAAAACCAAGGGGGAGACAATCAGAGGTATGTCCACAAAAGGATCTGGACATTTTTGTCTCTAACAGGTCTCACTGAGTTAAACCCAGTCTTCATCCTCACAACCTTCATTCAGTTCAACAGAGCACCAGAGACATCTAATTCTCCATTATAAATTATGGATGCAGGGATTTCAATAGGGAGAAGAACTCAGGGCACCCTAGCCACTGTGAGTTCCCTAATCAGGAGTATGCAGTTAGGCTCCTTCTTGCTTGCTGTTTTTGGCCCAGAGTTGTGAATCTCAACTGGAAGAAGGCTCCTGTCTGCAATGCAGAGCAAAATAACTAAGCCCTGAAGAAGAAAAGAGCTTAAACGTTCCATGCCTCTTTCTCGATCTAAACCGGTAACAGAAAACAATGAGATTCTTCTGCACTTGATGTGTCGCATTGTGAATTTGAGAGCGCTCAGCTCTCTGTGGCTGTTGTATACCAAGCCAAGGTGCTCAGGACTGTAGATTTTATTGTGGTGGCCAGGCACCACAAAGTTAGGTACTGAAATGCTGAGTGCTGTGACGCCTATTTCTTCTTCTGGATCTCACCCTTCGGTTTTAATCTGAAAACTCTAAGATAGTGTTCATAATAGTGCCTCACAAGGATGCTGTGATTTTAAATAAGACAATATTTGTATATTGCTTTGAAATCTCTATGAAAACACTACCACAGAAGCATGGTTAACGTATTGTGATGATTATGCTTATTTGTTATATTAGATCAATCTGATAGCATGACTTAATATGGCCTATCAACTTTGAGATTGTCCCTCTAAAAAAGGAAGAAAGGAAAATCTACAATCCTCTAGAAAAGTCAGAGAGGATGAAAAAGATATGTATATACATGTATATATATAAATATATATAAAACCCAGACATTGTTTTACACATTTTGACAAGAGGATTCACAACCTCCTTTCTTCATATGTAGAGGAGGAACGTTGCACCATTCCAAAAATGTGATAGAGCTGTAATTTAGAGGTTAATGAGGTCTTGATCTATTGTTCTTGTCAAGCAACCACTTTTGGTTGGAGAGAAGTAAATTAGATATGATTAGTCCCAGCAGTACAAGTTTTAGAAATGAAAAGTAATCAAGTAGCAACTTTTTTAATTAAAATTCTGTCAGAATTAACATAAATTGTCACTCTATTTTTCTTCTTTCAGTTTTCTGAGGTCCTTAGCTCCTTAAGAGTTAACTACAAAAAAGTACTCTCTGAAAATATCTCTAGAAAAAAACAAACAAACAAAATTAGAGACAAATGCTTTTACAGCACATGATCGGTAATGAATGATTAAGTAAAACACTTTGTGTAAAATTATGATGTTAATAATGATTCTGTCCCTTTTAATTTATTATGTATTCTCAGTCCTAGTAGGTTTGATTTTGATAAAATGGAGCAGCAACTGAGTTTGTATGATGATTTTATTTTTAGAAATCCTTCTTTGAAAGAACAAATTTCCGAGATACTGCTGCTACTGTAATTATGTACAAAACCAATCACTCATTATAGTTAGGATACATTATCTTCTAGACAGATGAGGCTAAATAAGCAACACATTAATAATTCATACTGCAGTTCATTATGCATGTGTATGCATGCTTTGTAGCTGAAATAAGCACCTCATCAACCTGATGCCAACCCTTAAACAATAGTTCTGTGTTATTGCAGCCACATTCAAGTTTACGCTTGTTAAACTGCTACTTGGATTATTTTATCAAGCATTCATTTATTTGTGGTCCCCCACTGCAGAGAACAGATTTTGGAAGCTCCTTTTTTAAGTTAATGACTTGAGCAATGGGTGTTATTAATTCTCAGAATATTATAAACATGATTAATTTTCAGGCAGAGATGTATTATATAAGGATTTCAGCTATGTCAGCTTAAATGAGTCAGTGTCAAAACAAATATAATTTTAGAAAAAAATACTGTAAATTACATGCTTCAGTGTGCAGTATCCCCATTCTTGAACAAACAGCCCGGTATTACGCAGAATATCACAGGAAAGCCTCAGTTTAGGAGAATGTATCTTTTTACTTCTACTCAACTCAACATCTTTATTTTCTTATCCTAAGCACTGATAAAATTTAAACTTAAATGTTGCATTAACTTTTAGCCACAGTATAAACTCCACTGATACCAGTTGTATAGCTAACATCTATTACCTGGCCCTTCTCCTAAGTACAGATTTATCAGGGAACTGAGGGGAATGCAGCCTCCAGAGCAGTGTTACATGTGCTCTGTACGCTCCTGTGTCAAATGTCATTACTGCATAGCCTCCCGCTCAAATCTCAGATGCAGGCTTTCCTATAAATATAACCCAACCCTTTGTCACTTTAAGCTCTAAGTCAATTAAGAACAATACTTAAGACTTTCTATAGTTAATTACTTTGTGACAATTCTGACATTTTAGTGAAGAATGAATTAGAATTAATATTTCCTTGGCATTAATTCAGCAACGATTGTCACATAGGACTGATCTTTAAACAGTTGTGCTCTTGGTGCTCTCCTCTTCCAGGGTGAGCAGCACAAGATCATTTGTGTACTCAGTCCATCATCAAGCCTTTAGGCAGAGCAAAACTACAGGCATTGTGGTTTAGAAACTTTTAGAATCACTGGGCCTAGTCTCCTTACAATCTTGCTGGAAAAAATATGCACACTAATGCAGGAGTTGCATCCTCAGTCTTGGAGAAACCAACTTAAAATTTAGCTTTAGAAAAGCTGTTTAAAATCTTTTATTCCTACAGCAAAAACTATTAGTTGTCCATCTTGGAATTTCTGCTATTGAGAAGAGCTAAGCTTAGACTTTAGAACAACATATGTTTCTACATAGCAGGATCAATTTAGAGTATCCTGATCATTAGCTGTTTAGAATGATTAAGGACATTAGCTGTTTAGAATGAACAGGACTCAGTTACCAATGAAGTTATGAAAATATCAAAATGTGGTTCATAAAGACTGATTCAGTAATACTTATCTATAATCTTAACGTTTTATGTACAGTATCAGATGAGAATAGAATCCTGCTGCATAGAAATGTCTATGTTCAAGAGACATTGTTACAAATGGGAATTCCTCTAAATGAGTCAATGGACTTACTCCACATTTACATGAATACAACTGAGCAAAAAAAGCTGTAAAAGTTGTTTGTTTAAATAGCAAATTATCAGTGGCTGATACAAAATGGTACAAAAATGAAGAATCCTGTGTTGTTTTTTCTAGCTTTCTCCAGTAAGCAACTGCTACGCAGTAGCAAGCAGCCAGCTGAGACACTCCAACCTTTCAATAATCTACTATAATGTTCTCCTCCAGATGTGTAAAGCTCATGGTGTGGGATTTGACCTCCAGGTACAAAAAGGAAAGATTAGAAAATGTGATATTTACTTTGCATTATTTTTGCATATAAATTCTAATGTGGTGAAACCATTTAGCACAAAGTAAAGTTTAAGTGTTCTGTTTAGCATAATATAATGCTTAAGTGTTCTATTAGCCTAAGAGCACTGCAAGGTGTTTGCTCTAGGGTTTTGCTGAAGAGGACTTGGAAGTAAAGTAAGTACTACAAATCAGAATTAGTTTTATTTTGCTAATTAGCAAACTCTAAATTGCACTGAGGTCTCCAGTAGTTGCCATAAAAATTAGTCTAATATTGTAACACTTACCTGTCAGCTTACTTTAGCTGGGATATATTTTGCTAAATCTTGAACTGCAGTACTGAAAGATCTGTCTGATTTGGCTTAAGACCCGAGGCAGCAAAGGATGAGAATTATTACAACGTATTTATATTGCAGAGTAGAGCGTGTGAGAGCATCTCTCTCAGAGGTTCCTGAGAGGATGCATCCTGGGCTGGTTCATTCACATGCCTCTGCAGGTGAAAAGGATTGCAGCTGTCAGCCAGGAGCTGTGCTTCAGTTCTGGACCATGACAGCATGGAGTTTTCATGACCAGAATACGGCCATTTCACACATCTCTGTATGCATAATATAGATATACCTTTAGAGGTCACTAAGTCAGGTGATAATAGGGAACAGAAAGAGAGAGGAAGAAATGAAAACGAGTTTTTTTGCTGGGAAAGGGAATGTTTGAGGCTTATGAATGGAATTATAAAAAAGGAAGAAAGAAAAATAAAAAAGTATAGATGGTCTTATACATGATGTAACAGCAGACAGAAAGAGACTGGGGATCACTGGGTACAGAGCTTCACTGGGAAATGCAAAGTTTTACATGTTGTTCCAGTGCAAAACCTCCTTGTGGCCTGACAGCAACTCTTTGTGAGACCTCTCACAGTTCCGTGTGATAACTGTTGCTCAGCACATCTAAAAATCAAACTGTGAGTTCTGCTTATGACCAAACTGTCTCCAGTATCTGGCCGATGATGAATCAGAACAGAAGGTTAATAGAAGTTCATGCCCAGTGAATATCTAAAGTAAAATATAAAGTTTAAGAACATGAAAATCTAAACATATTTTCGCTGTCTTTCAATTTAAGAGAGTGTAAGGCTTTTATGAGTTAATCTATCTCTTGATAAAATAACTGTGTAAAAGGATAATTTTAAGGATATTTATGACCATTTCCTACTGTGCTGGAACACAGTATTTCATACTGAATAGACTGACATGCATGTATTGTATTTACATAAAGTTAACATATTGTATTTTCTACAACAAATTAATTAGAGCAATAATCCACTTACTATGAGCAATAATCCATTACATACAATTCAAAACTAGCCTTTCTTAGATATGATTATGTACTTACTGTCGCTGTACAGTATATTTAGTATTCGTTATTACAATTATCAGTTTTGGGAATAATTAAAGTAACTTTGTCTTTCAATTTAACAGGAAAAACAGGGAACAGTTTTTATATTGTATGAAGATCAGAAGCGATACAGATTGGGAATGTTGTAAGTATAGACTGTACATGGTACGTGGTTAGATAAGCAGCTAGGAAAACACTTGATCTGAAAAGAATGACGACGCAGAGTTTGGTCTTTTGGGTTCTAATAAAAGTCTTGCAGGAAATGAACAATCTGAACACCAAGTGCTGAACAAAGAAGTTCAGTTACAGTCACCCACTGTTCAAAAAACTATAATGACCTCTCATAAGATTGGTCTTTTGAAAAATTTTAGGGAGGCTTTTAAGCACTTCAGTAAAAATAAATAAATAAAAGACGTGTACAGGAATCTACTTAGATTAAAATGTAACTGCACTGCAGACTAAAGACATACTGCAATTAGTCTTACAAGAGCTTGATTCAGTGTCAATATCAATCTAGCTGTGAGAGCAAAAAGATTAGTATGGGCTGCTTTTCTCTGCTTCAGGGTAGTATAAATTAAGGGATAAGTATAGTGCAAAATCAGAAAAGCCAAGACAGAAAATGATCAATACACAGTAAGAGCTGCAAATATTTTCAACTGTCCTGTTAGTAAAACTGTTTGCCTGCTACTCAGCAGTATGAAAAATCATAACCATACATGATGCTAAAAAGGGCAGTGTTTAATGCCTTTTTATATTGTTCTTCACAAAGGTGACCAAAGACAGTCAGAAAGAAGCAAGCAGATTTAATACTTTAGTAGTGGTTTAGACATAGGAATCTCCCCTAAGAAGACTAAGAAAGCATAATCGGCACAAACCTACTATATACTGATTGAAAACCTCTCCTCAGAAAAACTTACACAGGGTTTGCTGTCAAAATAAGGTGTATTATGTGAGGGTCTGAAATTGTCTGCTCGCAGTCTGGAGCTGTTCCTTTAGTGCTGGTGCTACTTCATTAATGACCTGGCCAAGAAAACAGCTTATTGCTTTGCTGGTATGACTGCACATATTTTGGAGGACAGAAATAGAATTCAAAATTATCTTGAAAAATCGGAGAAATGATCTGAAGAATAGAACTATACTCAACTGGAACAAGGTGCAAGAAATTCCACTTGGATAGTAGCAATGAAAATGAAAAACAGCTAGTTAGTTTTGCAGAAAAGCATCTGTGAGTTATAGTGGCTCACAAACTGACCACAAGTCAACAATGTCATGATCTTATGGAAAAAGTAAGCACTATATTCACAGGTTAAAATAAAAGAATACAGCCTGCAAGACACTGGAAGTAACCCGTAAGTTCTACTCAGTGTTACTAAGGCCGTAGTTGAAGTACTGTGCTCTATTTTTGGCATAGAAAAGCTGCGAACCAATTGGAGAGTTTGAAGGGAAGAAATAAAAATGTTTACAGGTCTAGAAAATGTGACTTACAAGGAAAGACAGAATGAGGAAAAAAAAGAGGAGACAGGTGAAATCTGCTAAAAGTCTTTAAATGCTTAAAAAGCTTCTGCAGGAAGGAAAGGAAAAATCTGTTCTCCATGCTTCGGTGGTAGGAGAAGAAATGGACTTCACTTGCAGCAAGAAAAAATCAGGCTTAACATAGGAAAATTTTCAGACAGTAAGGAAAGTGAAGCGTTAAAATAGATTGTTTGGCAAGGTTGTCATTGACGGTCTTTAGTAACAGATTAGACAAACATCTGTCAAGACTGATATAAGTAGCATTGATCCTGCCCTAGCGCAGGGAATGAACTAAATGAAGCCTAAAGATTTTTTCTAGCTCTTTGGTTCTGTCAGTTTGTACTGAGGTTCTTGTGCAGCTGTTGGTAGTATCTAAGTAAGCCAAGTTTGTTTATAGCTCAAGTATTCCTGTACTATATTACACTCACCTGCAATCACAATGTAGGCAGCTTACATAACAGAGCTGGAAGATAAATTTGAAATAAGATCACTAAATAAGAATTTGGAAGTATCTAGAGTAGCCATTTAAAAAGTGATTTAAGCTTCTGAAAGAGTTGCATAGCTAGCTGTATTCTCCTAACTGCTCTCTGATGCTAAGCTCCGTCCCTCCGCAACCCCAGCTGTGAAGTCCTCCTCACTCCTATCCCTCCTTTTGCATAGTCTCTGGTACACTTACACCTCCATTCACCTCAATAACTCAGCAGAAAACTTTCTCTTTTATTAGGATAGTTTTCTGTGAGGTTAAAATAGACTCAGGTCATAGAGGGGTATTGAGCATGAGAACTGTACAGTATAAATGGTGGGATAGATGGGGAGATTCTGGAGAGAGAAGGCACCTGTCCTCAGAGACAGTGAACTGTTAGATTGGCCTATCCCTGCTTCTGTGATTTTAACTGTTAGCCAAGTATCTTGGAAAATAGAATCTTTAAGTTAGAGGTATTCTGTCCTACTTATTTTTTTTTCTAACTCCTTTAGAATAATACATGAGTAGCTGCTCCCTAGTATGTAACGTAACACCTCTTGGATCACCAGCTGAGACTGGTCTCACGAACTTTGGATGTTGAATAGGTGATTACATAATAATATATTACCACAATACTGTCAAATATGTGTGCCTGGAAGAAATTATATCTGCCATATTCTGATCCCAGATTTGTCTCTCATCACATCCTACTAATTTCATTATTTTAATCTGAAAACATTTTCAAGGATATAACAATTTGTTGAGGCTGTAAAATCACTGAAATCGCTAAAACATCTATATGGATTATCATGCATTTTACTACACTGTAGATCTATTCATTGTCAGCTCTAGTCCGTAAATGAGGTACATGCTTCCTCAGTACAATATTCTGTTCCATAAGATAATATGTATTGAAAGTCTATATCTACCATTGAGAAACTGAAGCTGCAAAAGACAGTTTATACTTCTGAGGAAGCTACAACAATCTAAGAAATGCTGATGCTGCTGAAATTTCTCTGAATCAGATGCATTTTTCAGAGTATGCAGGCAGGAGCAACAGTTATTTTAAACTAATTTAGATTTTTAAAGCGTTCTAATGTCTCTGTCCTAAATCAGTGGTAGCCTTCTACTTGGAATAGCTGAAACCTACTGCTTTCTTCTGCTAAGTTGATTAATAAAAATTATTTATTACACAAATCCTTTCTGTTGACAACTTAAAATGGAGCCTCATCTTTCATATCTCCCTGAAGATTGCCACCTTGTGAGATTGAAAATACTCATTAAATTCCATCACCAGACAGGCACAAATGAGAGGGCGATTGTTTTTAAGCATGTGAAGGGAATCATTGGTAAACTCATTTGTTTGGATATCATTAACAGAACAATTGGAGAGGATCTCCAGGGGGTCCTCATGACCTTTGCTCGCAATCTCTTCATCATCCATCAAGAAATATCAGCACCTAATATGCAAGGCGAGACCAATTTTAAGGTGAGGTGTTAATTAACTAACGATCCTGGTTAATTTCTGTACAAGGGCTGAAAATACCTCATGCTGTATCATAAACAAGTGCTAAACCATCTCTTTTTATTGTTAGCAGTATGTATTTTACAGTGTCTAGGTCAATATAGTAAGTCTCCAATGAACCTGTTAGTTAAATTTAATAGTTTGAAACTTTTTCTTTGAAAATAGATATACTTCAGTTTGAAATTATTTGTAAACTAAGTCTCCAAGGCTTCTGATTTTCCCTTGCAAGCAGCAAAGGCGCTATTGGTGCTGCCTTAGAAAATTCTGTCATAATTGTCTGCTGTGTTTTTAAAGGAACATCATCAAGATAGAAATATTAAATTAGAAACAAACATCTCATTTTATAATAGCTCCTTAGATTAGTAACACTAATTTCTTTTAAACAGGCAGCTACCGAGTACTTAATGCATTGGTTTCACCTCTTGCAACTTGCCATCAATTTCACAAGTCATTTTTGTTCCTATTTGCTCTGCTCTTCCAATCCCCCCCATCCCTGAGTGCCACAGGATGCTCAAGGATGGTGCCTCTGAAGGTTGACAAAGCACTGGGGCTTGTTACAGCGGGAGCGTTCCCCCAGGAACACATACTTTTACTCTAGCTCTTTTGTGACAACCTTGCTGGCAAAAAAGACGCAGTAAAGCAATAATGAATCCAGCCCTGTGCCCTGAAACAAGCACTCATTACAATGCTTCTTTTTGATTCCAGAGAATAGCTTAACTTTCCAGAGCGAGTCCTTTTGCAACACTACATGTATGTCCTTTAACTTTATAAAAAGTTTCTAAGATCTTGACCATAAGAATTTTGTTAAAAGTGAAAGGAAACACTGTGTATCTTAAGATTAAGATTTGTATCTTAAGGGACATAACATAATTTAAATCTGGTGCTTTTCAGTGTTAGCTATGACTATAATTTTCTCTGATAAGCAGAGTGTGAAAATGACAGTTTTGGAAAAGATATAACTAAATTTCAAGACGTTACAGGATAAATAAGCAAACCTTTTTTTGATCTGAGGGAGTGAAAAGCAAGCGCTGAAGAAAACTCTGTAAGAAATCTTTTTCATAGTGACTTAACAATTATTAATATATGTGAAATAAACATCTGCTACTTAATTATAAATACAAACAGCATCAGGTTATATTTTCTTATATATTTGAGATTTGCACATACTTAATAATTCCCCCTGACTGTTCCACAGTAACAGTAGATTTAACTGGTGCATCCTGGCCAGTATATCGCTGGTTTACCTTTTGAAGAAAAGAACTACCAGCTGTGCATTTTGGCTGTTCGATTTCATTATAATGCCCATTAAATAACTTGTATTCCTTGAATCTGTTACAGATGGCAATTCGAGATATTGAAGCAATTCTAGGAATTACAGCAGAAAACAAACTGAAATTGGAGGAAGAGCAACCTTCTGAAGCAGATGCTCTGAAAGAATAGTTAAAACATTTAATTGCCATATTCTTTATGCTTCCAGAAATGAACTCTCATCTGTAAGAACAGGTTTGGTTTTCCTTTGTACTGTGAATTAGTATTAACTGAGACAGGATATTTCAATGATATTTGAGTGTAATGTTTAATAGAATATCCCTTATTTCACAAAATGAAATTAGTGAAAAGCAGAGGATCATAATAAATGTCCCTGATACTCATATTGTGAAACCTGAAGTACTCTGTCTATTTTAAAAATCTTATTGATAGAATCACAGCCTCTAAAACAGAGGAGACAGTCTACTCTGACCTGCAAACTGTATACCTTATAATTTAATAAATCCCATTGGGTAATTATCCTTACTGTTAAGGGCCCCTTAAATATAGTCTGCATTTGTTTACCTTCAGCTTCTAGCAACTGAATCTTGTTACGCCTTTTGTCTGAGAAAGTGAAGTATTGTTTACTGTAAAATAACCCCTCTCTTGGTGAGATGAATCTTTCTGTTCCTTGAGCCAAAACTTCTGAGTCAGTTTTGGTTTGTTAATATCCCTCTAGAAGTGCTGGACTCAAACTAGATAAAGTATTCCAATGATTTTCTCACTGATGTGCTATACAAAGAAAATGCCACTTTCTTCTGTTTTATATCGCCCTGCATAAACATAGAGGGATCATGCTGTCTTGTCACTAAATCGTACTAGCAGATCATACTCAATTGAAAAGAATTCTGTGATCCCAAACTCCCTTTCAAGCCTTTTTCTTCTCAGCCTAAAAGAATGTCCAGTGTTCTTGTTTCTATAAATAACACACTTGCATGCCATTGTATCATTGAGCCCAGTGATCCAGACTCCTCCTTAGAACTGATTGTCCTTTTTGTTATCATTCTGCTATTTCTTGTTATCTACAGACTTTGGCAGCAGTTATTTTATGTTCACTTCCAAATTATTTAAAATAACGCTTATAGTATTGCTTCACCAATAGATTCTGAGAAGAGCATTAGAATCATGTTTGTTGTATGTTGTATTCCAATATACCATGACTTTGGGGGATCTATGTATCCATCAAATATATTCTTTATTTCAGATATAGCTGACGTTTATAGGAATTGCTGTGTGATGTTACAGTAAAGTCTTACTGACATCTGTTATATCTATACAATTATCTTCATCCATCAAATCTGTCATCTCTTCCAAAAAATAAATACTTTCTAAATTGTACTATAGAAGAGCTTATCTTTCTCCATTGGCTGTATATAATTGTCCAGAGCATGGCAACTATCTTAAGTTTACTTCCTAAAAAGATCAAGCAAAATCGTTTTTAGGACAAGTAATGAATTTGACCAAGCAGTTACAGCAGATCTGTGCCCTGCTTTTCTGATGCCTTTTGGGGTCTTTGATCTATTAGCTTCATAAATAATCTTTTCTATTAGCTTTTTTTTCTACTTTGTTTACAAAGGTAATTCATTTCAGATGAGAATGTTTATGTGAATTCCAGTCTATTCGTCAAATACAAATCTAAAAGGATATATTTTCTTAGAATTTTTGTTCCTTTCTGTCATGTAATCTAGATATTGTCTTGGTTTTGGATATACCATGTAGACTTTTCTTATGTGAGATTTAGCCAATGAACTTGCTTCCTAGAAACCTTCTTCCTCTGTGATTAGAAATGAAAGTAACAAAGCTTTTGGCTGTGGTAGGTACAACATGGATCTCACTTGCCAAGAAATGATATGCCAAAAAGCATAGAATAATTGTTTACTAGTTCTTCAGACACAGTACTGTTCAGATAGGACAAGAGATTTTTTTCTGTTTTACATTGAAGGTCTGTAGATGAGGATGTTTTTCTGACTTTTTCCTCAACACATTTGTAATATACTCTCTCATATTTTACTGCCAAGAAACTCTTTCTAGATTTCTCACCTAGCTTCATATCCAAACTACATAATGCCCAAATTTGGTGAATAAAAACAATATCCTGAGGGGGAAGTAGGTATGGGAGAGCATGGCAATACCAATCTAGGAATTAGCTGGTTTCTTAAGGGTTAAGGAAAGTTAAGCCTCGATCCAAGCCAGAATAACATAAGGTCTGAGAGGCTCATTAGTTCACTGGCACTTAATAGACTGCAGTGTCCTAGGAGTAAATGAAACCTGTACTTCCTTATGTCTTTGTTCTGTTCTGACAAAAGAAAACTGTACCTGTTTTTTGCATAGAACAAGTGATCTGAAAGTTCCCATGGTGAGAGAGATTTCTCAGTATGTGCAAAGTGTGAAGTGTATTTTGAGGAAAAAAGTTTTTAATTACTATTAACACTTCTGAGCCTCGAGCTGATAGAAGGATTGAAACTGCTTTACAGTTTCTCACATTCAACTCCCATGCTGCTCGTGCCAAAAATGCATTTTTTTTTCAGCAATACAGCAGCTATGAACTGAAATTCTAATCTTCCAAGAAAAAGAAATATGTCAGAAACATAGTCATGGTTCTTGCACTCAGACTACCAGATTATTTATTCCTTCTCGCTAAAGCAATGATAGAGTTCTTGGGTTGCAGCTTGAATTTTAGCACTATTCAGAACATGATCTAGGCTGGAAAGAAAATGAAGCAAGTAGGAAATGTAGGAATCAGAAGATAAAATGTGGTTCAGGCATGGTTGCTCATCAGAAATTGCCAAAGAAATTCTGCAGCTAATGACAAGGCAAATACTCAGACTGGTTCTACAGCTGCAAGGTGTGGAGGAATGTTTGTGGAAAGAGATAAAGGGAAATGGGGTTTGGCAGTGATTGCAGGAGGCAATTAAAATAAAGGTTTCATGCTTTTGATGGGTCAGGGCTGCAAATGAAGATGTGCATTCAGCTGCTAGCACTTCAAGGCTAGCAAGGGTTATTTCAAAATAGAGCTGTGTAAAACATGTTTTTGCAAGAATTTACATACTGTCTGTAGCATACATGCTACCCATTTCAGGTTAGTTCCTCTGCTCTCTTGCTATCTAATACTGGAAGCCCTCAAACATCTGTAGGTGCCTTAGATGTTTACCAATACATTTTCCCAGGTACCTAAGCTTGTTCAAGGTGTGCCTAGAAATAACTCAAGGCAAAACGCACTAAGGTCCAGGGTAGCTTTTTCAGCATCCTCAGACATCCTAAGTCATCTTAGAAGATGCCTTACATAACTAAATTACTTCTTCATGCATGTGTAAAGGAGCTGGTTAGAGTATTGTGGTTCTTGTCCTATAGACTGTCACTTAGCTGTGTAGCAATGCATGTTATGGCAGCCATGAATTGTGGCTTCTGCTGTTGGTCTTAACAATACTGATAGCTCAGTTGCTGTCTCACAGCTTTGGTCTATCAAGATTCATGAACCTGGAGGCCTGCTTCAAAAAAGCAAAGAACTCATGAAGCACAGCTCTTTTATACAAGTAGGAGATCTACACTGAATTTCTGCTTTTTCCCTGAAAGAATGGAAAAACACTGCTCATTTGGGAATGCTCTAACCACTAACTAGTAGAGTATTTTACAGAGTGCTTGGGAGTATTTTGCTCCTTCCTGTAAAAGATTTTCCTCTTTGCAAACATTTTGGGAGCTAGAGTGAGCACTTTCACAATACAAGGATACAATAGATGGGAGACCTTTCCTGACATCCTAGGTCCTAGCATTAAATGTTACCTGGACTAGGTACTGGAACTTGAGTATCCCTGTTCAGAGATATGTGCTTAAAGCCCTGGGGGCTGTGTTGGGGGGAAAGTATTCAGTCTAAGTTTCCACATTCAAAGTGAGAACTCTGAGCACAAAGCCAGAAGGTAGACTATTGTGATCCTAAACATTTCACACTCATTGCCTAATATAGCTTCCCACTGAACAGATTACGTATTATAGATCTGAGGTGCTCCTTATGTGGTATACGGATACTCTATTTTCTTTTTCACCACAGATTTTATTATAGCTATCAGACACTAAAGATTATATACTGCAATGGTTAACAAGCTTCATGAATTTAATTTAATGCATCACCTTGACAAAAGAATGGTTAGACTGTTTTCAGCTTCATCACAAAGATGTGTATTTCAGAAGGCTGTTTTGATATAATAAACAATATAAGACTATACCAGAATGCAACAAACACAGAGGCCTTAACTGTGCAGCCAGATATTATTAATGGAATACATGCAGAATGATGCTCCAAACTGCTTTCAGCCTCATCTTTAAAAAATAGGATCTTTAGCCATGATGTATGCAATGTTTTGCTACTCCTTTGTAAATACAGATGCTACCTCATTCCATTTGTAGAATCATAGAATCAGTAAGGTTGGAAGGGACCTCTGGAGATCATCTAGTCCAACCTCCCTGCTCATCAGGGTCACCTAGAGCATGTTAGACAGGGTTGCATCCAGGCAGGCCTTGAATATCTCCAGAGAAGGAGACTCCACAACCTCTCTGGGCAACCTGTGCCAGTGCTCTGTCACTCTCACAGTGAAGAAATTCCCCCTCACGTTCAGGCAGAACTTCCTGTGCTTCAATTTCTGCCCATTGCCTCCTGTCCTGTCACACGGGACAATTGAAAAGAGTTTGTCCCCGTCCCCTAGACACCCTCCCTTCAGGTACTTAGACACATTGGTAAGATCCCCCCTCAGTCTTCTCTTCCCCAGGCTGAAGAGGCCCAGTTCTTGCAGCCGTTCCTCACAGGGCAGATGCTACAGCCCTCTGATCATCTTTGTAGCCCTACACTGGACTCTCTCCAGTAGCACTATGTCTCTCTTGTACTGGGGAGCCCAGAACTGGACACAGTACTCGAGATGAGGCCTCCCCAGGGCTGAGTAGAGGGGCAGGATCACCTCCCTCCACCTGCTGGCAACACTCTTCCCACTGCACCCCAGGAGACCATTGACCTTCTTGGCCACAAGGGCACATTGCTGGCTCATGGTCAGCTTGTCATCCACCAGCACTCCCAGGTCCTTCTCTGCAGAGCTGCTCTCCAGTAGGTCAGCCCCCAGCTTGTACTGGTGCCTAGGGTTATCTGTGGTTCCCTAGGTGGAGGACCCTGCACTTGCCCTTGTTGAACCTCATGAGGTTCCTCTCCTCCCAGCTCTCCAGCCTGTCCAGGTCTCTCTGAATGGCAGCACAGCCCTCAGGTGTGTCAGCCACTCTTCCCAGCTTGGTATCATCGGCAAACTTGCTGAGGAGGCACTCTGTCCCCTCACCCAGGTCACTGATGAAGAAGTTGAACAGAGTGGGACCCAGTACTGAGCCCTGGGGAACGCCACTAGCCACAGGCCTCCAACTAGACTCCACACCACTGACGACAACTCTCTGAGCTCTGCCTTTCAGCCAGTTCTCAGTCCACCTCCACCTTGTAGTCTGTTGTGCAAGTAAACATGCATCTACATGCTCTTAGCTAGTGAAAAGTTATGTTGTCAGAGCCTGTAAAATTATTTTTCCTCTTCCATACACTTTAAATTGTAATAGCAACATAAGTTTAACTGCAAATATCTTGAAATTAATACTTTTTAAAACCAAAGTAACTATGGTTGGGAAGTAACTTTGAATGTGAAACATAATAGCAGAATATCACCCTTAGAGTATAATACATTAGGTCAGCCCTTCACCTCAGCAAACCATGGTATCAGATTCCACTTTCTTTCTTATCCATAGTCATTGTTGCTGCTAATAAAGAAAGATATTAAAGCTAACTATATGCTCTATTAATTATAGGAAGGTGAACTTGAGTCAAATTTGTTACTGTGGCAATGATTAATAATTACTGGTTCTACACACATGTAGTACATTACAGTAAGTAAACAGGGTACCTTACTGGGTAATAGTTGATTAATTAGCACATTCATACTACATAGCTCAGTGGTTTAAGATTGCTGAGTTTGAGATATTGCTTGTAATTATGAAAAGAAAAAAATCTGCTCACATTTCTCAATTTACTCTTCTGTACAGTGTTTTTTTCCCTCAAATAGAATGTTTAATGGTTGAAAACCTTAGGGTTTTTCTAGATTAATCACAGAATCTTAGTTATGATTTCTAAGTATTTTTCTTCAAAGTGATCTAACACATTCAAAGAACTGTTTTTTACCTCTAACATCACTGTCAAATTTCACTAAGTAAAATCTATGTTGTGCGTCTATGTGGCCTAACTAGAAATTTTCTCACTCGTGTTCATCTGATTCGTACTGTGGCTGTGAGATGGGCCAGCAAAACACAGGGTGGCAGTCCCTTCAGCGTAAGCGCTGTAAACAAAACAAATTTTAAAAAATTGCCTCATACCTTGTGATATTCTTACCCGTGATAATGAGCACTAACATGCATTCCCCTGTACGGATTACCGGTTTATCATTTTGTGTGAGGCAGAACGACTTACGTCTGCTTCCCCCTCGCCTCGCAGGGCTGCTGCGCCACCGCCACCCCCACAGCGGTGGGTCGCGCACTGCCCCCCTCGGCCCCTGCCGCTCTCCCCGCGTCCCTCCCCGGGGAGCTGCCGCCGCCGGAGCCCGCTCGGTTGCGCGGTCAAGGCCGCTCCGGCCTCCCGTCAAGGAGCCGTGAGCAGCGCGACCCCGTCACGCGCCCGCCCGTTCCCGCCCTTCGGGTGACCGTTGCGGCGCGCGCACGCGCGTTGAGCGGCGCGTGTGGGGACGGGGCGCGCGCAAAGCGCGCACGCGCGGCGGCGGGTGTCGGCCGCGGGATGCTGGCGCTGCGGCGGCTGCATGAGGCGGCGCTGAGTCTGCTGCTGCGGCGGCGGGGGGCGGCGGCGGCTCGGCCGGCCGCCTCCGAGGTGCTGAGCCAGCACCTGCGCCAGCGCGGCCTGCCTCACTGGACCTCGTACTGCGTCAAGTACAGCGCCGTGCGCAACGACCAGTTCGGGCTGTCCCACTTCAACTGGCGGGTGGACGGCGCCAACTACCACGTCCTGCGCACCGGCTGCTTCCCCTTCGTCAAGTACCACTGCTCCCGCGCCGCCCCGCGGGACCTGGCGCTCCAGAACGCCGCCTTCACCGCCCTCAAGGTCCTCAACGCCGGTGAGTGCCCGGCGCGGGGGGCCGTCGCCGTCCCCCCACGGAGGGGTGGCGGCGCGGAAGGGGGGGCGCGGTGGGGCCGGCGGGGCTGGCCGGGCGCTGCCCGCCCCCCCCCCCCCAAAAAAAAAAGAAAACAACAAAACTTTGTGCCCTCGGAAGCTTTAAAAACGCGGAGCTGTAAACGGGGGTTGTTGGGGAGCTTGCTGGGGTCTGGATTTTCTGCCCAGTTGCGAGGAGGAAAAACTAAACTGCCTTAAAGCAAACGGGCGAGCGCTTATTATTTAAATAGATACCGTCAAGTGGTGTGGATCGCTTCGCCATCTAAAAATCTGCGTTCTGTTACTGTAGATGAATTTGCTCTAAGCAAATAAACGGGCGCTAGCAGGGGAAAAAAATTGCTTCTTAGGGCCTAGGTTAATTTTTTCATCTTACGTACAGACAGTGACTTACATAGTGGAGGACTTGGACCCGTTTTGATCTTAAAGTATTGCTACAAAAAAAATAGTCAAAAGTTAAAATGCAATATTTACTACGAATTTAAAAATGGTTATAGGTGTGTTTTGAAATATATTAATCAAAACTCATTTTCAGTGTACAGATACGACATTTCATATTTAAGTACAGGTAGTTATAGTAGGGTTTCTAATTTTATCAGTTTGTTTTCAAAAAACATTCAAAAAAATATTTTTTTTTAAAGTTGCTCACTTGCCAGTCTTTTCTGATTTTCCTTTTTTTTTTTTTTTTTTTCTTTTTTTTTTCCTGTATGTAATGTGCTTCCATTCCTCGTTTTGTGATCTTTCTGGACTGACAAAGTGAGAAAATACAATCATCAAGATGGATTTCTCTGTAATAATTTTAAATCCAATGTTATCTTTCACTCCATACTGTCAGACCTAACCCACCTTTCTTGCAGCCATCCCACTGTTTTATATTTAAATGATCTGCAAACATGACTGAAATGTCAACTCATCTCCCTCTTTTGATATCTAGCTTAAGCACTTAAGTAACTTTAAGCACATTAAATCCAGTGTTTCAGTACCTCACTAAGTTCAGGGCCTAAATTCATCTCAGTTTTCACCCCCTCAACATTAAGTAAAATGTTCATGTTGTTTGTAGTAGATGCGATACTGAGCAATACTAGAAATGTTAGGACTTTGTACAAATACCTTTATACCCAGTTTTGTTTTGTTTTGTTTGCGTTGATAGTTTTGACTACTGATCAGATTTTCCCATAAGCAACTTCATGGTGATTTATGAAGTCACTACCTGTTTTCCATCCTATTTCTACTTTGATATATAGTGAAACTATGAACAGATAACTAAGTGGATGTCTAGAGAGTTCATGGTTTAGCGTGTGGATTTTTTTTATCAGTAAAAATTAGGCTGTATACATGACAATGTTTTACTTCTTCCACACTGTTATCTTCCCCCCCTTTTTTTTCTGTAATTCTAGTCTACTACTGTTTTTCTTAAACTACCTCTTGATTCTTGCATTTTTGCTCTACAGGAAACATAGTATGTACTGACAGCTTTGCTTGTAAGAATTTCAGCACAGGCAATATGTTAATAAAGCTGCTTTTACATGAATGCATTTCCTCTCATTTCAGAACCATTATTCTCTACAATTAATACAGAGGTTTAATTTTCCTGGCTTGCTTTCCTTGAGTGTAACATGTTTTTATTTTTTCTTAGGCATCCCAACTTTACTATATGGAATTGGTTCCTGGTTCTTTGTCAGTGTCACAGAGACTGTTCATACGAGTCATGGCCCAGTTACTATTTATTTCCTAAATAAAGAAGATGAAGGCGCAATGTACTGAAATCATGCCCTCAAGTACCTGTTATTTGGTGGGTTTCCATGTTACAGCTACTACAAATATCTACTGCCTCAGAATAAAAAAAACCTGAAGGCAATTCTCCATTTTTTCAGTGTCTATTTTTATGTAATATGTTGTCTGCAGGAAGCTTTATTGTGGTGGATTTTTTGAGTGGTTTTTTTTTTTTTTTTTTTTTTTTTGATGATTTATTTTTGTAGAGGTTAGTAAAGTTGAAAAAGTTGAAGCCTTGGGAGAAGAATTAATTTTTCTAAGGGTGTTAGAATTTGCTAAAGTCAGTGATAAGAACTGCTGAATAAACTTCAGAATATTTAAAAAAGATACATCTACCAACTTACAGAACTGAATTGTAGTGTGTGGGTAAGGAAACTTTCTCAAAACATTGCATGTAATTATAAGCTTAGAATATAGACTGTTACTAGATGTTTGATAATACATTAATTGTTATAGTTGCTTGCTTGTTTGAATGAGTCCGTGATACTGACTCTTCACAACTGCCTGGAAGACTTTTGGAAAAACACCATCCCAAAAGATTATGTATATATTACATGTCTTCAAATGATATTTAAATAAAATATCTAAAATATGTTTTATGCTTGTGTTTTTTGCAATTCTTGAACTCCAGGTATCTGTATCTTTTTGTTGTTGTTGCTTCATTACTCTATAGGTAAGTAACAAAACCCAACTAATCCAGAAGACTGAGTTTCATGCCTGAACTTACAAGTTTTTATTTTTAAATAATGCAGGAGAACGGGAAAAATACCATCTCAGTTTGTGGTACAAAAAGCTATTTTCTCCAGTTGTAACTGAGAACAAGCAAACATGGAGAAAAGACTTAAATTCAGCCAGAAACCTTGAAGAAGCAGCTTTTAGGGAACTATTTGTATAGTGGAAAGTACAGAATAGCTGGATAATTAGTTCAAACACCATATTATTGGTGCTGAGTTTAATACCAGCAGATAATCCTATCCATTCCAAATTCCAGATCTGGTGACTTAAGTTATTTATTCTACTTTCCATAGACTGGAATATAAATGTAAAATGGGTAGGGATTGTTTTTGGAGGGGAGGAAAAAATCACTGTTCCCAAATAAACAACTATCAAGCTGTGACTATACTATAATGTAATTTAAATACTTTTTACTTAATTCCAGATAATGGAACTGTTTCCCACTTAATGAAGCAATACATGTGATTTTTCTAAAAGCAACACTAAATTACACTTTAATCAAAGAAGCACTTACACTACTGTATTTAATTTTGGAGAATATTCTTGACACAAGTTAAATGAGTCTCAGAGATGAAAAGATAGTATTATAAGAAACATCATTAATAATACTGACTGTTGGCATTTTTCTAGAACTGATTTTCACTGTATTGAGTAAAGTTAAATAACTGCAGCTCGTAAGTTTAAAGTCAAATACTGTTCATTCATTGCCACAGATCTTGTCAATATCTTGCTGTAAAGGTTTAGTCTCAATGCAAGGTTGATAAAATGGTTTTTAATTACCAGACTATAAATACAGCTCCTCATTGGAGTTGCACCTCCACTCACTGCAGCTTGTTTGATTTCTGATAATGTGTACTGCTGACTTTGCTTACCTGTTTTTCAATAAATGCAGGCAGCATGACTCCTTGCCCATACAGTGATGGGCAAGTCTCCTTAGAGAACATCTTTGACAAACTACCCTATTGATTAGTGCAATTCTGTGCTGCTTGCAGCATTAAATAGAGACTTGATTTCTTGTTCAATGATCTCACTGTGTAACAATTAAGCAAATGTAATATTTTCTTGTATTACATGAAAATCAATAGACCTCTTGCTCTTATGAAGTTGATCATGCTAAAGGATGAACTAGAAGATGTCTGAGGGCAAAGTGCAAATATAGTATCATTCACTACTTTCATTAACACTTATAAAAAGCCTGTTAGAGTACTTAAATAAGCTATTTATAAGGCCTAATGCTTGAGTTAATAAATCATTACAAAATCCCTTTCAAGTATGAATATAAACAGACTTTGTTGTCTTCAGCCAAAGGTAAAACACTTCATCTGTCTTTCATTTTCTTTTTGCTGTAAAGGTTTTCTTCTTAGTATCTTTTTATCCCTTATTCTTGAGCTTTGACTTGAATGCAAGATGGAAATGTTGTGGGACAAAAAGGGCCAGAAAGATTCATCCCATCTTGTCTAAAGAAAAATCTCTGTAAGGCTCTGGGAGACAAGGGAATGGCAAGCAAGGATATGCGTGCAATATGCAGTTCTGTGATAACCTCAGCACTCAGTGGAAACTTTGCTGTGTTAGCTTTCTATTCCCCATCACCATAAACTCTCTCACCTTGTAGCTGTCAGATCCTAAACAGACAATCCAGTATGAAGAGAACAGTCTTCTATTATAGAGAAATCCAAGTGTTTGAACCCAGGGGAATAAAAGATGACTTTAAATACAGGCTTTCTAACTTTTTTTATTGTTCAAAGGTACACTACTATACTACTACTGTTCAATGCATTATGTATTTGCATACGTAGCACCAAACTATGGTATCTTTGCTTGTAAGGATCTTTTAGGTTGTTCTATAACCTCGCTGCTTCAGAAGGCAAACTTGTAGGGAATGAGGCTTTATTCCACAATAACTTAATTGTAATTGTTTTAATTAGCAGGTTCCATTTTGTATGTATTATGTTGTACATACGCATACAATTATGCTGATATTTTGTTATAGATGATTGAACTACAAAATGACCTTTCTAACTTTTGCTGATTTGATTTGCTCCATTTCCATTTGAAACCAAATGTAGTTTATCTTGTAACTCTTGCCTTAATTTTCTCTCTACTGTACTCAAGGATGATGTTTAAATGAGTGAGAGATGACACAAAAAGGCAAAAAGCTTTGTTTCACCTCACTTAACAACTACTTCAGATAAATGAAACCTTATTCTAAACCCAGAGGATCAGATAGCTACTTGTAGCAGTCTCTTTTTAAACAGTAATGACTACTGGGTGCATCTTAACCTAAACGAGTGCTTAGCATTACATCTTACCTAGGTCAATGGTCTCAGGTATCTGAGTTAAACTGTGTTACTGTAAATTAATGGAAAATGTAACTGCGCTTTGCTGAAAGATCAATGTCCAATAAAGGCTGCACAATCAAATCTTGTTGCAATGATTGAGGTCCTTAATTGCCTTTCAAAGATAAGGTGGTAATCAACATAGGTTTAACTGATCTTTTTTACCAGTTCAATTACATGCTAATGACTACAGCCAAGTCAGGATCTTTAACTACTTATACTTATTAAATCTTACGTTTGTAGTGAAAAATTACTTAAGCTGCACAATCGATAAAGCCCAGGTCTTAATTACTATATTTCACTTTTATACCTTTTTGTGTGTTTGACAAATTTTTCACCAGAGACTTTGTAGAACTAATGATATTGCTCCAAGAACTACCATTTTCTGTTACTGTATACTTATCCAAATTATAAGACATGGATGTTTTTGTGCTTGTTTTAATGAAGTTTTTTGATCTCTAATGCAAAACATCTGTGCTAGGCATCTTACTTTACATAAAGATCATTTTTTTTCTGTATGGTAGCACTCCTCTTATGACTAGAATAGAAGAGGTACCGCTTCCTGACCTTCAGGTAAACACAACTGCAACTCGAAGTACCCAACTTTTCTTTTCAATGCAAGCAAATACTAGATTGAGATATTACCTGTGAAGTTAAGAAAGGATTAATATTCTCAGTTGTTTATGATCAATACTTTCACATTTCCTCACGAAAATGTTGCTCTGTTCCCTTCCTCTTAAGCCCCTTTCTTCCCCTGAAGCTGTATACAATAGCGCTCTCGAGTCTCCAGAAGAACCTGGAACCAAATGACCTTTCATTGACTTCAGCATGTTAGATGTATCCTTAACTTACTTTGTGTTTTTGAAATATTGTAACTATGAATATGTAGCAGCATTAGGTAAATATCTTTGCTTTTTTATTTCCTCTTTGTATTTAATGGTCTTTATTCCCTATGCAAATGTTGCCAGTCACTAATGGACCTTAGTTTCTCAACACTCTCGTGAAGCAGAGCAGCAGTATCCCCTTTGTAACAGCAGAAGACTATCTGACAAAAGTAGTATACCTGAGTTTGTATCCGAGTCTGAGCTCCCAGGCAAGTTTGTGTAGCCTTGCTGGGCTCACTTGTGCACAATGAACAGTGCGAATACTGAAATTCCATAAAACTATAGTTTTGAGGAACTACCATTTAAGAAAACCGTCAGTCCTGAGAGCTTCTACAGACGTACACTGTAATCAACTAATTTTTTTATTTAAAGCAGTTGCAACTCTGCAGCTGTGGAGTAGGAAAGCAAATTAATTAGTCATCAACAGAGAAGAAGGATACTCTTTCCCCCAGCCCCTCTTTACTGTTGAGATTAAAGAAAATGAAGGGAAGGAGAATGAGGATATGAAAACTCTTACGTGAAGATGGATGCACTAAGCAAATAAGAACCTTTAGCAAGAACAGTTTCAGTGAAATAAAAAGGGAAAGGATGGGTTTGGTAAAGATAATGTTTACACTTTGACTGAAAATGAACCAAAAAAGTTAGAGGAAGTGGCTTGCCTAGGCTTGGTACTCTTTTGAGTTAGAAGTACTCTCAAACCTATTGATACTCCTTCCTTTGCTAACATAGTCTGGAAAAGGAGAACACAAATTTAGAGTTTATTCTTTCTGCATTCAAAAAAAGCGTGTTATTGTACGTTAGCATGGACAACTAATATGATTTAAAATTTTTGATAAAATAGAGTTGACTGGAGTTATTCTGTAGGCAAGCAGAACAAACTAGAAAAATCAGGGACTGACTGAATAGTTACCTTGGAGAACCTAACTGCGGTAAAAAAAATCCTCAATGTCTAAATCTCTTTATGAATGCTAACCATAAATTTCCCCAATGCATGTTTTATTGAAGGAAATTTAAGTATTTTATAGTAGTTGAATGCCCTTAGGTCTCTGATTAGGACCAACTTTTTCTGAAACAAATGAGACTTGCCTTCATACATTATTTACTTTGGCCATTTAAATTAAATTGGCTATTGCTATAACCTTCCTTACTCTTCTTCCATATTCACTACTGAAAAGTAAGTAATGGTTCTGGGAACTGGTTTGATTTTATCCTCAAAATACACATATCTATGAAGGGTATGTCAAGTTGTGCATTCCTGAGCTGTGTCATGCAGTTTAAATGTGCCAAGAAAGAATGAGTGCTTTGGAGTTACAGGAAGGGAATTTTTGAAAGATGGTTGTATATTCAAGTTTATTTAAAAGATTTTTTTTTTCATTTCTAGAGCAGATGTTATTACTGTGTTGGTGATTAAGAAGTCCTTCAAATAAAGCACAGATGCAGTAGGACATCAAAATTTGCATTAGGACAGTCAATGCACATTATTGACCTTTGTGAATTAGTCAGTGAATAAATGCAGCTGAAATAAAGGCTAAAGTATCACAAAATATATATTACTCAAAGACAAGTGTAGTTTAACCTTAATTATTTATGCTAATACATAATAATGTCCTAGTTAATACACTGTAATATGTTTTTAGAAAGTAAGGAAGTCCTAGTAACATGAGACCTTTCTGCAGCAAGCTGTAAGAGGTCATGATTTTACGTGAGTTCAAGTTATCCTAATAGAATAAAACTGTAAAACACGAGTCAAAGCAGTCCTTCAGACAAAAAGTCTGATCAAGGAAACTTTCAAATTTAAAACGCAAATTTCAAAATATAACACTTCTAGAGGACATTTTGAATTTTTGGACAAAACTCTAAATATTACAAAGTCAATATTCTGTTTGAGTTCTGAAGAAATGCCATTAGATATGATTGCTACGTGCTTAGTGATTCGTGGGCCTAGTTATGTACATGCTTTGTGAAGTATGAATTATTTAGTAAGAAAAATCACAATAATTTTGTTGTTACTCAAGAATGTATAGGTTGGCAGAAACAATTATGCAGCCCCTGAAGCTGATCTGGTGGGGCACAGCAAGATCATGAACGATACACAGCCATTTTTGCTCAATTCAATTGCTATAGTTTGCCTTGTATTTTTTCAGTAATTGAGTATCATATCTAGCCTTTAAACAATATTAATTATGTTAAGCATAAAACATGCTTATATTTTCTTTATTTTAAAGTATATTCATAACTTAAAGCAAGAAATAAACATCTTGAAATTTGGCCTAAATCAAGCTTGTTGGTTTTTTTCAGTTCAAGATAAATGGTACTATGAGAAAGAGAGTTTTAAAAGATCTGTACAGCTATATTCTCCCTTTGAAGAGAAAATAATACCAATTTATTTCCTGATTTTTGTCTGATGAACAGTCCATTGCCTGTTAGAGGCACTGATTCAGGTCAAGACGTAGTGGGAAGGCATGGAAGGAAAGTAACTGGTTTTCTGCAAGTTTTAAATGCAATTTTTAAGGACTCTTCTTCTACACTTGCACTGACCAACCTAGTACCTTTGGGTGATTCACTCCTGGGAGACGCATTTTTGCAGAAGAATAAGTTTAGAAAGACTGGACACTGTTGACCTACTTTTTATCATAGGCCTGAGGGAATTCAGCTTGCTCTATTCAATAGTAATCTGAAGATGTGGGAAGGGAATAAAGGTGATTTTCATCGTAATATGTTATTTTATTCACATAGAAATTTATTAATCATCTCTGTTAAAAATTAAGACATGAAAATATCTGCTACTAAAGCAATGAACCAGTTGCTGTTTTTTTCTAAGAAATGATGAGTTTATTCTTTCTCATATATAATAATATATATCTATAAGCTGGTTCTGGGAGGAAGCAGAGATGATAAATTGAATTTAGTGAATCAAGGACTGGCATCTAGATTTTGCTCCCTCTGAGTCTGTTTCATATAATATATAAAAATTACATATTACATAGTACAGAATATGTAATACAGTATTCCAAAATATTTTTAGTAGTTCAGCAGATTTTAGAAGTGTTAAATAACTTTCAACATATGTAGTTCACATATGTTAACTATTTAGTCTGTTAACTAGTAAAATCATACTATGTCATAGCTGGAGAAATTATAGTAGTAGTGAGGTAAATTTCCCAGAGATGCTCAATCTCAGAGATGCTATAGAGGGAGCTATAATGAAAAATGTAGGACTTTCTGACTCCGCTTTATCCTTAGTTTCCTTCTACCCAATGGTCTGAGCATAGGACTAGATGAAATTAGTTTTGGGTCCTAGTCCTAGTTCTGGTGCACTTCAACTCATTATGTGGCCTAGTACAATTGGCACAATTTACCTGCCACTGAATATTTACAATGGGAGTATTGTAAAGGTTAGTTAAAAAAAAAAAGTGGCATGTGTATGAAGAAATGCATAGTCCTTTTTAAAGAGGACTATGCGAGTCCGAAGCACTGCATTTTTCATTTGCACTAGCCTGATTCCCTCCTGAGAGTCTCTTCACACATCCCTCCACCACTGGCATGGAAACCAGGTGGAGGAACCTGCTAGATACGTATTTTGGAATTGAAAGAAACAAGAATAGGGCCAGGAGAGTCCGCTCTTTCTCCCCCCCCCTTTTTTTATGGAGTTCCAGTAGTAGGACTTGGAACTTTGCTATACTATGGCTGTAGTAGTGAAAAGATGTGAAGTGATCATGTTAGACACTTTCTTTTGCAGTGGGAATTAGAGAAGGAAATAAGTAATAGCTTATTTCCTTATTTTTGAGGACCTTGCAAATTATCATGCTAACCATATTCCAGGGAACCAGTGGGGTACAACATTTGTCCATACCACTCACTGATATTCCTGTGAGATTCCACAGTATAGCAAATCTAATAATTTTAGTATTCAGCTGTGTCAGCATTTTGCTTTTGCTTGAAAACAAACATTTATTTTCTTTATGTGGCCATCTCAAGAGCTCTTCTGTCCTTTCTAACAGCAATGGAAAGCAGCAGAGAGCAGCAGCAGACTGCACTGAGATGACTGTTCTTATGCTTATAGCATAAAACCAGCCTTGAAGTCTATGGCACTGTTGGAGGATGTTTCCCTCACGCAAGTAAAAACAGAATTCACATAAGTTATGGCCTTCAGGATTCTTCTGCAATTAAAGAACAGATATATTGCTCCTTTGCAAATTTTGAAGTGTTATTTCATTGTGGATAGGCTTTGAATATGTAATTATAAATAGGAAATCATGCATATTTCTTGATGACAGTGTCATCTAGATTTAATGGAGAAAATCTGACTGCTTAATTATTTTTCCTGTGACTTTCTGAATTCTTCAACTCTCTGGGTTAAAAACTTTTTAAGAGGAGATTCTTGTGGCAGTCAAATACAGACCTTTAAGAATGTTTTATAATACTTACTACTACTATAATTCTTGCTACAAAAATTTCCCCCTACAGTTCGGGAAAAATATAAGTTTAGATTTGTATAAAGTTCCATTCTCATAGCAAGAATTCTGCAGGGTTGATAAATTTTAATTATTTGGGGCAAATGTTGGTATACTTAGAATGAAAATTTTTCATGAAAAATGGGTTTTAAAGAAATACGTAGCAAAAACAAACCTGTATCAAGAAAGATATGCTTGATGTGCTATGCTTGTTAAGATACAAAAAACCCTTGAAGTTTGATTACAGCTGCATCAACACAAATCAGAATGGGAGATTAAGGTTATTATTAGCTCTGAAAAATCTGTACAATATTTATGCAAATCTGGCAAATTGAGTTAGTTTTCCCCATAGTCTTGGAAATGAAAAAGGTATTTTAGAAAACTCGTGGTTCTATAGAAATTCTATGATTTTGTATCCTATTCTTTAAAATGTAATAGAAAATGAATCATCATTGAGAGGTATACAGGGACCATAGGTAAAAGGTTCATTTTAACAGAGAGAAGTCCATACGGGCAGCACCAATTCCTTAGATAGTTAGGAGTTGGGGCTCTATTAATTTCTAGTGTAGGAACTAAATTATAAAGTTATTGAACAGAGAGAGAATTTCTATCTGCTAATGGCCAGTGAAGGAATTTTTTTCCTACAGCTCAAACAACAAACGATTCTAATATGGGGAATCTTGAAGATATATCAGGAATTAAATCAGATGTATGTTGAGCTTTTTTTCCTTTAAACTGATAAATCAAGTAGTCCAGTTTGTCATATATGGTAATTGGGATATTGTGATAAAAGCATATAGATCAACAGCCTACAATTGATATTGATGCTCTTCTTGCACCACAGAGGAAAGTTTCATCCTGCAGAGCTTTGTGGAGCAGCCAGCCTTCTCTCAAATTTCTGTCAGACAAAGAAGTTTTTTTTTGTTGTTTTTTGTTTTTTGGGTTTTTTTTAAGTGTAACCGCTGACTCATGATTGCTGCAGAGAGTTGTCATTCTTGAAAACATAACCCCTGTTATGTTTTATGTTATAAACCTCAGCTGAGGAAGCTGGGCTTGGGCTTTTAATGGGGATTATCTTTCATCAGAACTGTCTTTTAAAACAGAACTTATTGTGAATTGGACTTTTTGCTGCTGCACCACTAAACAGATACGGGAAAACATCTTTTGCTGTGAGGATTTTACCTGGGTAGCATGTGAGTTCTATGATTTAGAAAAAGAGCAAAATAAATATGTGATAGCTGGTAGTAAGACTGCTTAAAGGATGCTAATAGGGAAATTCAAATACTGTACTGGTGAGAGAAGTACAGAATGGCCCTTGTTTTGGTTCCCAAATTTACCATTTTCCTTTGTAGTATACCTGTAACTTTCTAAGATAGAGACATACTACTGAAGACAAGACCTGTAAAAGAAATGACTTAAATGACTTTTTTAAGTTGGCAGCTTTACAGCTGCCATATGTGTAACCACACATATCTGTACAGGTACATACTAGGGTATGAAACTTTTTCTAAAAAAATGCAGACAGACGAAAGCCCCATGAGTTCTTATGGGGGGGTAGTAATGTGAGGGGACTGCTATTCATTATATTTGAGGATCAGCAGCACTGAAGAAATGAAAAAATTTCCATACTCTTAATAAACGACGAGACAGGGAACGGGCCCTGATGTGCCTCTTCTCCATCCGCTCCCCGGACAGCTGTTTTTCCTGTAAAAACTGCTCGGCGTCCGTCTCGGAGGGCACAACCGCCGCCCCGCTCCGGCCAGCCCCGGGCCGCGGCTCTCCACTCACGGCGCGGGCGGCGGCGGCTTCCCGCCGGGGAAGGGCGGCGGCCGCCCACAACATGGCGCCGCCTCCTCCGCCACCGCCCACAACATGGCACCGCCTCCTCCGCCACCGCCCACAACATGGCGCCGCCTCCTCCGCCACCGCCCACAACATGGCGCCGCCCTCCCGCTCCCTCCGCCTCTTCCCCACTTCCCCCACCCCCAGGCTCCTTCGTTTTGATTCCGGGGCTGCCGCGAGTCCTTCCTGCTGCTGCGGGCGGGGAGGGGCGGGAGGCGGCGCGGCGCGGCGCTGCCTCGGCCTTGCTCGGGAGCCTCCCCCCCTCGCCGCCTGCCGCCGCGGGCCCGCCGCCCTCGGGCCGCCGCAGCATGTGAGCCCGGCGGGGCGGGGATGCTCTGGCTGCTCTGCGGCCCCTCCCGCGCCATGGAGAACCAGGTGCTGGTGATCCGGATCAAGATCCCCGACGGCGGGGCCGTGGACTGGACCGTGCACTCCGCGCCGCAGCTGCTCTTCAGGGACGTGCTGGTGAGTGGCCGCGGTCGCGGTGTCGCCGGGCCGCCCTGGCAGAGGACGCGTTTCTAAAAGCGTTTCTTTTTTCTTTCTTTCTTTCTTTTTTTCTTTTTTTTTTTTTTTTTTTTTTTCTTTTACACCGTCGGTGTGTCTCTCTGCGCCTTCGGGGAGGTGGCAGCGGCGTGGCAACGCCAGGGCGCCGCGCTTTTGCCTGTGGAGAAGTCCCGGGGCGCAGTTGAGCCGTCGGGAAAACCCAAGGCCTCCCCCCGGCGGGGGGGCCGGTTCCTCCAAAGGGTCCGAGCGGGCAGAAGTGGCGAAAGTGAAGTGGAAACGGCGACGTGCAGCGCCTCTGCGCGCCTCGGACCTGCCGAGCAGCTCGGCGCTCCTCGCTTCGGAGCAGTTTTAAAAGTTGAGGCGTGGAAATGAGTCGCCTCGCACTCTGTAAGCGGGCGAGGGCCGCACGTACTTGCTCCTAACGCTCCTGCTCCCCGCTGCGCCCGGTTCCTTGTGGCTCCCTCGGCCTGAGCTGCCCCGAAGCTGCTCTGGGCTCCGTGGTGTTGCTGAAGCTCCTTCATCCCCTTGCACGTGGTCTGGTTGCACCTCAGCCCCTGCCTCCCGTGTCCTCAGGGAAGACCCTTGTTTTCTCCCCTTCCGCAGGCCATGTGTGCAGGGATTTCCCCCTCAGAAAAGCCAGGACTTCTCAGTTTATCCCACTTGTTCTTTCTCTTTCATTGCATCTTTACTCCAGAGAAATTTCAAATCCTGTGTGCAGGTCATATTTTCCTCATGACAAGCTTTCTGGATGCCCCTGTCTTTCTTGCATAACCCATCTCTGCTAGAGACTCTGTGCCCATGTATCCCTAAAGAAAGATCTGCCACAGGTTACCTATGTGTTTAATTTCCTCTGTCATTATTTGTCTTGGAGGCAGATCATGCAGGATTTCTCTGCCAGCATGTTGTATCTTACTGAGAGGGCATGTGAGGAATGGGGGGGGTGTTGGCGTGTTGAAAAACTTTCGGTGTTGGGACTACAGAAGATTGCAGAGGTAATTGAAGCAGATGGCAGATGTTTCAATTTCTTCCCTGCTAGTTTCTAGCACTACCCTAAACTTTATACAGGTGAGAGAGGGAGAGAGAGAGAGAGAGAGCAGAGCTTTCGAAGGATAAGCAAGAGTTGTTTTTATTATTATTTTTTTGAGGGTTCAATTGCCTCCTGGAGATTGCTGACAGTTCCCACTGGCTATAGAGCAAGCCAGGGACAACTTGCTTTGCCCTTTAAAGAAAGGTAACACGAATGTGAACCAACTTTGCTCCACGTTCTGCTTCATGTTTTCCTGCCTCTCCCCAAATGAAATGGAGGGTATTCATTGAGGCTTAGATTATTATTGAAGCCTTGCTATTTTAGAATTATTGAAAACTAAGTTTGGCTGTAGCATTTACAAGCAAATACAGAAATGTTTTTGGGGCACAGTTTTGTAAAATTGTCGTCTTTTTAGTGATTATCCTTGTTCCTACAGCAGAAAAGCAGCTGGAGATGTATGGGCCTTAAACCTGAGCTGCACAGTCTGTTTATCAAGCGGATTGAAAATAAGAGCTGTTTAAGCTTAAATGCATATGCAGTGGGGGCTGCAGCTTATGGTTTACTCTAAGCCTGTGACTCTACACAGGGATTCTTGGCCCAAGGTGGGAGCATGGCCTGCAGATCCGTATCTAAGCTAGAAGTGCTCACGCAGCACAGCTGTAACTCAGTGGTCAGACTGTATTGTGCGTGAGACCTTACCCCTTGATCTTCTGTTGCACCTTTTATGGTTGCTCTGTCAGGTAGCAGTTGGAGCCAGTGGGGGGCTTTTTGACCTGAAGTTAAAATGAAGGTGTGTGTTCAGTTGTGACACAGTACTAGGAGAGAGTATGCTTTTTGGAGCCAGATCTCAAAGAAGTAGTAGGGTGGTACAGCTGTCCAGATAGCCCCCATGGGCTTTACCTGAATTGATTTATTAGTTGAATCAGTAGTTGAATCAGGGCAAAGTGCTGAACTCGTCTGGTGAGATGCCAACAACCTCATCCTTCCATGAGGAATTTGACTACTTGCCTCCAGCACACTGAGAGAGTCTGACAGAGCCCTTGACATTTGAAGTGTGCTTCTAAGGATATTTGTGACTGATGAACAACATAGGACCTGGAGAAGGACCCGAAGTCATCAACAGCTGCAGTGACCTCCAGTCACATGGAGTGATTCTTCCTGGGAGCTGTAGCCACTCTAAATGTGAGAGAAGTGAATGGGGAAGGGAGGACTGGTTATGCGAGTCTTCAACTTGGTACCTCTTAGGTGGCTGAAGACTTAATTTTCCCTGCTGATACTTCCGGTTTCACAGGGTAGGTGATAGTTTCCTGCCAGTCAGCAGATGATGACCAAACGTGACAAGAGCGTATATTACTGGTTTTCTTACACAGTCACGGTTACTGTAGTTATGCGTACCATTCTGTGTTCATTGATATTCTTCCCAAACTACCATAGCAAGCTCTGCTCATTGGGGCAGCCATGAAACATGTGATGATGTCCATTGCCCATCCTATAGATGCTTCTTCCCTGGCCAGGGGTGAGGAGCAATACTCCTGCTGGAGTTGGTTGTTTCATTTAGCACAGCGCTGCAGAGAGATATTGAGAACTGCATCAGGTTGGTGGCCATGCATGCTGTTTTACATGGTGCACTTTGAGACTACTGTGTTAGCAGAGTTCTGAGAAGACACAGCTGCTGGAGAGTGCTTGTGGTTCTCTTCACCCACCCTTTCCACAAATATAGATCTGTCTCCAGCTATCTGTACACTGAAATATTTCCACCCGTGGTTCACTGGTGGAAGAATATGAGTTGTTACTCGGCTGAAACGTCTCAGCTCCCTCCCTCTTGCCCCCTCCCTTTTTTTTTTTTTTTTTTTGAGTGAGAGAGAGAGTAGATTTTTGCCTCGGATCTTACGTGTCTTAGTGATAGTGATTTTCAGTTCTGAGAGCTACTATCTGCTGTTAAGGTATTGCATTGAGGGTAAGCGTGACACTAGTCTGTCCATACTAGCCAGGAGGGTTGACTTACCTATGGTGAGTCACACTCAACTGGGAATGCAACCATACAGTAGGATGATTGCAGATGCAGTAGATGATTGACACTTTCATGTCGAAAATCCTCTCTTGTGAACTCTGAAAGGTTAAGATAAGAAGGAATAAGTTTAATAAGCTTTGAACTGTCTCAGGGCCCTCATTTGTTTAACTGATTGTGTTTTGAGAGCTACCCTCACAGTATGCTCATGTGCTTAATTTATGTGGTTACTACAGAAATTAAATGAAATAAGGCTCAATACACTAAAGTACAGTAGATCCCATGCCACCCATGGCTGGGATCTGGGAATGGGTGGGGAGGATAGGAGTGGGGTTGACACAAAGGTTTTTGTTGTCCTCACACCTTCACTGTGATCTTGACTTATCTAAGAGGCAATTACAGTGTACTTATGTGCTAAAGTAGCAATTAAAGATAGTATGGAGAAATGAGACATTCCCTGGTAAGGTAAATTACTGAAAAGTAATAATCCAGTCCGACTCCATTGTTTTTCTTATTGTCACTGTCTCTCTAAACTGAAGACACGGGAATGCAAGTTATCCAGTGCTTCTCAACTCCTGCAGCCATCCGCCTGCGGGGAATAATCAGGCCATGAATGATCCTGGTGATTTCTGTGCTGAGGGTGCTTGTGCTCTCCTCCCTGTCATGTTCAGAGCATGGTATGTTCAAACAGCCCCGACAGCTTCCTACACCAGCTATCCACGTGGTCTTATAGGAAGTACTGTCTTGCCTTGAGTTGTGCAGAAGCATGTTTGATAGCTACTTCCTAAAACCAAACGTATACCCCTAGATCTTTAGCCTCAGTGGGAGCTGGGGGTTGAGTTAGCTGTTTCATCTAAGTCTCACATTCTATTTCATGTTAAGAAAGTCCTGTAGAATTATCTTTGAGAACATCAAGGTTTTCTTTAACGTAATTCTTGTCAATTTAGCATCCTAGAAGTGTGAAAGGCCTCGTGAATACAAATGAGCTGGGTCTTGGAGCATTTCAGACTGGCAAGTAAGATTATTTCTATCTTCCTTCTTCAGAGGAGAAACTGCAGTATGGAGTCACAGTGTATCCTGTCCACAGCCGTAGACTAGCTTGTTGGTAGCAGTAGGGTTGGAGACCAGGGGTCGAAGGCTCCGTGCAGCGCCTTGCACGCTTCAGGACACTTTTCTGAATTTCCAGGTATGCTAATCCTGTCTCTTGAAGGAGCCCTTACAGTTAGCTAAACTCTGTAGCAGATATTCAAACCTTAGTTACCAGTAAACAGATTTAAAATAAATGTATTGTACCATTAAATGAATTATTTTTTTCATAGGGCTGTTTAGATTCATTTGCTACGGTCACCACTAAAGTATTTAAGCACTGGGTGTTAATTCAGCCTACTTTAACTTTATCATATCGTTCTGATATAAAGCAAGTTTTAAGCGATATGAGAGTGAGGCCCATGGTTTCAGTATTTATGTCACTGTTAAAAGCAGTGCTTTTACATTTTCTTATCTCTAAGGCAAGAAAGCAGTGCTCTGCAGTTCTACTGTAGAGTAGATTTGATAGAGTTCTTGTCTCAGTTGCTTTCCCCTGATTTTTCTTTTCATTGTTAGAGACTTTACATTTTTGTAAGATTAAAATGCAAGCTATCATGTATCTGAGCTCCCTTGAACAATTTTCTAGCTTGTGGTTGCTGTTTTGGTAGTAGAAAATTATCACACATGATCTGTTGAAATTTAGAGTAATTCTTTGAGCTAGGGTCACTGAGGGGAGGCTGCAGGACGTTTGAGCATAGAAGACTTATTTAGCTGATGAAAATATTAGGTTAACAACAGAGTAATGGTGTGATTTCTGTCTCCCGGCTGGTGTTTCTTCAGGTACATTGATTGAATAGCAACATTGAAAGCTGACTGGAGCAAAATGGGATGATGCTTTTTTGTTTTTTATTTTTTAACCATTTATTCAGTATAAGGCAGATTTATGGTCTATAGTTCTTAAATTCATATACTTGGATATTATGCTTGGAGAGAGAGATCTTAAATGAAAAAAATATTAGAAAGGAATTGACCATCACTGTTTTTAGTGCTGTCGCAGCTTTGGGAGCTTCCAGAAGCGGGTCCCAGTGGCATCTCACCCACCTTGACTGCAGTTTGTAAGCATCCCAGAACTGCAGGCCTTACTGATGGTTCAAATCAATTTTAATGCAAGCATTCACATGCTCACATAGGAATGTTTCACAGGTGGTTTAGATTATTGATCAAATCTAATACAAACTATGTTTGCTGGGGAATTTTTAATGTTTATCTACATGGATTGAGAAATAGTTGCTTAATAGCACAGTCATCTTTGTAAGCAAGACTTTAATTTCTTGTTAGAGTCAGAGGGTACAGCTCTTCCAGTTTTATGCAGAGTATCTACAGAGCAATGGAACTATCTAAATTGAAGAATTTTAGTCAACATTACATTTTACATTGGCAATGTTTTGTGTTTTCTTTGAGCTGTACAAATTGACAGAATCATTAGGTAAGCAGTATTGCACATCTTTTGTCTTTTTGTATACAATTGATAGTTTAAATTATGAACTGTTAATTCATGTTGACATCTAAAATGAAAAGACAACAAGAGAAAGTTTTAGAAAAATTACTTGCCCCAGTTAGGTCTGTGGAAATCTTTTTGTTGCTTTTGCTGCTTTCTCATTATATTAATTCTCTCTTTAACGTTGCACAGAATGTTTAATTTCTTGTTTTGAGACTGAACAAAAAAACAGAATAAAAATGACAGGGCAGTGATCACTAGAGCTTTGATACAAGGAAGTGCTTAGCACCCCAAGATGCTCCCAGTGTATATACTTCAATAAATATTTTTGTTCATTAATTTCTAATCACTCTGTGACACTGTCAGTGGAAAGATTGTCTGACATGAGAAATCAGGCAGCAGGAAGGAAAAAACCATGCTGTGCATTTATGCCATACCCTGACATAACGTATTGCAGCCTTGCAGTGGCTGACAGCAGCACATGCACTGGGAGGCCAGGATGAGTTAAATCTGAGCGTGTCTCTTTCATTGAATTTTGAGTAAATGTTGTATGTTAAGGCTATAAACAATCCTTTCGTCCTCTCAGTTTAATTGCACAGAAAAGGTTTGTAAAGCATTGGTATAACAGTACTGCTTTGAAGCAGAGACGTGTAACCTTTGGCAATGGCGAGTGAGTTTTGTACGTGGCCTCGTGTCTATGCAGTTGCACGCTCCCTCGGAGAGTCCTTGCGTTGCAGGTGGTAACGCCGAGGCAGAAGGCTGCCAGTAGATTAGTACGTTCATCTCTTTGGGTGTTTTGACCTTACTGCCTACAGAGCAGCTGACGAATTTGAATCAATCTGCCAAGTTTTGAAGAAGTCAAATTCCAATTAAAGATGATGAAGAACCTCCCCACAGTTAGCCACTGTGGCGGGGAGCATCCTGGCGTGCCATGCTGCATCGCGAGCTCCCGGCTGGCAGCCCGAAGCAGCTGCTGGGTCTCTGTGCTTTCCTGGGCCACTGTGGAGTAAAAGTACCAAAATCTCCCTCCAGTTTAATCTGCATTGGCAGCTCTAAGCACCCCCTCAGCAATGTTGCTCTGTCATTTCTGAGCTGCAGCTGGGACAGGAGATGCAATCAGGTAATAAGGTTACTTTGTAGTGGAGGGGAAGACTGGATCGGTTGTTTAGAGGTGGCCAACTCTCTGCCCAGGAATTACGATCATCTGAGCAGAAAGACTGAGACCAGGGCATGTGTTTTCTCGAATAAAAAGCCATTCATAAACCTCTGTTTTTATTACTTACCTCCATGAGTTAGATGTACATTTTTCTATAACCTGAGGACAAAATCAATTCTTCCAACTGCATGAACAGACAGCACTGACTTTGCTTGCAATTATGATTGAGTTATTTAAAAAAAAAAAAAAAAAGTTATTCCTAAAGGTAGCTTGGAGAGGAAGGAGAATGGCACAGTGATTTATATTGATTTGTGTTGTGCACTAAAAAGTTTGTAATTTTGGGGTAGTGGTGAGTAGCAGGTCTTAACATCTTCTGTCTGCAGCTTGGGAGCAATGAAGATGATTTACTCTAAATCATCTCAAGCATTTCCAGTTTGATTATATAGCTAATTCTTCTTTACGTTTTAGGATGTCATTGGTCAAGTTCTGCCTGATGCAACGACAACAGCATTTGAGTGTAAGTATGGCTTGTATAAGCTGTCTTCTCTGTCACATTATGGAGCTGTCATTTTTTTAAAATAAATAATGTTTATGTTCATTGTATGTTACGGTTAAATATTTATGCATTAATGCAAGTTTAATGATGATACTGAGCTAAGTAATATTTTATTATTTAATCACATCTTGAGTGAGCTTATTTCTACAATATAGCTTTAATTAACAGCATGACCTTACCATGCTCTTACTCCTTGCTGCAGTTATGTTGCCTGAATTAAATGAAATGTATAAAGTACTTGTATGTTTAAAATTCTGATTGTTTGTTTGGGAGGGGCGCACACACACAAAAGAGCAGTAGCTTTTAGAAAAATTTAGTGCAGCATAGAGGTTTTATACCAAGTAGAGCAGCACAGCTATCTTTGGGCCCTTTTACTCAAAAGGGGTTGGCAACAATATAGAGGCCGTGCCTTTCAATTTCTGCTAGTAATAGGGACTTTTTTCATATTTCAACATCTGATGATGATCATTGAAAGAGCAGGGGAACAAATGATGGTTATTCTTTTTATCGCACTCATTCTCAGGTGTGAGTTGATCATGTCTCTTCTCCTGTGTGAAGAGAAATGCCATCCCTTAGCAGCCATGTGGAGTACACATACTGGGAGGAGTGACTTGGCTCTGCTGCCTTGGGGCTCCTGTGGCTGGGAACTTGCAAGTGCAAAACTGAAAGTCTGTGAGGGTGTCTCAAAGCCCCTTGGTTGCCAGAGGGGCTTTCTTTGAATAAATGAGTGCCTGAGAGATGTGCGTTTGTAGAAATGGGAGGGCTGAGCCAGCGTTGCCCCTAAGGTTTCAGAATACTCGGTAAAAGAAGTTAATGCTTCCTTCCATTGGAACAAACTTCTCTCTCTCACTAGAAAGACTGCTCTGTTGTTAGTTTTCCCATTTCATTCTTCTGGGGATGAACTAAAGACACCAGGTTGCTGTTAACTTCATTCTACCTGTCTCCTATCTGAGAGTAAATAGGGTAGATAGTCAGTTGGCTTCAACTGCTTGAGAAAGTATGAGAGTTGCAGGAAAATGGTACCTGGTAAGACCTGCTCAGTGGCAATACATTCTAAAGGCTCTATGCATCTGACTAAGAAGCTGGCAAAAGCAATTCACGTACAGGATCTGTACAGGCTGTAGGTTGAGATTGTCCATAATCACACTTATGCCTCGTGAAGTCACCCTTTTGCTGAATTAGGAAAACTCTGAGTGATGACGTGAGTGCAGATTTATGCTTATGGTGACGTATCTGCTTATTCTATTTTAGTTCTTCTCTTTGAATCCTGTATTTTTATTTTTGGAGTGATTCCTGGTGGGATCGTTCTGTCTAAAGACCAGTAAGCTGCAAAGTGAAGTCAAACGTCTGTCTCTTAGGTACTGCTGGAGTTTTCTTCCAAGTGGAGAAGACTCTTGCTGTTTCCTTTGAGTATGTATTTATTACTTTCTGCATATCTCTGTTTTCCTTTGACAGAGATGAAATAACAAAAAGGATCTGCAGGAGATTAGAAGCACCATATGAATAAGGTAGTGATGCTGAAGGTGAGGGAGCAGATAAGAAGATAGGGCCTTGCATTCTTATTAGAATTTTTCCTCTGTTTAGAGCTTTACTGGTAATCCTGAGTATAAATAATCAAAAGAAAAAATATTGTTTTGTGAAGCTTCAAGCACTATTTAGTGCTTTATATTTCTCTTTCCATGTGTTTGTGTTCACCTCCCCCCCCCCCCCCCGCTAAAATACTAAAAGCATAAGAATGGAGATTGTAAATATTTTTTTTTCCTGCAGCCTGGACTTCTCTCCTTTCTTGTTGTGAAAAGACTTTCTGCAGAGACCTGAGCAAAACCAGGCTCTAGACCTTGCAATTTCTTTTGTGATTTGTTATTTATTTATCTATTACGTACCTCCCACATCACACATTAGCTTTGTTTGAACTTCATGCACCAGTAACAGTCACTGCAATCAGAGCAGTAGCCCATATTAATGGTACCATGTGTAGAACTTTCCTGGAAATACTTATTTCATTGTGTCTTCTAACATCTGCTTCTGTGCTTTCAGTTCATGTCTCTAGTCTGTCATTTACATCTGCACAAAACCATTTCCCCTGCCATTTAACTGGCATCTAAAATATGTTATGTATATTGATGCTTGATTTTTCTGGTTACTTTGTCTATATCAAATGCCTAGATTTTACCAGCTTAAGCTTCATTCTCACCTGCTTCATTACTTATTCAGATGTGGATAATTGCCATCTAGTGTAGTCTCCTCTACTGTTTGTTTAGTTATTGTTGTCTACAGCATATCATCCATTGTAGCTTCTACCTGGGGCTGCACTGCATTTACTATTGGACCTTTATGTGGATATCACCATTGTATTACACATTGCTACAAATAAAATCACTAACAACATATGGCCTGTTATGATCCTTTTATCCAAACTCTGCCATTTTGTATATTTGTGACACACTGCAGATTTTGTGAAGATTGCTTCATAATATTTGTTTACCATCTGCTGCACTCTATTTGGTATCTTGCTAGAATTTCTTCCTCCATTTTAAGTGACATTAGCAAAATCCAGCCAGTACGTAGGATTTTTTTGGTTCTACTTTTGCTTCCCTAATGTGCTGGAAAATCGTATTGCTGTGCTCTAGGCAAGTAGAGAAGCCTGGAAATCTTTTTGAACCCATGCATCATATTTAGCTAGTTTTTGGGCTGTGCCCACTTGTATGTCATGGTAGGATTGCAATGAATCTCTGTATAGAAATAAGAAATATACTTATATTTTCCCTATTTTTCTTCTAAAAAATGCCTCACTATTTTAGACTTGACTGTTTTTAATACTAGGGAACATTTTCTGCCTTTTCATCAACATATTTTGATTTCACTTACTCTCCTTGTTCTGTCATCAGGAATTATAAAGTTCTGAGAACTCTAGAGTTAATTTCTTATCATTTGAAATGAATACTGCGTGATTTTCTTTTTATTTCAAGAAGAGTTTACTAAGTGAGCTCTGAGAGTTTACCAGCCACTTCTCTTGGTGGTGCTTCTTCAGTTTTTCCTCTTAAACGAGGCTTGTTTAACAGCTTTTGTTCTTTATCTCTCTCACCTATATTTTGCTCTTCTATATTTTGCTCTGATTCTTTTTTTTCTTTGGCTGCATGGCTTTCCTTGTGCTTGCTATTCCAGCAGTAACTTCTTCAGTCACTTCACTGTTCCTGCAGTGCTACAGTAACTTGGGTTTTGGCCAGATAACAGCTCTGCAACTCCTCTTCCTTTCCATCTAAAATGTTTTTGGGCAAGGAAACATTCAGTTGCAATTCACTAACTCTTCTTAATCTTTTCATCATTCATGACTTGCTGCAGGCTTGTAGCCCTAGCAAGTAGTTTCAGTAACCTGGCAATTCACCAGTTAAATTTCCAGGAGACAAGACTATTGTAGGATGCGGCTGTGCTAGCTGGTGGTTCTTCCAGTTTTCCTGTTTCCAGTGTCCCATAAGTCTGTTCTGGTACATTTTAAAAGTGTAATTTTAAGGGTTTTTTTTACATTACATTTTTATCCTCTTACTTGTCGCTTGTTTTTTCTTCCTTTCTGCATTGTCTTGCTCTTTTCGTTGTAGCCTTGGAATTATCCACTAGGTTTTCGGAGGCAGAATGTACAAACTTCTCAGGTAATTATGAGCAGGTCTAAATTAGCAAATCAAAACTACAAGCAAGAGTTAGCTTTCATCCTGGGAAATAACGGTACATTTTGTGTGCTGATGCAAGGGCTGTGGCTGCAGAAAGCACATGTATCAGTTAGAACATGTCTCCTGAGATGAGGGCAGGCAGACTCTGCACCATTCCCTGTTCACGCGCTGAGGTGGTCGGAAGCCTTAGTCCTGAAACCAGATAAACACGTTTACTCCTCTCCGAATCTTCATCCTCCAGTGTTTAGTAGGTGTTTGAAAAATGGTATGCATGTTGCTTCTTAGTTTCCTAAACCATGTTAGCTCGAGCAGAGTGCTTTTCTTCTGTAGCCCTGTGACTTTCTGACCAGCTTACTTGCATCTGCTTGACTTGGAGCACAGGCAGAGTGTTTTGGTCTGTGTGAACTCATTGGTGTGGACCTGTCCTTACACACTAAACCTCTGTCAGCTTTCACGAAGAGGTGAGCATCGTTGTTCTTTTCAATATCCTGATTCAAACAGACCTGTGTGTTTGAGATTCCCCGCAGTAGATATTTTCATACTACAAAGGCATGTGAATTTGTCTGCTCTTCTCTGGTACCTCAGTAAGATGATATGGTATTCTTTTGTTTTCAAAGACTCCCTTGTCTGAAGGGAAAACTTGCACATAAAACTGGGGTGTAAGCCAATGTACTGCGGTCTTTTTTATAAGAATCTAAGGAAGATATCTAAATTGCAGCAGATAAAAATTAGAGACAGATCATTAACCCCTTCCTCCGCCCCAAAGCTAGAGCAATAAAATGAAAGTAATGTTTTGTTACTGATTTGGAGAGGAGGGGTCCATTCCAGTCACCTGGTGTCTCCTGTGGCTGTTTCTTCAGTAAAAGTGCACGAGCTTTGCACAAGGCTTGGGAGAGGAGGAAGGGGCTGGACCTGCTCTGAGCGAAGTGGAGAATCTACAGAGGGCATCCCGGCATCGGCAGCACGTAATGTTGGAGCCTGTTGTTGCACCAGCTGGTGCTAATGGGGGGGATTTAGCCCCCTGGTAAATCTGCACCTGCTGAATCTTGCCATATGTCTTTGGAAAGTCTATTCCTCCTTTAGATCTTCATATTAATAATTCTTTCTGAATGCCTTGCTCTGCTGGAGCCTTTCTGAATCTTGTTCTCTCATCTGATTCTGTTACGCAGCAGCATCTTGCCTTGTGCCAGAAGGTGCAGTGCCTGGGTGTTTGTGGCTGTGCTTGAGCTGTCATTGCAAAACAGTGATTACCCTGTCAAGCCATTCACACACTGAGCATCTTCTTCACCCACAGTTGCACTATGAACAAAACTACAGGCTGCTTTGCTTGGGTGCTGACTTCTGTCTTCATCTGAATGTACGTCTGTGCGTATAAACATGCAGATCTACACTCACTTGTGTTACTATTTTTAAGTCAACGTGACTCTGTCACAAACAATCAGAGATACCTGCCCCCTCTGTAAGGGATCTGGGGAGGAGGAACTTGACACGAGGCTTGTGAGCTGAGGTAGGAAGGAACGATGGAAAGGACAGGTTTTAGTGGAAAGAAAACAATTTAAATTCTCTTTGTTATAGTAATCTAACTTTAATGAAAGAAACTGCCAAAATTTAACTCCATCTGGGAAGACTGAGACATAAAGAAACTGCCTAAACTTTACTTTGTTTACTGTGGCAAAAGTAATGATCCACTTGATGGATGTGTTTGAGCGGGGCTACAGCATGTGCAAGACTCCAGGCTTCTGGAGAGATTCTGCTAATAAAAGAATTGTGGAGAGCAAAGTTTTAAGTGCTTTTGTTTGTGCCCCCCTTTTCTAGGTGTAATGGAAGTCTCAATTAATATTTGGAGTCATTATAAATTACTATTTCAGAGTACTTGATTACTTGTGTAGTTGGCTTATATGTTCTTTTTGTTTTCATTTGCCTGTAAATGTTCGGGTAAAATGGGCCACCTGATGCACTAAAATAGTAAATCTTTTTTTTTTTTCCCTTTGTTGATTAATATAATTTATTTCTTTGTTAGATGAAGATGAAGATGGTGATCGGATTACTGTTAGAAGTGATGAAGAAATGAAGGCCATGCTATCCTATGTAAGTGTAGTATAACAAATGCTGATATTTTCTTTGTTTACAAGTTTCTGTTCTTGGGGTTTTTTGCTTATATCAAAGTGTTAATATAAACTACGGTGCTCACAGTGCAATATTTCTATATTGTATGTAGGTGTTTAAAAACTGCAGCACAGGAGATGTATGGACATGCTTCACTTTTTTTAAAAAAGACTTGTACACTTACTGATCATATCATAAACATTAAGAATAATGCATCTTAATGACTTTTGCATTAGGTATAGTGCAGGCTAAATGGACTATCAATTTCTTGTATTTTTTATGCAGTACTTAAAGTAACGGCTCATTAAAAATGAACCCCTGGGCTCTAAAAATTTTTCAAAATCTACTTTCATCTGGAGACTCTTTCACCCCTCCTAACAGAAGAGTTACATTTTAGCTGCAGGCTCAATATTCATAGAAGATTTAAAGTCATATATTCCGTTTTTTAATATGAAATATGTGTGTGTATGTGTATATCTTTATATACATAAAATCTCTGTATAGATACCTATAAATATAAAATCTGTCTACAGATATAAAGTGTGGGGATACTTACTGAAACAAAATAACTCGAGTATAGCTTAAAAATGTGTAATTCATGCTGCAGATGTAAATGAAAAATTCCATTTAATATTTCCTTTCAAATGAAACTGATAAGCAAGAAAATAGCAAATAGTTTCATGAGTATTCTTCCTCTAAGTCAGATGAAATGCTAGTTCCTCATAAAGCGTGCTTCTGTACAAGAGATTGCTTTTATATTATTTTAATGGTCTTACCTTTGAATGTTTCAGAAACAACTCCTGTAGAGTGCCGATCGCATGTTTTTGGAAGGACTTAACTTGGTTACTTTGATCCTCTTCTTCATCAAAATGTTAAAGTTGCCCTTTTGCTCTTAGGGCTTATTTTAATGACAGTCCAAAGCAACCGTGTTTTGTACTTGTTATTTTGTTCCTGCAACCCTGTCTATAAACTTTTTCATAAAGCAACTAGCTGCTAAGTAAGGGATCAAGGTGTAGTTCCCTGTTGCAGAGCAGGAACATACTTGGATCACCTAAGTCTTGCCTGAGTCTCTGCTTTATGCCTTGTTCTTGGGTACGTGTTCTCTAACGTTTGGCAAAGCAATGTTGTGTTGTGAACATTGGTGGTTGGATGGATGCATTTACGTTCTAAGTTTTTAATGAAGTGGACTGATGTTTTCTTGCTGGCCCCAGATAATGCTTCCTCTGTGAAATTCTGTTCCTTTGATATCTGCAGAGATATTTCTGCAGATATTATGGCTTTTCTGCCTAGATATTTCCACACAACAGAACTTGCCTTTTGAAGGCTTGGGTAGACCATTAGTCATGTGGAAGTCTGTTAGTAGACACTGGTCCAGAGATTTTTTAGTCATTGTCAATGATGTAATCCTAGGGTGAAAGAAGTGCAGATTCCAGATGATAGTGATCGAGTTCTGGAAAACAGAACCCTTTCAAAGGATTTGTTAAATAAGCCTGTATCATGTGGAATTTTTTTCCAGAGGAGGTGAAACCATTGTACTTCAAGTTTGATATTAAAGAGCATGAGAGAGTTGTGTGAAAGAAGGGGAGGAAAATCTAGCTCCAGTCAAGGGGAATTTGTATGCGCTTTTTCCTTTGTTTCATGCAATAAATCACCAGTGATGCTTCTTGACTGGAACTCCTCCAACACATGTATTCCTTGCTGTTCCTTAAAAAAATGTCTGCCGTTATTGCCGTTAAGCTGGAACACTTGAATTTTCCTGGTGAAATTTTACAATTTATCGTGCCATTTTGCTATGCTTCCAAGCTTTCTGATAAAGTTTCAGTATGTTAAGTTATGACTGATCAACCCTCTGCTTTCCCTGCAATTTATGGGATGTCTGTAAATGACTTCTTTCCACTTAAGCAGTTTCTCTTTTCTGAACATCTTCCCTTAACTTTTAAACTAGGTAGCTACTTCAGTATGGTGGTGTTTTAACTTTCTAACTTACTATTGCTATCATTTTAGGGAATGTTTATGAGAAAATGAATCTCCTATGAGGAAAGGAATGAATCTACTGTTATCTTGAAGAATATACCAGCGGGAGAAATTACTTATTTTTTGCTCTTCTCAGAAGCTTGTTGTTACAACCTGTTAGACATGAGTGTGAGATTATTATACCTAATTGCTGTGCCTGGTTCCTGGTGTAGGGGCATGTGTATCTGGCCACACTCGCATTGCTGTCTGTCCCAGCTCCTGGATGGTTCTCTTCATATGCCTTGTTCTCTGGCAGGTATTTACACACTGGGAGGATATAGCCAGATGGTTCAGCGTCAGATATCTGCGCTACTTGGGGCTTTTGATACCTGTTTGTTCTGCCTGGCACAGTTAACTTTTTGCAATATGGCATTTTAAATGAAGTTGCATCTAGGACTATAAATGGAAACTTGTAGCCTAACCTGCAGGTCCCACGCTGGGAAAATGAACTGTAGCATTTGGCTCTAGCAGAGCATGTGCTCTGAAAGCAGATATTGTGGGTGAGGCTCTGGACTCTGCTACTCGTGGTGATTATGCTGTAGGCCTGCAACAAACGTCTGGAGGATGAAACAGCTGCTGAATGTTTCTAGGAGTGTTGATGTGGTGCAGTTCTGTTAGTACACTCCAAAATGAAAGTGAAGAATTTCAGTATAAAAATGAAAAAATAATTCTTTCAGAATGCAGGTCTGTTCCATGAAAATAAGGTCTTAAGATGCTTTTCATCTTACATAATCTTTTTCCCTTAAGTTCTTTCATTTCAGAACTTGACAGTAAGTGTGATTCATGCAGGTCTGGAACTATTTCAGAGTATGCAGAAATACTTCATGAAATACCTATGCAAATGTTGTGGGGTGATAAATAAAACTCTTTTTCTATTGTGCATTGCGGTTAATTAGAGACATTGAGTAGCAGCAGAGCTGCACTTTAGCTGTTGTCTTGTATCAGTATAAAAAGGCAGTAATTTTTTTGACAGCCACTGATTGGAAAGTTGCTTGCAGCTTTCTGAACGCAAGGGGTACATGCTCTGGATCAATAACTGGCAAATTTTCCATTAAAAAGAATACCTGAACAATGTTCCAAATAGCCACTGGCATCTTAATTTTCCATGGAAACCTCAAATGCTCATATGTGGAGGACAAGTCATTTTCAGACAATTTTTCCAGACTACTTGTTAACAGTTATTGCTGTCCCAAAAGGTTGACAGCTTACATGATTGATATTTCATTTACTTGTCATCACCGTTTGAGTAATGGAGAGGGTCACATTTCTTTCTCTCTCTTGCTCCTTCTCTTTTCTTTTTTTAAGGAACAATCTCTTGTATGTTTAGTTTATTCTGGAGAGTGTGTAATACGTTTATACTGTATGTATATGTCTTGAGGTCATAGAATGTCCCTTAAAAAATTCTTTTTTTAAACAATTGACCCCTGTACAGGGCGGAAGATTCTTTCAGAGCTCCATAACTAATAGCTGCCAGCAGCACATTTTTATGAAGGGATATGGGGACGTGGGAAGATTTGGCTTGTCATTCATGACCCCACAATACAAAGTAAGTCTGTGGGGCGGTTCATCCTGTTCCTGAAAAACTTCTTGGCTGCTTCAAAACTGTGGATTTTTTTTTAATGATTGACTTTGTATAAGCACAGTGAGAGTGTGTGTTCTGGGTTTGAGTTGTATTTATACTTTTGCATACTAATGTGAACCAGATACTCAAAAATCTTGATTTTAATGAGGGAAATGCTTTCAGCATTAGTCATGGTATAAGTGTACACATAGGCTGTTGAGCTGGACAGATCTGCATACCCGCAGCAGGTTTCTTCCTAAGCATTTTTTCGCAAAATAAAATTTCTTCCTGTTTCTTGGTATGAATAAGAAAAACAAAAATACTGAAAAGCTTCTCTTTGGGCCAACCTAATGGACAATCGTGGCTGGTTCGGATCTTAGTATTGTAACGGAAATTGTGAATGAGGCTCTGCATGTAAGTTGACACTGGTGCCCACATGGAGCCGCATCACAAGTGTGGTCATTTCAATCTGTCGTAAAGGAACCTGAGCCTGAAGTGCAAGTGCAAGAACCCCTATGGCTTTATGAAAAGAATGTGGGATTTGATTTAGTGCGATCTTAGTGACATAAGCTAATATCTACTTAATATAGTTTGCATGTTTGATGCTGTTATAAGAGGAAAGAAAAGTGTTTTCTAACATTAGGTAGTTTATTAACTGTTTTCTTATTTTTTTTTATTTGCATGAGCAAAAATGCATGCTTTATGGGAAATCATTGGTGTGAGTGAAATACACATGTTTGAGTCTAAAGAGATTTTTTTTTTTGTTGACATTTAATCTTGCCAATTTGAGTAATAGCATCACAAAAAACTAATAACAGTGACATTCTGAAGTCTTAGACCACACTCAGCTGGTGAAAATTAACATGAAAGTCAGTGGAGCTACACTGATTTATGCTGTGAAGATCTGGCCCACAGCCAGTATTTTTGCTTCAAAGATGTTTGGTGATTGCATGCTTTGTGATGTGCTTTCAATATTTAATACACATCATAATCAGAGATCTATGGGTTATAGACTGTAAACTTTTAGTAAGGTCTGTCTTCCGATCTGGTCTTGTTCTAGTACATCTACAGGTCTTACTGTTAAACACCTTATCTGCTAGGTTCTCATTGCTTCTCAAGGAGTAAGAGCTGGTTCTGAAAGGCTAAGAAAGATTCCAAGCTGTTTAATCCAAATTTAATTCTGCAGTTAATCCTACTATTTGTCCTTCATCGTGCCACATCTCAGTCTTCCTCGTGCCACATTCAGTATTTTCTGTTGTCTTTGGCATTGACATTTTCGGATACTCACGGACTGTTTCCCTGTTTGAGGGGAAAAAAAGTATGCTTTTAGCCTTTTTCAAATTAATAAAACTTTCCCTGTAGATCTCTGCTAGCAGTCCCTGTAGAGTCCATGCACTGTGGTCCAAGGTCTTGATATCTGCAGTGGCTCTCTAGTAACAGTTTTGCATACCCTTCTATGCCTTAAAATTATACACTAAGGGACTGCACAACTTCTCTGCTTATGTGGCATGTGGCCCCAACTGCCCTGATTGTGCTTCAGCGTTGCAAATTCTTGGATAGCTTCCAGATTTTTTTCTCCCTTGGAGTTTTCTTGATTGCATATTTTTTTGGACTATATTTATAATTTTTCTTTGTTTCCATGTTTGACTAATTTCCACCTCCACCTCCCCCCCTCCCCCCGGCCCCAGTGTCTCCAGGTGTGCTAACTGCTGTGTTTGCTGTAAATGTTCTATTTATTCAGTCTTGTGAAACATTTCCAGGTTTCAGGTGAGCCTGAAACCTGCATGGTTGGGCCAATATGGGATCCCTGTGCTTGATGCAGTGCAGTGGTGGCTATCGTAGCCCTTCGGTTATGTGCCTTGTGTGCCACTTTATTGCATGAATGTTGCAAATAGTAGGAAAAAAGTCTAAAAGCTGATATGTATAGTGGCAATTTAAAAAAAAATGCAAGTTTAACACTCTATAAGTGCTCTTACTACTATTCATATGTTACTGAGTAATCTGTTTCTTTAATCTCTTTGCAGTATTACACCACTGTAATGGAACAGCAAGTAAATGGACAGTTAATAGAGCCTCTACAGATATATCCAAGAGGTAATGCTTAACAAATTCTAATCAACAGTGATTATATCAGCAAACTGGTTCATCAACAGTTATGTTTTCGGAAGGTTTAAATGCACATAACATGATGTTTACCTCTTAATTTGGATAGAAGAATTCATTATTGTAGGGAGTGTAGTGAAAACTACAGTTACTGCATATAAAACAGCTAATTTACTGAAGTAAATTAGACTAACAAGATTCAGTTTGTATAGTACATATTTCTGTATATTAAAAAGAACTCATTGATGTTTTTGCATACCAAAGCAGATGGATAACTTAAGTTTTAGATACAAGATCAAAGATCTTTACAAAAAATAATCTTTGTAAGTAATATTGTTAATCAGCCTTACGGACTTGGGGATCTGTGGCTGTCATTGTTGATTTTGAAAATGGGAACGTGGCTGTCACAGAAGCTCTGTGCATGACACATTTTATTTGAGATTTAGGGACTTAGCAGCAATGCTGAAATGATCACAAGTTACTTTAATAGCTCTCCTGACCAGGGAAAGATGTAATCAAGTATGTGGGTTGAGAAGCAATTGAAAAATAGGTCATCTGCATCCTGAACAAAAATCCATATGCTGCTACATAGATTTTGGGGAATGTGCCCCTCTCTCTGAACTCAAATAATGGTTAATAAAAGACTAATATATTACATAATTCCTCTGATTCATTCAGATGTTCTCAGTAGCCAGTCTTTGAATCTGTGGTTCTTAATTGATGAAACAGATAAGGTTTAAATTCTCCAAGTAAATCTCCCAGCAATAAATTAATTGAAATAATTAAAAATTAAACTCTTCTCACTTAACTGATATTATACAAATAATCATACTATGAGTTTCCCAATTAAACATTCTAGACTTCTATTACTTACAACTCTCTGAAGTTTGAATTGGGCAATTAACCAACAGTCTTCTCAAATACATGCTAATAAGGTCTCAAAAGGAAGCTGGGTTTCCTGGTAGTTTAGTAAGCTGCTATGGAAAAGAGACTTGAAGTCAAGGGGAATGCAAAGGTGGTTTTTATAACTCAGCCTAGCAGGATCTGATCGAGAGAGGTCTCACGGAGAATCCTAGCTGTAGGATGCCAGATAATCAGCAGACTTGATTCCTTGCACTTAAGATAACTACAGAATGCAATGACAGCTATGCAAGGGGAAGACTGTGTTCTGCCCCCTTGCCCCTTCCTAAGCTGAGATGAGTCTCAGCCTTTCTTCTGAACCTGTCTCTTCATGTAGAAGGCATTTTAATTACTGGTACATACTCTATCTAAAAAAACTAACGACTACTTGCAAGAAAGAAAATGCTAGACTTTCATTAGCTTGGAGAAAAGATGATTTTGTGGATGATCCTGGTAGGTAGGGAGCCTTTCTTGGAAATGCAAAGCAACTGAATCTCTTTTACCTTAAGCAAACAGTTCAAGGAAGTTGTAGCAGGAGAGTGCTCAGTAGTTGGCATGACTAAGTGTTTAAAGGCTCATTTGAGGTTACACATCAGGCTTCACCTGCTTTTATATTCTTTTTTTTTGGGGAATAACTGGGTTTTTCCTGAAGAACCAGCCATGTGGATTCCTACTCTAAGACAGAATGCTCCTGCCTCTCTTCCTGCTTGCTTTATATTCAAGGATAATCTTCTTTGAATGTATAGATTTGGAATTTGTCTCCTTTTTGATGAGGATACAATCGCTGTTTATTATCTCAGCTTTTTCACAGTCAGCCCAGCTATGTACATGTCTGCTGGGTATTTCCTTGTAGATTGCTTGCCGCTTACTTATTTTAAATTGTTTCAGAGCTGAGTTGCTGTTTCATCTTTCCAAATCACCTTCTTAAAACATCTTTTCTTCCTGTTTCTAGGTTACAGCTTTAAAGCAATCTTGCACTCCTTTCATACCCAGACTACCTCTAAGTTCTGCTGCTGCTTTTCTGGAATGTTGAATAAAATGTGATTTCCTGCAATTTTTCTGTCTTCTGGCAAAAAAAGTTCTATATTGCCTCTCTGCTGAACATCCCAAATTTTGTCATCACAAGCACTTTTCTTTCATATCTGGGTTGGCAGTGCCTCTCTACACGCTGCAATTTAAAGATTCATCAGAAACATGCAGGTTTTTTGCCTGTCGTTTAAAGGTCTCTCTTTTCAAGAAATGTCCTCCCAGTTCTGCTCTTCCTTTTGACTCCTTTTCTCTTTCTGCCTCTTTCGACTTCAGAGGAAGCCTTCCAGTTGCTTTCTCCATCCAAAGAGATTCTGATACTGCCTGTGTTCCACCAAGCCTGCCAGTAGTAAATGTCCATGTGCCACTCTTGCTACCTTGGCTTTGCTGTACTCATTTCATGATTTTAAGGTCTTTGAGGGGGGAAAAAGTGGTATTTAGTGTCTTTTGTGTATTAAAAAAAAATTACATTCTTGTTATTCAGATAGTCGGAGTTCTTCTTCACACTGAAATTAAACCTGTATATAAATGTACCCACACATACATATGTCGTATTCCACACTAGGGTATAAATAATATAGATGGAAGGCAAATATATCACTTATAAATAGAGCACATAAGAGCAGTACAATTCATATTAAAACCACATGATTTTGTTACTAAAGCCCTTATAGCTAGTAGGATGAATGATATCTGACATAAATTTTGGATTTTGTTCAAAATGTTGGTTTTCATCTCTCGAGGAAAAGTTATGGTATACTTGTACCTATTTTAGATTAGTTTAATGTTCTCTCGTGCGTGCTCTCACTCACTTGCGTGCTCTCTTTTTTTTCATACCCACAGTATCACAGTATTTGTCGTCTTAAGATGCACGTGGTAATTTCTAGTGTCATTTAAAGGCACGTGGCCTGGCCCAGCCCTAAATGATGTGTTTAATAACTATCATCTGTGTCCTTCTGACTAATAAATAGTTCTGTTTCTTGCTGTCAAAAATTGAAGTGAAATGCATGTGCATCAGAGAAAGAGAAAAATCAAATTCATCCCTCCTCAGACAATCAATCAAAAGTGACAGACCCTTTAACATACAATTTGTAGGGCACTGTAATTTTAAAATGGGAACTGTCTGTAACATGTTGTGGCTTTAACATCTGACAAAAGCACATCCACCAGATGGAAAAACAAGGCAATATATAGTTAAACAGACTCTTAAGAAAATACTTTCTGCACAAGCAGCATGTCCCTCTGTAAACCTGGACATCATAATAAGATGCCACATTTGTACTCCTGTGACCAAAATATGGCATTTTGTATTGCATTTATACAATATTTGCTTTCTTGAGACTCGCTGCTATTGCTCCCTGACTTACTATTTTTTCCCCACATTTAAAACAAACTATCTCTGTTTGGCAATATGACTAATTTAAAATGTGTGGCAACTGATTCTTCTAAAATACATCTTGCAAATAATTCTGCTAAATGTCAGAAAAATATAGCATGTAAAAATATAGTGACATAAGATATTGATTTTAATTTGAATTAAAAGAATCTGACAAATTTAGCTAACAGTTCTTTTGATTTTTTTCATGTGTTTTAAGCAGAAATTAGAATTTATATTACATGGTGTCAGAAAGCTCTTAGCATTTATAAATGCTCACTCCTGCAAGTTAAAAATCCTAGTTCATAATTCCCACTCTGGGTCTTGTGAGGCACTTTTCAATCATTTCTCTCTGCTAATTTTGGTGTCACCCTCATTTCTTTTTAAAAGATTCATTTTGAGCAAATTTGTAAATGGCCCTGATGTGTTCTACAATTTAGTCAATTACTGTTTCAGCCTGCAAGCCTCCTGGGAAACGGAACATACATGGCCTGAAGGTACGAATTTCAATAATTGTTTCAGTAAAGTTAGATGGATTTGTAATACTGTGTTCCACTTATTGAAATGTCAAATAAAACTGCACTTTCTTGAGCTCTGACAAGCAGATTTTTTTTTTATGAAGGTGGGAGAGAGATTCATCTGCTGCGTGTTGGCTACAATATCTGTATATACTGTTTTATTAAAAATGGTATTGCCTTTTTTAACCTCTTTTAATAAGCTTCCTAAATTTTAATGTTCAGTTGATCGAATAGTATCTGCTACTAACACAAAAAGGTGATTTTTTTAAATTTTTTTTTAATTTTTATTTTTAGAAAGACTATTCATTTGATATACGTAATCTATGCAAGACCCACTGCAATGAAATTATTTTAAGTTACTGGAATCATTCACGTATAGTTACTAAATTGCTGCTGTAAACATACCCATTTTGAAATGCAGTAGACTAAAAACTAAACAGTCATTTAATATATTAGTAAAATGAGAATAAATGGTAGCCGTACCATTTCTGGTTTTTATTATTTAACTAAACATTTAAAATACAAGGATAGTATATTGCAGTCCATGAATTATATAGCCAGCTAACCTACATACAGGCAAGACCTCGACCATTGGCATGCCTAGCAACAAGCTAATTAACCTTCATAGTGAAATGAGAAATTCATGGCAAATTACAGGTTAATTAGAATAGTGTCCTCTGAACACAAACGACTGATAAAGATTCTTTCCCTGCCTGCAGGTAAATACGCGAGCAGGGTCTGCTAATAATAGCAGCTCAGCAGTCTCGGATTCCCTTCCAAGCAATAGGTAAGAGTCAAGAACGGGAGTATGTTTTGTTTTTCTTGCATTATAGCAGAATGGAGCCTTGTGTGCAGTAGTTATCAGTGATAAGCTTGATGGTGAATAACTTTATCAATATGACTACTGGGCACACTGAAGGGGGGGAGGCAAAATTACCTTGATTCATAGATCTTGTTAGACTCATATTGCTAGTTGTTCAGTAGACATATTTTCTGCCAGAAGAAATGTCTTTGCACGGTGTTTCAGATGGTTTCACCCTTAATAGATCATTGAAATACTGTATATATACAATACTGAGTCAGAATTGCATTTATTTTAATCGATCTAATAATCACTCTCATCACATGGTCTAAGTTATTTAGCAGGTTCATGTCTTTATTGCTTATCTCGTACCAGGATTTTTTAATGTTAAAATTTGATGCCCAATTTAGGAAGTTCATTAATATGGAACTAGATTTTTGAAAAAAAATGAACAACTTAAGTTGTATTTCCCTTATTTTTCTTCTCAAATTACAGTCATGGTCCCAAGACCTATAGTAAGATCTTGGAATATAAGAGGTTTTTTTTTTTTTTTTTTTTTTTTTTTTTTTTTTTTTTTTTTTTTTTTTTTTTTAAGGAATCTGTTTAATACTAAAACATGATCTTGCATTATATAAACTATGTTACAGGAAGGTGCTATACTGAACGATGACTTTTTTGTTTCAAGCTTTGTTTATTTTTAAAAGGAAATGTGAACAAGAAGCCAGGCTTTTCTTATAGGTGTAGAGTTGAAAGGACAAAACGCAACAGTCAAAAGCTGAATCGTGAGAACAGAAACCTCCAGAGACCCCTTCCAACCTAAATTACTCTGATTCTAATAGGTGTATGCAATGTAGTATTAGTTATTCTACCTAACTATGTATTATTATACTGCTCCCTTTTCTCTCCAAGAACATTTTAAAAAAATGGATGGGGATGAACGTGATCAAAGACATTAATCATACTGAAGCAAGCCTGTTTAGTTGGTCAAGATGGGGCACTCTTTTTGGCAAAAGCTGCAGGTGGATACGGTGGGTGACTATCTAGCACATCCTGCCTCGGCTCGGTACAAGTGACATGATAGTGTTGCCCCTTGTGAAGAGGGGCTGCTCCTCCACGTGCCTGGAGGCAACGTCCAAGTCCTGCAGCAATGAGGAGCCAGCTTCACGGATCCCTAAAAATCATTTTGGTGATCCACTTAGTAGCTTTGCTAACAGCAGGGATAAAAGAAGCCAGTGCCCTGTGTAAGTCTGCAGAGGCCAACTTTGCCCCTTATCCCTTGAGGAGGAGTTGCCGTGTGTTACAAGGGTGAAGGTCCTGTCCAGGACTTCTTAAAGCACGTATGGATGTCTCTGAACTGCAGACCTTCTCCCCGTCCATCATACCACTCAACTAAATAAAGCTTCATTCTGTCCCCGTTGTGCTTTGGCTTTCAGTACTTCCTGTACTTTGAGCTTGTTCTTAAAGTGCGTTGAAAATGAGATTTCTAGAAGATTCTTGTCACCTTATTTGGTGGTTAATTGCCATTCCTTTTCCAAAACCTTCTGCACTATGAGTTTTGTTTTTGAAGTAATTGAAAGTCTCTCTTTGTTTCATGTTCACAAATTGTTAGTCATGAAAGATGACAAGATCAACTTATGTTTCCTTGGAAAACTTAATTTTTCTTTAAAGTAGTCGTGGGAACAAGAGGCCTATTAAAGAACAAAGCCACCAAATATGAAATCTCTGTTTTTGCTGTTCTTGTTAATAATGATCTGTGATCAAGACATGTGTGCATGCCTTTCAAGAATATATTATTTTGTACTTTTTTTTTTTTAACTTCAGTAATAAGAGCAGATTGTTCCTTTGGAATAAGTTTTCCAGAGATACTGGTGTCTAAGCAGTTTGTTATGTTGAGTGTACGAATGGAATTCGTCAGGAAAGGAGGTGGAGTGGTTATCAGTAGTTGGGGAGGGCGAGGAAGAAGTAATTTGCACCACTAATAATTTTACCTACCACACATACCAAGCTGATAGTTGCACTTTGTTAAAAGTTTTCATACTAGAAAAAATAATATGGGTCACTTTGTCTTGTTTAAGGCAACTGACACAGAAATAGTTTCTACTGAAAAAGAGCAGGGACCATAACAGCGATATGAGCTGGAATGGATATGTGTGATGATCTGGACTTGCCTCCCGAAATTTAGGCGTATCAGTAAGACATGTAAATCAGAAGTGAACTCATCTACTCCCCATGCTCACCTGTACGGTCAGTTGAGGTAGTGAGGCATCGTCAGAGGATGCGTTCTGCTGAAGATTTATATAAAGATTAGTAACAAGTAATGCCTTACTGGGTCTTCAAACGTGATAAGGTACCTGAAAGTAGATCAGAACTTTATTTTTCCTGTTGTTTTTGAAACACACTGTATGTGAGGATTTCTCTTTATTTTTCTCTTTCCCTTTGAACTGTCAAATGATGGATTGTAGAGAAGTATAGGTGGATAGCTAAAGCACTAGTTTGTAAAGGTGAAAATCGTGATACTCTTAAATTTTCATTACTCAATTTCTGCAATGTGCAGTTTGAGAAGTCTGTATTGCTAATCTCTTCAGAATACGTAACCATAAACTTCATCTGACGATTTGTTCTTTGGTATGGTTTCACTTCATTTTACAGAGCTAAACGGCGCAGTCATTAAAAATAACTTTTTTTTTTTTTCTCCCCCAGTTTAAAAAAGTCTTCTGCAGAGCTGAAGAAAATACTAGCAAATGGCCAGGTAGGTGCATTGAATTGATTCTTGGGTACATGCATGTCTGGTTAATGCTTAATACTGCAGTGATTGGCATACCACAGGTAGGTGGAGAGATGCTTACTGCTCACTTTAGTTGTAATGTGTTCTTTTAATACAGAACAGGAGAGACCATGAAAACCTTCATGATATGAATGAGTTATGTGTCCTGATTTACTTTGATTGGCATAGCAATTTGCTTCCCATTTCTCAAAATGTGCTAATCAGATTTAGCTCCAAATAGATTGAAGTACCTCACACACGTTGCGCTGCTGCCACAATTTCAGGGAAGAAAGTTAATCAATTTTGAATAACTAAGTCAACCTCTGAGTTAGAATGACCTTCGTATGTTTAGGGCTGGTCTTTGCAAGGAATTGCTCTGCGTTGTTTGGAACCCCCTCCAGATATTCAGATTCTGGCACCCACAAGTGAAAGGTTTAATGTAACAATTGAAGGACAAGTGGACAAATGGAGCAGTCGTTCTCCATTTTGTATTGAACATATGTGCAGGCCCACAGCTGCATAATGACCTTAAGTATACACCGTTGAATTAAACTACCCTAAAAGAATCTCAGATTCTTCAGTAGCAACATAAATATGTTTTAATGTTTGTCATGGTGAAAGCCCTTTGATAGCCTTGGAGGCAGGCACCTGTCCGTTGCGATCAAGCTTGCCTATTAGGCTCTATTGACTGAGACATCTGTGTCACTGCAAATAAAAGACTCTTATTGATTTTCTTAACTGCTGTTCACTTCCCCTCCATGTTTCGAAGGCTGAAATCTTAATTATCTCAGATGCGTATTCAGTGCCTTCACACAATGACCTCTCCAAGCCTCATTGGCATTTCATGAATCAAGTAGTTGTAGTTGAGCGTGTCAAGAAGATAAAGGCTGGTCTTCATACTTGTCCTTCAGTATCACCTGTAACATTGTGGTCTAATAGATGAGAGTGCCCCTTTAAAATGCGAGTGTAACAGCCCAGGATTGCAGCCTTGCTTATTTGGCAGTGAATCCTGTGAATACAGCTTGGAAGCGTATTTTTAAGCTTGTCAGACATAGTTTAATATTTGTGGAGTCTTACTAGGTAGATTTGTGAAATGTTTTTTAAAAATCGTGTGTAACCAACATATTTCTCTGGATAACTTAAAACTATACAAATACTGACAGCATACTTTTGAACTTTTAAAATGAAACTTAGTAATTCATACTATTACTGGCTCCCTTCTGGAGTAATTTTTTCAAAAAAAAAAAAAAAAAAAAAAGAATTACTGAACATGAGTAAAAGCCTTTTTCTCATGATTGAGTTCGTAAGCTGAATTTGGCACTTTATGTGCTCTAAGCAGTGGAAATGATTGTTTTGTATACCCTGCAATAGATCATTACAGATTTTTTCCTTGGTAGTAAAGTAGTATAAAGGAACCAAAATTCCTTTAAGGATATTAATTTTATTTTGAATTTTGTCTTTAATAGGTATAAGAAAGCTTAATATTAACCATTTCACCCTGGTCTAATAGGAGTCATATAACACTTTCTTTCAAAAAAAATGGTTTTTGTTATGCTGTATTATATTCTGCAAAATTTGGTCACAAATTCATAACTAGAAATGAATTTCTAGTTGTAACTTCAACTTTTCTTCCTTTTGGGGGATTAAGTCACACTTATCATTACTTAAATGTGGGTTGGGTTATTATTTTTTATTAATTTTGGCAGTTTATGCTTTCAGGCATTTATAATGATATTCCTTTGGTAGTTTCCATTTAGGTTTAATAAGCAATTCATATTAATCATTAAAAGAAGGAGACATGATTCTTCAAGATAATCAAATATTGACAGGTTAGAAATAGCTTTCTGCCTAGGTTCATTGATATAGGTGATGTGATATAAATATTTATTTCTTTTCTGTCACTCAGAGTAAATGCCACCAATTGATTCAGCATTGATATAGTGTCAACAGTTCATAAGAAACATTTGACTGGCTTGTGTTTTCCGATTAGTCTCTGCTCTATAAAGTGGGATTTACTAAATCTCTTCAATTGTCTGCTTATAGAGTGTGACTGCTTTCTGAAACCATTATTGCTTCGATTCGTAAAGCAAAGGTATGGTTATAGGACTTTGCCTCTGCCAGGCCCCTCCATATAAAATAAGGATTAATTGAGCATTTTGTTTTTAATGATTTACAAGAGATAAACACTGATTTCTTTCAAAAACAGCAGGTATAAACAAAGGATGTTTTGTTTGCTGATCCGTAATTGAGGTCTGTTTCTCTTTTTCATTAATTCTGTTAATATTGGCATCCAATCAAATTTGGTTTTGCAGGTTTAATATTCCAGTCCATACTGTGGGGTTCCTTTGTATTATGTTATCATTTTATGATTGAGAATCCAGTTTTCTCAGTAAAATAAATAAATCACAACATGTTTTTTTGGCATGTTTATTTGAGCCAGTAAATCACACTTTATATCTCTATCATTTGCTGGCAGATGCTTGCTCCACCGCAGACTTCCTGTTTGCCCCTCGGTTCCTGGTTCTCCTCTGTGCATAGCTGACAAGAAATGGTACCGGGCTGGCAGCGAGGGAGAGCAGTGCAACACTGGGGCAAAGAGCCACTCTTGTCGTTGGCTTTTTGAGAGTGATGTGAAGAGAACACTTTTTATCACTTAGTAAAAAGCAGAAGAGGGGATGCTTTATGTACCTGGTTCAGCTCAATTTGTTTTTTATAAGTTGCATAACTGCAAAAAAAAAAAATGCCTTTGTGTCTCCCACCTCCGGAAGTGAAGACATAAATATGTTTGCAGTGGTGTGAATTCATTAGATTTCTCATACAGTTTTATACACTCCCAGGAATGTACTTATAAATAAAAGAGATCTTTGTGTTACCTCAAAGACCAGAGAATTAAAGTTCTCTGGCTTGGGAGAGTGGAAATCCTTAAACACTGCGTGTGCTTAAATTATATAGGGAAATTTTTATTGCAAAGTGTCCAGTAGGGATTTTTTATGTCTTTCAAATCCCATTCATGAATTTTTTTCCTTAGGTGAGGTGTTTTTGCCCCCTCTTTATTTACATTTTCTGATTTGATACTATAAGCAAGAGTTTAGTGATAACATTTATATTCGAAACTTTTTTTGACCCTTAAATGGCCCATTCTGTACTGCCTTAAGGTATCTGGCCCAGGTTTAACTACAAGTACATTATAATGTAGTGTCAACTTCTGCTCCGAGGTATTTCTAGTTGTCTTAGAACTTAAAAATTTCAACCACAATTCAACCTTTCAGCTGAGAGAAATGCATAGACTAAGAAGTGTTTCCTATGAGAAACATGCGTGCTTTTTATTTGGACAGTGAAAGAACAGAATGCAAATTTTGAAGTTCAGCATTTCTGTCCTTAAAGCATACTATTTCAAATCGATTAAATATTCCACTTTCTGTTGGTAGAACATGCTGAGTGCGACTGTTTAAGGCATTCCAGCTTGTTACTGACACTTGCTTGTTCCAGCTGAAGCCAGGGGCAAAGTTCCTGTTATCTTCACTGACATTGTATGAAAGTGGATGCTTAAACATGGCCAAGTAACTGAAGGGCACGTGTCCTCACAGAATTTTAAAAGCCCTTTCAGAAGTTGGATGAATACACAGTTAGTTTATGGCAAGCTCTCACCATGGTGCTACTGATACTTGAAACAGCTAATTTAAAGCAATATTGGATGTATTTGCATGATTTCTAATGACATTAGTGACCAGACATATCATTAGGTATTTTTTGAAATGTCTTTTGCACATATAAAAACGACAGGAAGACTTTAAGCTGCCAAGCCAACTCATGTAAAATGTTTAACTTGACATCCCATAAAATATAAATAGATTATAGAAACAAGATAATGATTTGGTAACAAATTTCTAGGAAAATATTGTTTTAAGAAATTACCCAGTCATTTACTGCTCATAATGATCGTGACATGAAGGAGGTTTTTGTTTTTTTGTTTTTGCAGCATAGAAAATGGGTGCAGCCTGGAATTAATTGCGGCTGAAAGATTACCTTTCTCTTTCTTTTTCTTCTCTCTCTCTTTTTTTTTTTTTTCTCCCCTCCTTCAAGTACACATGCACTTTCCAAAAATGCCTGTGTTAATTTTTGAAAAACTAGCTTAGCTTGAAAATCAGTATCTCCGTATTTGTACAGGAGAAGGTTGAACTGTAGTTTTACAATACAATCGGTCGTTTAGCAGGCCAGTGTGTAATCAGTTCTTCTAAAATCCACATCAGAAAGACCGGAGTGCCAGCATTTGCCACGTACAGTGCTGGTATCAGGCCTCTGCTTAACTGTCTTAGGATATCATCGTGCTCTCTGCAAAGCTGTCCCAGTGTGAAGGAAGCTTCTGAGGCAAACAATTTGTTCTGTGACTGAAGGAAAATTATTGTCACTGGATAGATATTGAAGAGAATTTTTACTGCAGAATATACACTTTAGTTAATAAGTAGTTAAATTAGCTCTGTGGAGCAGTCCCGCCGATAGAACCTCACCATTCGATTAGTATCAATTATGCTGATCCTAGAATAAGTCATAAACTTTCCCAGCCATCCATAAGATGACAGTTTTTTGTTGGATTGTTTCCATTCACCTCCAACTTTGGCTTTGGTTATGTGCTTTTCTGGAGACCCTTTTCCTATCAGTATCTGTGACCTGACCCTCTTGAGCTATATTATATCATTCCATTTTGACACCTTTTATCAAACTTTAATGAAATGACCCAGGCAAACAAATTGTCATTAAACTTTCCATCACTTTGTCCCTTGGTATCGTCTTTTATAAATTGGACAGCAAATGTTGTATTGATCTTCTCGTTCTTGCAGCTGAACTTGAAATGACCCAGACTGCTTGTTGTTTATGGCCTAGAGTTGCTTTTCCTTGACATTTCCATCCACAGCATGACATCTCTTTTGTTTTTCTTTCTTTCTTGTGGAGATGAATGAACAAGACATACGGTATCGAGACATCCTCGGTCATGGCAATGGAGGAACAGTCTACAAGTGAGTGCTGAATTTCACTTAAAATTTTTTTAAATAAAATCTAACAGCTTTTTTTTCTCCTTCATATGTGCAATAACATGTAGGTGGGCTATTGCTGCTAAGCAGAAGAAAATACAAAATATAAAAGAAATTCTAAATACAAACTTTTTAATAATTCTCTTTTCATGTTTGCAAGGTAGCTGCTTCTGGGTGCCATGAGGACTGGTGCATTTTTATTATCTTTTTAATACTTAGCTTTGAATCCCTCTTGGGTAACAAGTTAATGGTTCACAAGTGGAACTTGAAATGTCCTGAAGCGTAATGAATTGCCTTCGATATTTGCAATACCATTATTCTTGCTTGCTTACCACGCCCTTTGCTAGCCCGACAGTGCGAGTGACACCAGCAGGATGTGATGACACCTGTGACTCTGTGTTTCTCTGGCAATTCAAAATTAGTAAATATCCTTTCTCTGTTGCAGTGACTTCCCTCCCTTATGAGCAGCTTCACACACAGGCTGATGAATATATTAAATTATCAACTCCCCCAAATTTTGGTCGTGAAGCTTATACCCTGCAGCCAGTATTAATTTTAATATTGTAAAGATTATAATAGCAGAGATATAGTTTTCTCGACAGGAAAGACTTTCTCATGCATAGTGCAAAGTTTAAACTACATAATGTAATATCTGGTACTTAATAGTCTGCAGTGGTGTATGAAAAATATTCCACTAGGAATTAAGAAATCCATACTTTGTAAGAAAAGCCCTGAGGGAGTAATAAAGGTTTCCTCCAGAGAGCTATTTACCATATACAGTAACCCAGCATCCCATTATGATTTTGTTTATACCTTAGATATTTTAACTTCGATATTAACTTTTTTAAAAAAATGTTTTAAAAGCTACTGTGCATTTCATTTAGTTTCTAATTGTTTGCCAATGTTGTGAAACTGCAAGATTTGGTCTCCTTGCGGAAGATTCAATGAAAATGGGCTTCCAAAACTTTTAAGGGAAAAAACTAGTTTTTGAATGGACTCTTCAGAAATTAGGTTAGCCTTGTAGATGGAATGTAGCCCAGAAAACTCACAGACATTCTCTTGTAGAAGGATACTCCTAAACCAAGAAACTTGTGGAAATTATGATGTTCTCTTATTTTACAAGAAAGCAGCTTTGAGAAAAAGTTTTGCACTTTACAGCGCAGTCAATGACTTATTGCTGTTTTTTGTTTTGGAGGAGTTTCCTTCCCTTCTCCTGTACTGATCCAGGTGCAAGTGGGAGAAGCACTGAAAAGGAGAGCCATGTGCTCTGATGCTTGAGGAAGGCATTGAAGCCCATTTAGGGAAAGGAATGTCCAACAGAACAGGGAAATCTGCACAGGATTGTCAGCCTCTTACCTCTGTCTTCTAACATAACTGTATTTAATGTCTGTCGTGCTCTCAGTGTTTCTGTCTCACTCTAGCTTTTGCAGCCATAGCACAGGGGCTTCACTTCCTGTGCCCACAAATATTTTTTTGAGCTTGTTTAGCAGGTATCTTCAGCATGCTAAAGTTCAGTGCCTTCAGTCCCGCACTATATGGACCTTGTTTTGATACTGCTGGTCATTTTGAACCTCACTAAAGGTTCTGAAATTGCAGTACAGGGTATGTTAGGGAAGAGGAGATGATGATAGTGGTAAATGACGTGAAGGTGCAGGGAGGGAGATGAAAGGAAGGAGAAACCTGCAGAGAGTGAAAAATTGAGACAATTGGAGAAGAGTTTGGAAGGGTGAGACAGGCAGAGAAGAGGAGAACTTCTGTGTGCTTTGCTAATCTTCTTGCATTAAGACCCTGCTGAACTTTGCATCCAGTTGTCAGCTTGTCTGAGTTCCTTGGTCACAAGAAACAGCTCCACTCCGTGTTTGCTCTGTGTCTGTAGTCTGTAAAATGATACAGTGCTTTTAGGTGAAGAGGGTGGTATTAAAATGTCTCATTCTTTAATAATATTGTCACTTACATAGTATGTGCTCTATGTTTTGCAAAATTCATACAAGAAGTTTGAATTAAATGCCGTGTAAAGCCAAACTTGCACCTTTTGACTTCACTGCCCTTCAAAAATGCAAGAAATAGTTGTGTGTCTGCTCTTTGTTTAATATTTTTTACAAAAATGTTTTTCTCTTCCAAGGACTAATACTTTACTAAGAGTTTGCAAGAGTGATAAAGGGACAGAGGCATGAATGCTCAAGGAACAGCAGATTATAGCACAGGAGGGAATGCATAACACTTCTGGCAGCTTTTCTACATTGACTTGCAGCACTGTGTGGGCTGATTCTGTCATTTGCTTTGTTTCGTGTTTTTTTGAGTATCCCAATTGCCTTGGAATTGGGAAAGTAAAAAATTTTTAACTGTAAAAACATGACTGCTATGTTAGGGAAGATATTCCTACTTGCCTTTCTTTTTCCTTTTTATGTTCGTATTTTAAATTATCAATTGCTGCAGCCTAAGAGTATTTTCTGCAGCACGAGCGTCATCCCGCGTTGTTTCAGAGAAAGCACACCGTTCTCCTGTGAGGTTAGTTGACCCGTTCCTGAGGTCCGACACTTTTGGTAATGCGAATAGTAGCAGATAATGAATCTGAAATATATTTTGTCTGGAAGCTAGACTAAGGTAGGCTTATCTGTCAGATGTTCCCGTATTTGCTTCTTGTTCCGTTGGATTCGAGAGTTATACCACGTTACTCTCTCATCCCCGAAGAGCTGCTGCTTGCTGCAGTTACCATACTGTGGTGAGGTGCCACCTCAAAGACAAAGCAGGCGCAACTCCCTCTTTTGGGACACTTACCCCTGTTTAATGGGGAGCCTTGCTAAAGGAGCATCTGTGTAACACAATCCACTAAGAAACTGTGAAATGGAATACTTACGCGTAGCTGGGTTGCACTAGTCATAGATAGCAGCCCACATATATTTTATTCCAGTAAATCAATGAACATTTGTCAAATAAAATTAATTGCAAACGTTTGGCTGTTTTCCTCTTCAAGCATTCTATGCTGAGGGTTTGCCTCAGAAGAGGCTGTGTGTAGTATTGATTTGAATCTAAAGAACGAGTGTGTGTATGTGGTATCTTTTTTTTTCCCCCTCCCTCTTTTCAGTACTTCACACTAAGTCATATCCATTATGGCAATGATATATTATCAGCATTCAGCAAACAAGATAGTGTGTTGCAGGTCGCTGAGCAAAAATTTTAAGCCTCTCTTTCCATGTGAATTAACTACTATTGAAATAGTTTATTGAGATTGAAGTATTGATCACTTTTTCATGCTAACCTTGGCTTAAGGGGGATGGGGGAAAGGGAGGTGTTTTTGTTCTCTTTGGAAGATGCTATGTTTATTTAGAAAATATATTTCATTTACTTGGGTTCTTTACAACTGCAACTGCTTTATTGCTTGGAGAAGAGGTATCTTAGCTTTTTTTTTTTTTTTATGACAGTATAATTATACTTTAGAAATACACTTGATTACTGTGTGTAGCAAAATTGTTCCAGTATATTGGCTTGGCCAATATTGCTATACAAACAACTTTTCAGTCAATTGAGTCTGGTAAAAATCAATACTTTATTGCAATACTTTTAGTGAGAACTTGCTGAATCTAAATGTTTTTCCCTTTGTGAAAAGAGAAGGGATTTTGGTTGGTTGACGTCCTGCTTTTCCCCAGCTTTTTAGTATGCTCTTCTCTTAATTAAGGAATGATAGAAATTGTAGAGTTGGATCCTGCAAATACATGCTATTTGATTGTTTCAATATAAAGATCTGACGTAGAATGGAAGTGTGTGCTGTGTCCTGAGTGAAGATTGTCAGGGAAAGCGATGAGATCTGCAGTAGCAAAGACTGAAAGCATCTTTCTCTTTTGTTTATAGGTCATTCAAATTGGTTTACATTATTAACTAGCATTTCCACTTTACCTTGAGTATTCTAGGCCCGATTCTGTGAACTCTTGGAAACCCCTAGCTACCACTGATTTCATAGAGTTTTGCACGATATAAGATTGACCCCACGACTGTTACGTTGGTAGACGTTTTAGCTTTCCAGCTTTGCAACAAACTCTAATTTTTATCAACTATTTTATAGAGGCTGATAGGATGGGGAATGTACAGTGCTGACTGCTTCATGGCAGAAAAAAAAATACTTGCATATCAGTGCATCTAGGGTATTTACTTAAATTGCTTTTTGAAAAAATAATTCACTGGTAGGTCCAAAAGATTTTTAAATGAGGGGCTTCTCTATCTTTTAGTTTGGTCATTGGCTGTAGAACTCCGAGAAGCCATGTTTTGGTAACATTGCTCCTTTACTTCAGTGAAATAATGTTAACATTACAAATCAAAATGTGATGTATGCACTCTGCCAGCCAGTCCCAGAATTGGCTACGTTAAATTGTCTAGAATGAAAATACTTAGCTATATAACACAATAGAAGTACGTATCTCTGGCAAATAATTAGTCTGAAGTTGGTCACTTGTGTGACTTATCTAGAGTATTGAAGTGGGGCACCTGGGATATTTTTATCTCATGTGTTCTAGTTTTTGCTTTAAAATTGTAAATAATGAATGAAATTTTCAAAGAATTATTTTTAGGTGATGGTCACTGTAGTGTTTAGGGTTTTTTTGTTTTTTAGATTTTTTTTTTTTTTACTGTGTGTATGGCATGTAAATCTTTTGGATTCTGTTAGAGAAGTCTTCAGTAGCAGCAACTGGATCACTCTGTACTACGATAAACATAAAATCCCAATGATGTCATAATTTGTGAAATTACCTAATATCTAGAAAGGAGAGGCAGGGGAGAGGGAAAATTGGTCATCATCTTGACAAAATGCCGTTAAACCAGACGGTTTCTCTATAAGTTGAGTAATTGGAAGAGAAGTGGCTGTTGATGATGTACCGGCCAGAAGAATCGTATAGCTAGGGAAAATACGGATAAATGCCGAAGCTTAATTTGTTTGAGCAATTTACTTGAGCAATTTTGCTGTTCACTTGAGTTGTACATTCCAGCATGTGCCTGTTTCTTTATTCTCTATTTCAACCAACCTTGGGGTGCCCCATTAACACATTACACATAGTGTGTGGCAAGACAGCTGGGAAGTTGATATCTCTTGCAAGACAGCCTGCAAACTGTGCTAACCAAGTATATTGCAGATTCTCTGTACCATTAGCAGGGAAAAGTAGTATCAGTTCTGGAATGAGGAAGTTCGAGGTGATTTTGCTCAGTTTGAGAGTAAAGAAAGGTGGAGGTGATTTAGCTGTGTGTGCTGGGATGGTGATGGAATAGCTGGAATTTATCATTGTGTCGTGTAACTTTGGCTGTGCAATGTTTACTGTCTCTGGCTTGTCTCTGTGCTTCTGTTGCAAGACACCGGTGCTTTTTCAGTGTACCTAGTGTCTTGAAGGAGCTGTCTCAGAAGTGTCTCTGCAGTGCAAGTGTATTCTTCAAAAAATATCATGTACCTCTCAAATGTTGCTGAAAGCTAGTCTCTGAATTTAAGCAGTGTTCTCCTCTTGTAGCCTTTTTGAAGTTCTCCTGCCCTTCTGATCATTGCCATTTTTCTACGTGAATCAACAATACAGTAATAATAATTTGCCCTTCTTTAAAATACTTCCATACATAGATGTGCTTTTTACGAAGGAGGCTAATGTCATTGTCTGCGTAAAAACAGAAACGTAAGGAATTAACGCCGCTCCTCCACCCCCCAAGCTAGCCAAGTAGTGCCAGAGTCTGGAACTGAGCCTGTTTCTGCTGGTTTCTAGTCCAGAATGCTGTCAGCTCAGTCACACTGCTTCCCATGTATTGTATTTCCCATAGGAGGTTCTCATTGCACTTTATAAACGTTGCCCATCCCAGCATAGTGCTATCATGTAGGTCTGAAAAATGAAGTACAAGAAAATTAAATATTTTGATCAACATTCCAACAAACCTGTGGCTACGTGAAGTGTGAACATCACATCTCCATTCTTGTGTTAGAGCTGCAGTTTACTTTCCTATCTTTCCTTTCCCAGATTGCATTCACTTTCTGTTTCTCTTGGTTACTCCATTTTATTTTTAGTTGCACTGAAAAGCATTATAACAATAATAGCTAGAGTAAGTTGGAAATACACCGCAAAATTTCTGTATATTATAATTTCAGTTTAAACAAGACTGACCAGTGATTGCTGTTCACTTATTTCTTTTGACCTCAGCCATCGCTTGCCTGCCTCATAAAATCTGTTATGCACAAAAGTGCATAAAATGAAGATAAAGTACCTCCTTCAAGTCTGACAAAAACCATTCCTTTGCAGAATGGTAGCTGCAGTGAAAGTAAATAAATGAATGGACAGCAATCACAGCCTAGTTGATGAAACTGTTCAATTAAAGCACAGGCATTTACATGGTGTAATTTCCCTAAATTGCCAATGAGCCCCTTTAGACACAACCAGTGTTCAAATTGATTTCAGCATTGATTTTGGCTGAAGCTGATAAATTTCTGCTTGTTAGTTAAAGTAATTTTGCAGAAGACTTTGTACTGCAGTATTGAAGTGTTCATTTAGCTGATGGTTAAAAGAGGAGTTATTTACAGAGGGTTCTACTGTTGTTCTGAGATGGGACAATTCCCCGATCATCTTTTTACTTTTAATTTTTTAGGCTTCAGTATACCAATCAATAGGTTATTGAAACTGATTAAAATGTATCCAGCCAGCTGCCTATGGTGGTTTAATTAGAAACTGGATGATTCTTAAATTAAAGTTGTTTTGTTTGCATTGTATGCCCATGGTCCAGAGGATTAAGTGGAGAGTAATCCTGAAAATTTAAGCTGCTTTTGTTTACTAGCGAGTGAGATGATGTGTAAGCATACTGCAACTTTCTTTGCAGCTTGCCCTGACTGGGGAGATGCACAGATTTATTTGTAACAAACAAAATGGTAACAGGGAATTGATGGGATTTGCAACAACCAAGTTATGCCAAGTTCATAGACATTGTTCCCTAACGTAGAGTACTACTTTAGATAATGGTTTTGCTTATAGAAGTGAACATGAATTGATAAGGAATGGAAGAACATGTATTCATGTAGAAATCGCTTTTTTTTTTTTTCCATTATACTGGGAGAACTTCTCAATGTTGTTTGTTAAACTCTCCTTAATATCAGTTTGTATCTGTAAAGAACAGTGAATGGAACAAAGAAGGCAAGACTTGATTTTTATTTTTTTTCCATTTCTGTTTATCCCAGATTCTTTGAAAATGTTCAGTCAAAGTGCTAGAAAGTAACTGCTCAGATATTCACTAGTTACCATGGAATATAATGATTAGTCAACCATATCCCATTCTGATGTGCAGCTGTTTTCTGTGTACATCACTACAACTGTTTTACTGATAATGGCACGGAATAATGCAAGGGCCCAGTTCTAGTCTGTGTCATTTCTGATGTGTGGCTTATCACTAAGTGTGATCCAGTAGTGATTGAGCAGAGTAACGTTGTGATGTTTCTGCTCTTATCTGCTCTTGGGAGAGATACATAGTTGTGAGCCTCCTTTGGGTAGGACTTTAGATAGTGTTTGGATGAAGGTTTTTTTTGTTTTGAGCACTTGTTTATTCAGTGCTGTGAATTGTCATGGCTCTTTGGATACTTCATTCTGCGTTCACTTGCTCGGGTTCCTAGAGAGCCTGTTCATGGGCAGAACAGGAGTGCAGTAATTTCTTGCAGATGTTTGCTGTGTCAAGTCCGAACCAAAACTTTGATGTTTCTACTTGAAACTGAACCATGATTAGAAAAAAAACATGGATTTTTAAGTATTGTAATAAATGCCTAGAAAACTTCTGCTTCCTGGATTCAGTTCTCTTTTCCAGTACTGGTCGAGGAATTACTGAACAGCTCTGTGTTTCTTCTGGAAATTGTCATGCTATGAGTGTCTTGAATGTAACTCTTGAACAAGTGTTTTGATAATGCAGAAAGTGCAGCTTTAGGTCTCCTTGTGGAGAGATGTGAAGATCTAAATAGCCATAACCATAGCTGCTGCATGCTTTTCAGCTCACTCTCCGGTTCAAACCTCTTCCAAAGATTGTGATGGGTTAACTTGGTAGCAGCAGGCTTTATGCTGTATCAGCTAATATCTGTCCATGTCAGTCTAAGCTTACGACCGCTCTGCTATCTTCTGTCCTCTTTCAGCTATTTTACAGCCAGCAGCAGCAGTATATTCCTGCATCTAATCTGGTTTGCTTCGGTGTTCATGAGTGGCCAAGCACTGCTGATGGTGAAAGCACAGGTGGACATGGTGCTTGAGAAGACTAAGTGCTCTCTGTGGTTATTCCTTCCTGTCTGTACTGGTCACTCTAAGGAGCAGGAACCAAATGGCAATGGAGTGGATACAAGGAGAAAGATTTGTAATCTGGTTTTAGAGGATGGCTCTGAATGTTTGGCTGCAGTGGAAGATTAATGTAAATGGTAACAGATGGAAATAGTAGTAGATTAGAGAATAAAAGAGATGAGGGATCTATTTGTTATGGTTAGGCTTGAATGCCAAGGCCTTCTCTTTCCAATAGAGATGGGGTAAGTGAGACATTTTACTATTGCACACTTTTTTAATGTGGCTTCTAGTGCCAATTTTACTCTTCTGAAAAGTTTAAAATTTAGATACAAGTATTTTTGTTTGTTTTCTAGCTTAACAACAAATCATTTTGCAATCAGTGTTCAAGCATCTGTAATGGGATTTTAGATAGAAGGAAGGTTGGCGTAGATTGCTGTTTGAACTGGCACAGTCCCCGTAAAAGCTCCTTTTCACAACTGCTGTGCACTTTGGATTTCCTGGTTTAACAGCCAGAGAGTCAGGCTAATGTGTTTGTCTATTGCAGGAGGCAACAACTGTCAAAGTGTTTATTTCCTAGAAACAATTTGAATCTGTTTCCTTAGATGGCCATTTGAGTACGTGACAGCTCTGATTAGAATGCCAGGGTCTGACCAGGAGCATGACAGACACTGGTAGTACGGGGAGAGGGGCAGAAAAGGAAAAAAAAAATAACAATAAACCAAATCTGTGGGTGATTTGCTGCATATAGTTTGCAGCTGGTGACTAGCATGTCATTCTGTAATGCATAACACTTAGCAAATTTTATTCATCTTGTGTAATGTAATGATATAGTCATTTTGCTCTAGATTATTTCTCACAGGGCAGGAAAATGTTCAGTTTATTTGACTTTATTCAGTGCCCTTACATCTGGAGGTGCTGCTTGCTATCACAGTCACTTTTGGGGTTAATTCTTAAACTCAAATGAAACCTAGGGCTTCTGTGTGTATAGTGATTTGTGTTATACTTTGCCTCAGTCCCAGAGACCTTTTTCCTGCCTGTTCTTGTGTGTGTCATCACAGCGACCCTCTGCTGAGGGAGAGTCCAGAGGACTCTCTGCAACTCGTTAGTGCAGTACTGTGGGTGAGCTGATACAGATATGGGTAAACTAAACAGTATCTGCAGTTCTTGCTGAGTGGAATTATACACTGACATTTTTAACAGATGTGTATAATGAACAGATACCAAGGTGTGAAGGTAGGAAGAGAAAGAGGATGCACCTAGGAGAAAAAAAGCCTCAATATTTACTTTGCAGATATATGAACTGAAAGATAGCGAAAAGGAAGCGAGTTTATGGTCTAATCTCAGGAGAGAATGACTGTGATGACATTAGTAGTCACATGTATCTAAGGGCAGAATTCATTGCATTAATCTGGAAGAGGAAATTTGGCAATTCCATGACTTGCTTAAGTTCAGCTTAAATTCCTGGGGAAACACTTTTTTCTCTAGAGAAATTGTTTTTGGCACAGTGGAATCACAGTCTAGACAAAAGTTTAAAAATCTGTGCCAGCTTTATTGAGGAGAAGTGTTGTCATTTGAACTCTTCCTGAGCCTTGAAGTTTTGCCTCAGTCAGTATGAAGATTTCAGGAAAAATTTAGTCAAAACTGGTAGAATTGTTGTGATCTTCTGTCGTCTTGTATTAAGGAAGTAGGTTAATTGAGCTATCATAATACTTACTGGATTTTCATTACCTCTTGACTTGTCTGTTCTCCTCGTTTTGGGAGTGTTCATGTGCAAAATCTAGAAATCTGATAAAACTTGAAAAGTATTTTTAAAGAATGAGGTATCTGAGAAGTATGTTGTGATTCTGAAAATAAGCTAGTAGCAAAAGGGTTCGGAGAAGATATAGATTTCTTCATACATGGGTGAGATAGCCTTTTCTGTATAATTCCATCACTAGGGTAATGACCTCAATAGCTTTTCTGATTGTCTTTACACACACAGTCTGTTCCCAGATGCCAGCATTACCAGCCCGGTTTGGGAAGGAGAGAACAGCCAACACTGGAGAAACAGCGGGCTTGAGACTACCTAGTGAAGCTGCATGTATTCACATCCATGGATGGTATTCATCTGCAGGTGCTGAAGGAGACAGTTGATTTCATTATGAGGCTGCTGTCTGTCATCTGTGAAAAATCATGACAAAGCCAAACTCTTCCAGGTAGTGGCAGATGATATGCAGGGGACAGTGGCCTCAGGATCTGGGAAGTTCAGATTGGAAATTAGGAAAAATTTTTTTGCAAGGAAGATGGTGCAGTGCTGGAACAGCTTATGAGACAGGTGGGGGCTTCTCCATCCTTCAGTGCGGCTAGCCTGAGCCGTACTAGGCTTACCCAGTGCTCCAGTTGTGCTTCATGTGGGAAACTGGGTTAGATAGCGGGCAGAGGACCCTTGCAAACAACTTTCCAGTGGTCCTACTGAAAGCAGCACATCTAAAAGCAGAATGACCGAGGAAGCCCCAAGGCTTTGTGTTAGCCAGTAGAGCTGCAGCAGAAGCACATTTATGGCGTTGGCCATATGTTCATGTGGTACCTTGGCTGGAGGGGGAGCGTTGCTTCCCTGTTCCTCAGCAGTCACATCGCTAATGTAACAGCACTGTCAGTATATCATTTTGTCATATTTGCTGATGTTAGTTATATTTCTAGAAGGGAAGGGACTGACTCATTGGCATAGCAGACAGGTCATGGCTTTCCCTTGAATCATTTGGTCTTGCCAAGGAATATCTTATTGATCAGAAAGTGTTTCCATGGCTATTGGGGAAAACAGAAAAATATATTCTAGTGGCCAGAGTGAACAGGTGGGAAGCAGGATCTTCTATGTAGTAGGCTGTTGCAGGCTTCTTCAATGCTTTTTTTTATAACAACATTGGTAAATGCGTTTGTAAGATGATAAAGTAATCCTAATGAATCGTTGCTTCTAGGAAGAGAGAATGTTTTGAATTTTTCGGAGAGTATTAAACTCTCTTCAACTTGTAGTTGAAGGTGTTACATGTTTTAGGAAAAGCTGTTTGAAAAAGCTCAAGGATCTTTGCCCGCTCAGTCCGCGCTTCGGACATGATCATCCTTAAACCATTAATATGTGGTCAAATGCATAGAATTACAAATAAGAATGAACTGAAAGTTGCAGTTTCTCTCTGGTGCCTGCATGTTGAAACTTAAAGCTCTTTGTTGGTCCTAAAAGTCATAGCACAATTGCAGCAAGTAGTGCAGCTCCCCGCTGTGCTTTTGGGTAAAATTTCTCACAGGAAGAATACAAAATAGGCTTAGCAAGTTAAAATAGGGAGAAAATTTGTTTAATATGTATGCTATTATTATTAAGAAGATTGTGTGTGCTCTGTCTTTTTTTTTTAACTGTTGAAGTGTAGTGCATGACTGCTATAGAAACTTAATGTCTACTCAATGTATGAAACTTCTAACATGAAAGTTAGGATGAGGTATGATTTGTTTTGTAAACAGGATTGAGCCAAACCATCTAACACTTATCCTTTGGTTTTCTTTGCTGTAGGAAGAAAACCTTAGGAAGAACAAAGCAATAGGAAATTCAGCCATTATCTTTTTCCTTCTTTTAACAGATACCACCTGCTTTTGATGCATTCATTTTTTTTTTTTTAATTTGCTTTCCTGTAGAAATACTTTGTGCATACTGGGGGAGTGGGGAAGGAGAGATGTGGAGGAGTTGGCAGTTCCCCCAAGCCCCGTTCTAGTTTCCCGTTACGTTGACGGGTGTTTTTTGGAGCATGAGGGATGCGTGCACCGAACTTCACAGTCCATCAGAAACTTGCTCGGCTTGGCTGGAGGGCTCTGGTCGGGCACAGTGCACGCTTGCTCACGGTGCCTTTCCTGTTCCCCAGGATCACCTGGCTTTTGCCACTGAGCTGGGCAAACTGCTTTTGCAGTGTTCCCTGGGGGAGACTTGATTCTTCAGAGTAGAGGAGACAAAGTTATGCTAAAGGACTTGGCTTGCATGAGTCCCTCCGGGCTTTGTGTGTCTAGGGATATGGTTAATAGTCAAGGTTAATAAAATATTTGACGCAATTGTGCCAGTCTTGCTTAGAAGCTGCTCATTGTAATGGATGTAGAGGGCTCAGAATGATGAACTCTAATGGGAATGTGAGCAAAGAGATTTAAATTTCTTTCCCAGTGGGGATGATTCAAAATATGCAGTTGTTGAAGTTGGCCTTTGCTTTACTTACACAACGTGCTGCGGCTTTAGGCAAACCTCTTGGAATCGCGTACCTTGCCTTTTCGCCAGAACATCCAGAAAAGGGAAGGTCGGCCGTGTCTGGCTCTTGGGCTCCAGGCAGCGCCGCGTGGGGCTCGCTTCGAAGCCTCGGTGGCTCCTGTGCCGTGAGCCAGGGCAAGGGAGACCGCCCTCCAAAACTCCTGCACCCTCGCTGGCCTCCCGCTTCCCTGCTCCGTTCCTACCCTCTCCCCACAGCTTTCTGCCACCTTGCCTTTGTTGCTGGAAAGCTTTTCTTTTCTGGGGTCATCTGAAAGCTACTTTCTATCCTCCATTCCACCCCCCCCCCATTCTCCTACCCCTTAGACTTTCTCCTTTTGTGAAACCTAGAAAGAAAAAAGAGTTGTTTGAGTTATTCATTTGGTTTAATTAAACACTACTCTCTTAACTGGTCCCTGCACCAGATACTCCTAATAAATATTAGGAGTGCACCGGCGTTTACACCTTCTTGCCAAGTTGTTCGCCTTTCTTCTCATCTGGCAATATTAAATTGCTTATTTGATATAGTGCAGGTTTTTTTCCCCCCCCCCTTATCTGCACTGGACACAGAAGTTAAAATGTACTTCTCGGCATCAAGAAGGAGTGGTTTCTTTCCATGAAAAATCTTCAGTTTCTGGAGAAAATTAATATGAGTTATTTGAAGTCTCTTAAGACTTAGATGCAGTTTTCAACTCTGTTTCCCTTTACTGCCCCCCAATGAAGGTGTCCCTGCAGATGAACTGAAGGTATCTGCACTTTTTTGTACTGCCCACACCTCTTACGGACAGGCAGCAACTGTTTTATTCAGACACAAATTAAGTTGGAAAAGAATGCATCATCTTATAAAACTAGTACCCAAAAATGGGTACTAATGCAACTTTGCATTTTTTTCATAATCCTAATTGTTATCCTCGGCCTAAAATATGTTAGTGCTACAAGGACAAACATCACTTAAGTGTATATTTCACAGACTTTTTTTATCTAGTGATAATTACTTGGGTGTAGGATCTTGGAACTATATATATTTTTTTTAAGGCAGATATTGGATACTGAATAAATTGTTTTTAATTTTCTACTATTTTAATAAATACTGCTTAATTATTTTAAAAAGTATATTATATGTATTTTTATTACTGGAGAATGTTGTTATGTTGTTGTAGCTATTGTCACAATATTTTCATTAGTTAATATTTTCATTAGCTTAAAATATTAAAACCTCAAGTTTGTAGTAGATCAAATTCTCCAGCTAACCTGGGCGGGATTTGCTTCAGGCCCCTTTTAGGGATATATTCTTAATTTATCTCAGTACCTATTAGAAGCTTCCTCACCAGAGAGTTTAAAAAGTACATTCTGTGCCATGGCATTTGTCATGTATATTCTTAACTTAGCTAGAAGAGAGAGAGGGAAGGGGAAAATGCCCATAGCAGTAGGCTTCCTGCTAGTGGCAAATTGCAACAAAATTTAGATAACAACTTTGTTTTAAATAGTTGACACTGGCATCAAGTGTCAGACTTCTTGCTGCAGAAGTTGGCTATCCATGACAAAATACTGTCCATTCAATTTTTCCTTAACAATAAATGATTCATAGCTGCCTATTCCTAATCATCCAGGTTATAGCTTTTGCGGCAAATCTTTTATAGGGAGAAAACAACAGCCTGACCAAAAGCAAACAAACAAAGGGAAACTAAAAAGAGCAGAAAAATGAATATGTTCTTCCAGAGCTGGTTTCTGCAAAGTATGAATTCCTGCAAAAATCAAAACAGTTTTTGGTGAATATTCTGCATTGTGCTGTCCTTTACTGAAAAAGGTTTTGGTTAAAATAGGAACGTGGGAGTCATTTTGCTATGATATTAGTGCCTCCATGCAGAAGAGTTATTGAGCTATAAAAACATGAACTGAAGTTAGTGAGTGAAAGCAGAATCAAGCTGGAAACAGTGTGTTTTGACTGAGCCATGGAGGAGGTTTCCAGGAAGCCTGTGAAGCTTTTCTAGGGTCTTGTGATGCAGAAAACCTCGCACCCAAGTCAGGTAATCTTTAGTAGCACGCTATGCTGGATGCTGTGGTGGACAGCCTGGTGAACGGAGTTTGCAGCTGTACAGGTTATGGGACAAGTTCAGCTACCTCCACTAATGCGTTAGGAGTCAAGGAGATGTGCGTAGCAGAATTTTATCCCTAGTCTGAAAGCCAACTGAAAAAAAGTCTGAGTGTACAAAGTGCAAATAATTTAATGCATTTAATATCTGTTCTTTATCATAGAATCATAGAATCTTTAAGTTGTTCAGCTATTTAGCAACTGTTTTCACTTGTCTTTGACATCTGCTTATCTTAATTGTTAGGCACTGCTCAAATGTGTTCCTACCAAGGAAGGTGGTTGTTGGAACTGTGTTTACTAGGCAGTATCATTTGCCTACTATCCTGGATGGTTTTAAAGAGTATACTTACTGACATGCACAGCATCGCGGAGAAACTGTTGCACTGCTGCTTTGCGTGGTGTAATGACCTGGTTCTAGATTGAGGAGTTTAGTTACTTACTTTTGGGGGCGACACTGAAATCTCTTAAGAGCTGACCCTTGAGATGAGACTCCATGTCTTTCACAGAGTGCGCGTATTAGTTTGATCTCCTCGTAGTCATCCATAGGCTTACTGATGGATGCACTAAAAGTACATATTTCTTTATACCGTGCACATTATTTTGTAGGGTTTTTTTTTTTTTTTAGTTTATCCTTCTGAAGCTACGTGAAGGTACTAAATCTTCAGACTTTAGCTGCGCTGACTGTAACCAAAATGATCAATTCCAACTTACAGTTCTACATAATATCTAACAAAAACGTTTTCCCTACACGCTCATTGGAACAGGTAATTACTGTAACAACTACAGACTAATTTGAAGTGTTAGCTGTTAATTAAAACACTACAGAGGTGTAGGGTTGTCTTTTGGTGTAACCAAAGCTCCTATTCAAACTTCATTAATCACTTTACAGTTATTGTGTTGAGGAAGGTCAGGACAACTGAGATGCCCTATCAGCCCGAAGTAAACAAATTCCTCTTCTCCCAGGTAGCATGCCATTTGCAAAGCCAGTGGACACACTGTACCCATGGGCATGGTATCTCCTTTGTGATCCAATTCTCAGTGATAATTAAATGTTAAATTGGTACTGTCAATGCTCTGTAAACCAAACCAGGTATCTGCCCTCTGCTGGAAATTTAACCCAGACTTCTACGGATGAATTAGCGTGCATCATAATTAAATAATCAAGTCTTCCCTTTTAATTCACTTGGAAACAGGAGATCTCTCTTATGGAAAAAAGATCAGCTTTCTTGACAAGCTAATTAAGTTGCCAAACTGTCCAGCACAGTACATATTAAGCTAACAGACGTTAAGCATGCTATCTCAACCTGTTCATTTTCTTATCGTTTCTGCTGATCTTAAGTCCATAATGTTTTGCCACTGTTGATTCATCCATAGTTACAGCAGAGTTCATTTGCTGCTTTTGATTCATTGCTTATGCATCCAGCTACTAGTCTGTCACTTATAGCTTCATCTGATGATTCTGCTTTTTGCACATTAACATTAAAATAACAGGGATTCTGAGGGGAGGAGTTTTCTTTTTTTCTTAAACCATGTTTGTTTCTAAAAGCTAGTCACCACTTTCATAAATGCTTATTCATAAATTATTAAACGAAGGTAAAGATTTGGAAACTCACAGGATCTTAATGGATATTATATAAACACTCAGGGTTATATACAAGAGTAAACAACAGTCTCACTCTGTACTACATATGATTTTGGATAAGAACAAAGCTATTAAAGCTTTTCCTCTTCAGTAATAATTGCTAGAGGTATATACTGCTAAAATACTATAAATCTTTAAAGTTAATGCCACCTCTATGACATTACTGTGTGTAGTGTCATAAATCAGTATGAGACAATAAAACTAGTGAAGAGGAAAACCTTTAATGGTTTTGTTTCTATGCAAAATTACATTGAATTTTTAGTAGGATTTTTTTCTCACACTCTTCTTATTTTCCTAGAAGCTTATGGCTAGGAATATACAAGTCATTGTTAAAAAAGCCAATTATAAACATTCTTCAACAGAAATTAAGAGAAACTACTCTTGAATTACTGTGGAAGTTCATTTTGAGTACCTGTGTACGTTAACAGTCAGGCATTCTAACCTTATTTACACACTTGATACTCCTGAATGCAAATGTCGATTGCTCATTTCATTCATACTTTCTGAAGGTCCTTAGATTATGATGAAGAATCAATTATCACCTGTTTTACTTCACTTTAGTTGGTACAGTTGTGCGTCTCATTGTCTTACCACTGAAAATACCCTTAAGCATTAGCAAGCTTGTGCAAGAAAGCTTATTATATGGGACTATGAATAAGATCTCTATCATAACTTTACTGCATTGAAAGAAATTTTGAAAGTGGGTAAATTCATTTGCAAATTTGCTATTATGCTGTATACAATTCTTTATTGAGTTTTTTTTTCCCCTGTAAAACATGCAGATATAAAAAATCTGCTTAAAAAGTTCTGTTAGGAGTATATTCCTTTGGTCAATTGTTTAGTCAGAAAGTATTTCTTTAGAAACGCTATGTAAAAATCAGTTTACAGTATAATGTATTAGCTCTAAGTCATTTTTCTGTGAAATTAGTATATATATGCTGCACATATGTATGAAGGTAATTTTATGTGTTCTCAAGTTACTTAATTTTTTTTCCCTCACGCAGAGCATATCACGTCCCCAGTGGGAAAATTCTAGCAGTAAAGGTAAGATATTACAGTAATTTTCTTTCTCTTTCCTTCTCTCCATTCTATCTTGACCTTGGTTTCCTTCCTTTCCTTTTTATGATTGTTAGATCTCAATTTGTTTTATTGCAGTAAAATTCACATTGTTTATGCAGGAAAACAACAATACCTAAATCCGGTAAATCCAAAAGATCAGAGTTCCTAGAAGCCAGACTTCACCCACCGGAGGCTGTGGAGTTCTGAACAGGGCTGTGGCTCCTGCCCCAGGGACCAGCCCTCCTGGGGCTGGCAGCGATGCTGCTTCACCTCTCCGCAGCTAGCGGCAGAAAGGTCTCAGGATGTTGCCCTCTGCCAGTGCCAAAGCGTCCCCAAGGGCACGTTGAGTGGCCTATGTGACTACTTTTAAATAAGGAGAATTTCCTTACTTTCTTTGGGGTAGTATTCTGTTTTCCCAGGAGATTTTTTTTTAACATGTTTATTCATTTATTTTAGTGTTATTTCCTTTCCCAATTGTTTTAATCTGACAGAGTTTGTTTGGTGGTTTTTTTTCCTTCTTACTGGTCTTTGCAATTTTGGATGAAGGTGTATACTGAAGTGTGAATGTGGTCAGAAAAGTAACAGTCTTCTCTGAAGCACAGTTAAATCTGTGTAGTAAACTATTGACAAAACTGACTACAGTATGTCAACCCCTGTATGTAGAATTAAATTATGAATGCAGTTTAAGGTATAGGAAAAAATACTGAAATAGGTCCTTTACTTCTTTGTGGAAATCTTTTTTTTTTTTTTTTTTTTTTTTTTTTTTTTTTTACTTAAAACAGTAGGGACTCAGGAAAAAAAAATGAATTGTAATACTCAGCAGTTAATAGTTTGGGATCATAAAGTACTTCTGAAATGTAATTTATAAAATAATTCCTTAGAAATGTATTAAATAAGCTTTCATTACATTTCTCTTTTCCCCCCATCTTTATCTAACCATTTTATTCAGACTTAAGGGAGTTCTTCTGAAAAAAAAAATAGTTGGAGATGGGAAAGAACAGCAAGAGAAGGAGAAATGGGGGGCTGAGTTGTTGCAAGCAAAATTGCGAAAAAAATGTCAGTGTGGAATTCACTGGCATAGAATGGAATTTCTAGTCAGAAGATTATACAGTAAGACTGATCCTCTAAATGTGGAAAGTATAGAAACTGAAATTTAAAAAGCCTCCAAATAACTTCCAATTATATGGAATACAGATTTTACCTGAAAAAGGCTTTTCAAGTGGTATCCATCATTCCTAAAACCTAGGATAAGCACTTAGAATTAGGCAGGAATTCTCCAAGTTGTATAAGCATAGCAAGGTACAGAAAGTCTGATACACAAAAATATTTCTAATACAACTTTAAACACTGAACTGAGAATGTTCTTCCCCTAAAATGCTGGGATCGAGCAGGGGCACTGCTGTTCCTGGTACTTGCTACGTTGCTTTGTCAAATGGTCTTTTCCAAGCTCAGCAGAGAGCATCTCCCTCTGTCCCGGCTGTCGGTTCAGAGTTGCTGTTGCCTTCTTAGCCCTCAGCCTGCGCCTTACCAACACGTTGCTGCTGTTCAGCCCTGGGTGCCCTTACGCATCTGCAGAGGAGGTGGAGCAAGTAAGAGCAAAATCATATAGGCAGGAGAGGAGATGAACTCACTCCTTACAAGGTTAATTGAACTCACCTCTCTGTGGCAAAAAGTGCTTTCCCCCAGCAGCTTCACCTTGCTTCCCTGGAGTGCATGGGTTTGGCTTGTCCTCAAGGGCGATTAGCATCCGGGAGATCTGGGAAACTGGTGTCTCTGTATAGATAGCGTTCATGGTGGTCCTGTCACTGTCAATTATATGTTTTCAGCATGCTTTCAGATGTAATGTTGTGCCAACACGTGTGTTATCTTTAAAATAAGATGCTTACAAGCTGGAGGTCAGGAAATCTGCTATGAGAGGGATCGCACTGGCTTGCTCAATAAAGAAAATTACTCTGTACATCTGACTCTGAATACCTAGCTATAAAAAGAGGATGCTAATACCTGCGTCTTGACAAGATCATGACAAGGATCAATTATTTTGACAGAAGATTAGCACACTAATAGGGACATTATTGGAATAAAGAATCTGTAAAAGACTGGAGTTCCGTTGTTTTGTTTTTGTTTTTTTAATAACATACTGATTTCATAGGACAGGATAACATTCTGAAAACCTGTTGATTAAAATGCTTACAGCTGGTAGTTAATCTTGTGTATATTGTACAGGAAAGTAAAATAATGCTGGTACCTCTATTGTAGACCAAAGCTGGCTATGTCATTACATATGTTATATAACTTTACAGCTAGATAACATGCAGAGGATTTAATTGATTTTTCTAATGTAACTCTTTTCGTAATTGGAGGGAAAAATTCAAATTAAGAATTGTAGCTTTTGAGTGCCTGCTGGCTGATTGCCATTCTTCAACTGCTTTTAGTTTCTCCTGCTCTTAAACTAGCATTTAAATGGACCATTTGATTAATCATTTGTATACTGACTATAATACTCCCAAATTTCCTTTGAGTTGTACATACTGTAAAAGACAATTATGTCGCCACAGATTAAATAAGTGAATTAAAACAGAATAGCAGCTTAATTTGACCTGTGATTTTGCTCTTGTTCCCTTTAGTGGAACGTATGCCACTCCAGCAAATAGATGAAGTCATCCATGACAGCTTGTGATGAATTGCCGTATTTATACTGTATATTTTAATAGCCTCACACTAATTTAAATTGAGCACAGAGTAAATTATAATTCAGTCACTTGACTGCTTGTATTTAACTTGACAACTCATCCTTATTTGTCCTGGAGGTGTAGTGGAGAGCAGAGGAAATATGTTCAGGTATTCTTCTTAAAATTAACCCTTTTCCTGTGAAATATTAGGTATTTTGAATTCACTTGAGTTATAAACATGCTAAGCATTTTCAAGATTGCTTTATTTTAGGTAAGAACTTGAGATTTAGATTCAGCTGCCTTTACTGTGATGTTTCATCCTTCTCTTGTGAAGGAGAGACTCGTGGTGTGGGATCAGAGACTGGCCATTAGAATGCACGGGTCTGGCTCTGCCACATGCTACAAGCTGATGGTGGGTGAGTCAGCTCTCTGCCTCATGTTCCCACATATGAAATGGGACTATTACTACTTCTTTACTTACAGAAGTGAGGAAAATACATATAAGTCCTTGGAGTCACTTGCTAAATCTCAGAGGACTGCCATGCCATTTAAATAAATGATGGTAACCTCATTTTCTAAAACCCCTCTCTATCTCTATCTGTGGGGGCAGGAGGGACAGCATTTCAACTAATTTTGAAATAAGTATAGGCACTTGAGGCTCCAGGCTTAGCTGCCAGCCCTCCCTGCCCCAGGCAGCCCTTGGCTACTGTTTTCCCGGGCTTTGGTACATCACTATTCAACCACGTCCGACTCTAAAGCGCAGGTAAGCTGTTAGCAAACATAGCGAGCTGCGGACTGCTTAACGCTGGCAGCTCGCTGAGCTGTTCTGTTCATCAGACTTTTGTTCGTTGCTTCCAATGCAAACTTGTTAACAAAACTTTCTCCTGCATGTGTCAGTCAGTGCTGTGTGAATTCACAGCAAGGTATTTTATGCTTGATGAATTCAGTTTGTCTGCTATCAGGAGTTCTATGAGAATCTCAGTCGTTCCTTTCCTTGCTACGTGGTTCTTTCTAAAGATACGACTTTCAAAAAGTTTAGTTTGATATTAAAGCTGATTTGCTTGCTTATGTTACAGTTGTAGGGGTTGCAGCCAAATCCTTATTCATTGCTTCTTTCCTGGTGAGATTGGGTTTGAGAAGTCTTTTTTTTCTTTTTTTTTCTTTTTTTTTGGGGGGGGGGAGGTGGAGTGGGGGGTGGACACTGTTCCATCCGATTTTTGCAGTGTTAGCTCACATATGCTTAGAAGGAACTTCCTACATACGAACCTCATTTTCTTAATATTCTTGGAAACTTTATGCAAAAGGACTGAGCATGGAGATTATAAGTAGATTAAGTCAGAGCTGTGCAGGTTTCTCCACCCCTCTCCCTTTCTGCCCCCATTTCAGTGCTGTGAGTAACATAAGGTTCTCTAACCTTTACATTAAAAGGGTGTCTCACTTCTTTGGCAAGTCACACAAGCCGCACCAGTTCAGATGGAACCGAACACTACTCAAGAGTACTTGGGCGGAGAAGCCAAGCCAGTGGTTTCTCCTAATGGAATTTATGGTGATGTACGCTTACCATACTGTTATAGCAAAACTGGCAGTTGACTTTCAGAAACCAAAGAGAAAGGTTACATTATGAAGGTTCGGGACACCGTAAGGTAGGGCACAGGCAGAAGGAGAGTGGTCCTGCTTTTCCAGGTTATCCTCGCTACCAGCATATGAGATCTGTATGTAATTAGAGTTAATGCAAATGAGCTAGAGACCTTTCTTCATGCCAGGTCGTGGTTGATTGGGTGTCGGTGATGGATTTGATGCTGATCATGCTAACTAGTCGTTGTTCAGGTCAGTGAAGCCTTGACAGTGAATGAGGCAGGGAAATCTCTCACTGTGAATAGAATCTGGTGAAATAAAATTTAATTTGACAAGATTAAGTCCTGTTAATATTTTAATGGATAAAACTGATAGTATTCCAGCAAATTATTTTTAAGCTTTTCATGCTGGAAAGATGTAAGTGAATATTGTTGGCAAATGAGTATTGATCTAGACAAGTGTGTTAAACATTTCTTGGCAGCCTTGTATTACAATTAAAACTTAGTTTAGTGACAACTCTTATAAATAACTCCCAAGCAAACTCTTGATAGAAACGGGTTATTGTTTTTTCTTTTGGGTGAATTTTGATACCGTCAAATGTATGTTTGGAAAAGGTCTCTTTGTATTTTGTTTTGTCAGCAATATATGCAGCGTATAATATGTGTTCTGTTAATTGTGCAAATCTACTGTTTTGTTTTCCTTTAGCTTAAAGTATTTTAACTGTAAAGTATTGAATGGCAGAAGACAGTACGGGAAAATTCAAAGAGTCGTTTTAATTTGCAGTCAATTACTAAGATACTACAGTAGTGCTGAAGAAAAGTGTACAAGTGTTCAAATAATCATGGCAAACAACATATAAAGTCTACTTTCAGCCTTGAGCCTGCTCATAGCTCTCAAGAACAGACTGTTGTTTGGCTGGTGTGAGTGCAATGGTGGCATTGCAGAGAAGATAGATAGAAGTTTTGTCGTTGCTTCTAAAAAGATTAGTTTTCACTTTAAAATTTCAAATATTAATGAAAGGACTTTTTAAAAAGTCATCAGACATACCAAGTTACAGTGTATGGGGAAAATCTGTATTTTGCTGCTTTAGAGCCCTGCAGTAAGTTTACATCTTTATGAAGTTCATTTCTATCAGAACTGGAGTCCTTACTGAGAGAGTCTGTCCTGAGTATCCTGCAGACTTGGAACTGTGGCACTGCACGCCGCCTCCACGGCAGCATCTGGTACTTCGTCCCAGTTAGCAGGCTCACTCAAACGTTAGTGATTAAGAATGATGGGAAAGGATGAAGGAAGCAGCCGATAACCATGACAGTGAATGGTCACTTAGATCTGCAGAGTGCTCCAAGTCGGGTTGTTTGTAGTCGTTCTGAAGAATGCTTAGGTGATGCTTCCCCAGCCATCTGTACCACTGGTTACCATAACAGCTGTATTTGTGTTTCATATAAATGTAGAATAAGTTAGGGATTTTTGTAAAAATGGAGGTAGATATTAAAGAGATTGAAACCTGAAGAGTGATGGAAGCAGGTGGTTCCTGACACTTTTTTAGGACACCATCACTTTGATGTGAGGCAGGTAAGCACAGAGGAGACTGTCCCATGCAGGTGCTGGGGGTGCATGCGTAGGGTTGCGTGCATAGGCAGCGACTGTGAGTTTGTAGGCCTGCAAACCTGCCATGCCTGCCTTTTACATCTTGTTACGCTTGTGTTCAAGTTCTAACTCTTACCTTGGTCAAATGATGAAACCACAAACCTTATACGACAGCTTCTCCGATGCAGGGCTGATGCACGCCATCCCACTCAAAGCTGAGATGAATTTTGGATGGAAGGAAAGGAAAACATACAAAATGTTGTTTTAGGCAGTGCTAATTAAGGCTATATTTTAGCATGGTTTCTAGCTCTACCATGTAAGGTAACTTTTTATGGAAAAAATTGATCGTGCAACTTAGTTTAATTGTTACTGACTTTTGTTACTCCTTTTGTTTCAGTTTCCTTCCTTTGTCCATGGCTTTGTTAAAATATCCCTTCCACCTACTCTTCCCATTTTTTTCTCACATAAGGATAACTAATATATGGGTTTTCTGTTTTTATTTTGAATTGTTCACTTTCCTTTTTATATCAGAGCTGACCATATGTCTGATGTTTATATTGTAGGTCATACCCTTAGATATAACACTGGAACTCCAGAAACAGATTATGTCAGAGTTAGAAATTCTTTATAAGGTATTTGGGTTTTTCTTTTCTTATTTTAATTATGCTTACTTAAAATCTTTCTGCTTACGGAGAAAATCTTAAAGTGACTTTCTTCTTTTCCTTTCTTTTTCAGTGTGACTCATCATATATCATAGGATTTTATGGTGCTTTTTTTGTAGAAAACAGAATTTCATTGTGTACAGAGTTCATGGATGGTGAGTTGTGTGTCTAGTGTGCTTTTAATTCCTGCAAATGTAAATGGGAAAATCATGTAAAGATGTGCATTTTCTGTATGGAGCAGAATGCAATAATAAGACTTTGAAATATAAAGTGAAATATTAATAGTTTTGCAAGTAGTCTTCTAAAGGCTAGTGTTAGGGTTGTGTACTTTTTTTTTTTGGTGGTACGTTGTATTTTCCTGAATGTAATTTCACTTCCTTTTATTGAAAATGTAAATAGAACAGAAATAAATGCTAGCTTAATTTGTGGTTTGATATTTGAGTGTTCCATACAATCTGTCCTTACTGACAAAACAGCTGTTCCTCACTTTTACTGTTTTGATAGCCAAAACAGATTTTCTTTTAAAGAAATCTATTAACCCAAAGTCCTGTGTGTTTTCAGTGGAAAGCGGTTCTTAATTGCAAGATAAGGAATTATTTTTGAACACAGCTGTTTAGCTATGCTGCACTCAGTTTCCTTTTCAGCATGCTCTTATGTGAATCTCCTTCAGACCAATAGTGTCCTCTTCCTTGCAATCTGATCCTACTGTTGTTATGGAGATTTATTAATACTTCGCTTTGAAATTTTGTACTGTGTGAGATTTTTAGACAAAAGGCACTTCAACCAACATAAGTATACTTATTAAAGCAATTTATAATCATTGCTGCCCTCTGTGTACCAACTCTGAGAGCCTCGCTCTCACGGCAGATGCAGTTCCTATGTGTCTACTGCACAAGAGACGCTTTGCAGCATTCAAGCTTTAACTTTGTGTTGTTGTTAACAAGTAAGACTCCATGGTGCTCTTCTGAATTTTCCTACAAGCCAACATTTTCTCACATATCTGGTTCTTTTCACAAAAAAAGAGGTTCAGTTAAGCGGGAAGTAAAAAGATGAAAGGATCTTGCAAGTAATTTCCCATACAAGGAAGACACTGGCAGCGGGGAAAAAAACCCTAAACCAAATGTGTGCCATTAAGCGTTGTTGAGTAGCTTCTCTGTTTCTAGTGAGGCCATAAATAAAACCCTTTAGGTTTTTTGGGCGCATTTTGTTTTCTCCTTGTTAAAATGGTCTATTATTATTATTATTGTTACTGTGTTTCTCTTCTGGTACTTACTGTCTCTGTTCCAGTGATCGCTGTGCCCAACTTCCAAGCATGAATATTTGCTCAGATTTCCCATATTTTCCAAACTTGGTGAAAAAGTGTTAATTTATTCAACAAAGCCTACAGTTAAATTCTTGGGTGCTTTCATGCTGTGTGAATATTAACCATTTCTGTATTCTTTTCTTACATTTGCAAGTCTGAGTGCATTGCATGTTAAGCATTAAGTCACAGGTAGTAAGAAAGCAACTACTCATGCCAAAACATGCATCCGCCTAAAGTATGCCTGCTCCTACTGATTCAGAGATTTTTAAAAATGATGGACATAGCTGCTTGCAGTTCTGAGTTCTTGTTAGAAAAAAATACAAGCCTTCGAGGCATACGTGTCTCATGATGCTGCACAATGGTGGTGTTTACTGACCATGCAGAAATTACTTGAAATTATACTGGAGATGACCTCTGGTCTGCCTCATGTTGTGCACTCCTTCTGGCAGAAAGCTACAACAGTCATTTAAAGGAAGAACAAAATGCAAATAAAGGGGCCTTGCCAATTTTTTTTCCCCATACCTTTAATGACCACAGAGGCAGGTGAAGATTTAAAGGAAAAAAAAATCTAATCTTGCAAATGAAATACTGACTTTGACAGATTTTTAACCTTTTGACTGTATGGACCAGTTAGTAGTAGTTTCTGAATCCAGTCGTTCAGAAATACCCCTTGATCCTGTTTGTCCGGATGTGTCCTGTACCAGTCAGTTCTACTAGTGATGTTATGATATCCAAGTATTTCCTTTATGTAATACCTAGGCACAGATGGATATCTGTAGCTTAAACTTGGTGCTTTCAGTCTGCCTCTTTGGGTGTGCTTGGTGGCTTAGGGGTATGCAGAGGGGAAATGTGCACGTGTAGTAGCATAGTGATTCTTCTCTGGTACCTGCAAGCAGAAAAAAAAGCCAAATAAGTTTGCAGATAGAGCAGCACATACGTTGAGCTGACCTGGATTACCCTTCCACCTACCTATTGATCTTAAAGATCAATAGAGATGTGAAATGAGACTTTCTAATCTTTGCCCTTTTATATCTATAATAAAGATGTTGTTCTTGTAAATAAAGATGGTGAAATGCACTGTTGCCTTTTACTTATGTTGTTGCCTTTCTTCTTTGGAAATGCTGAGTACCCATTAAATTCGCCTTAAAAGCAGTGAGCATTGCAGGTTATCAGACCTGTATCTTAGGTATCAGGGTGCCTATGCAGATACCTAGGTATCTAGGTGCCTACATACAGATTTGGGAGCTAACCCACATATTTGGGTTTGTAGACTTTGTCCACATGTTTATCTACTAAGATTTTTTTTTTTCTGTAGAAAAATGGCAGATCATTTCCTACTTAGTTGCAAAAAGATGCAGCATTTGTAATGACATATTGTATGACTATATGTAATGACATTCAGGACAAGAGGCAATGTATACAAACTGAAACATGGGCAATTCCTTTTGAACATAATAAACACTACTTCACCGTGATGGTGGTTGAACCCTGGAATGGATTGCCCAGAGAGGTTGTGGAGGCTCTGTGTTTGGAAATATCCCTGTCCTGGGCAACCTGCTCCAGCTGCCCTCTGCTAAAGCAGCAGGTTAGACCAGATGACCACTAGAGGCTCCTTCCAGCCCCAACTGCTCTGTGTAATAACATCTGTAATAACAAGACTTAGCAGCTTGTTGTATGAAAGTAGATCTCTGTACAAAATTTAAGTTATAAGCATTAACAGGATCTACCTGACTGTATGATGGCCTTCTGTTTGGCTTTTAGAATGACCAGTTGATATCTGTGATGCTACTTCCTCTTGTTTCTATTAAAAAGTACTTAGATTTACTTTAAAAACTCAGGTTCCTTGTAATATGCAGGCAATATGGTCAATATAGCTTGACAGATGAAGCTTGATGAGTGAGCAGTGGTTATGACCTGTAATCAGAGCAACAGTAGTGAAGGCAAGCACATACTGCATTTCTGACAGTGGAGACTGAAGAAAATAGAAAAAAATAAATTGGAATAGAAAGTGCTGCATAACTGAGGGCACAGATTGCAGTAAGAACCTTGAAATTCTTCAGACTGTAACATTTCAGAATGAATGGGTTTTACTTTTAAAAACTGAACTATAAGCAAAGTACAAGGTGTATTTTTTCTAAATTGCTGAGTATTTGCCTAACTCTTTTGTCAATAGTGTTATCAGCAATACCCATACACTACACCAAAAGCAGAGTTAGATCAGTGCTAAGCACTTCTGAGAACCCCTAGCCATGAATAGAATTAAGGTGAGTTATTCATTCTCACAAGCTAAGTGTAATATTCTCTACCTGTAATTTGTTTGTCTGTGGGATTTTTTTTTCCTGTTGTACTTAAGGTTTTTTTTTTTAATTTCAGTTTTTATTTTTTTTCTTGCCAAGCGTTTGCATTTTACTACAGGGATATTTTTAACACAGAATTGGTCTTGCATCTTCTGTGTGGTCCTTCCCATTCTTCCAGGGATGTCTGTAAGACTGTTGGGGGAACTTGGGTTGCTTGCTTTTTCTACGTACGTATGATGCTGGTCGGATTGGGTCATGCCGGATAGTAAGTTGTGTCCCATACTGGATCTTACTGACAAAAACTGTCCGCTTACCCAAGAGCTGCTCCTCCTTCGTTTCCAGACGTCAGGGTGGACACGGCCTGCAGGGCTCAAGGAAGCTTTCTGTGGTTTGAGTTTCAGGGGGAAGATGACTTTAGGCGTGTACGTTCTATTATGTTTCACGTAATGCTGGGACAAGGTTGGGATGCTTCTGACTTTGAAATCCACTGTTGTTTTTCTGATGACTTTATTAGCCTCTGGGAAGTGAAGCCAAGCTTAGTGGTTCTGAGTTCTCCAGTTTCAATATTTCATCTTCTGGGAAGTTTTCTAAAAAGAATCCTGGTAGTAGTGTTGCAAACAAAAATAAGTAATGTGGGTGAAAAGAGAGCTGAGTACTGTTTTGTGTGTTTATTGAGAGGCTGGTGGATTTTTAAGGTCAGTTATTTCTGATGCAGTTATTGTTATATCATTGACAGTGTTTTTATTAATAACCGAGGCCTAGAAAACCCTTGTGACTTCAAATCTAGGGCACTATTTCATTTTATATTATCTAAGCACATTTTGCTTTTCCCTGCAGGGGGTTCTTTGGATGTTTATAGAAAAATTCCGGAACATGTCCTGGGAAGAATAGCAGTAGCTGTAAGTACTTTTTTGGTTTTGTCTTTCAGTATTTGATTGTGTATGTAACACATCTCTGATTGAAGTGCCTAGGTACCCCCTTGGTACATGAGTCATCGCCAGAGTCCTTGTCCTCAAGTACAAGGGAGAGTACTTCCTATCTAGCACTCTCTTAAGCACCCTCTGCGTGCACGGGGACACAGGTTTGGGAAAGCGTGGGGATCTGCTCATGCCGGGGTTCAGGGTCCAGTTGTGCTTCATAATCCATGCCTGCTTTACTGTTGGAAAGGCTTCCTGTTGCCAGACCAAACAGGAATTGAAGGAATTCATCCATTTGAGTGACTAACAGATGAATTACCAGAAGCTTGAGAAATGTAAAAGGACACAATAAATTTAATGGGATAAGCAAAAACCATGAATTTGCTGGAGAACTAGGTGACAATGTTTCTTTGTGGTAACCCTTCTAGGATGGGGCAGTCTTCTTAATGTCCTTTATGTACCCCTTAAGTCCTTCTGTGCTATCTGGTCTCTTTAAAAAGCAGTTCAGATGCACTGTCCTAGCCCTTACGGTGATCCCTCATCTGCCCCTTCTGCTGATTCTCCCATGTTATTTCCAGTCTACCTGACCTCATTCTGCAAAAAGCAAGTAACTCAATTAGGTCTGCCTCTCAGGTTGAAAAACTAAGTCAGTCCCTGCTATCAAAATGCAATGGTAGAACAAGTTTCCTGTCTTCCCCTGTGGTAGATGTGCCCCTTAAGGAAAATAAGTAGAAGGCTGAAGTTTTTACGTTGTCTGACAAAGTCTGTCTGGGGACTGGCCACTTTCTCGCCCTTCCGCTGGAACCCTTCACACATGACCGTTCCTGGTTGGAAGCCCTAACAGTCACTTTAGGGGTGAAAATGGGATTGGTTTGTGGTCTAGGAAGAACCAGCAGTCTCAAATGTCTATTTGGTTTGGTAGCAAAGTGTCAACAGTGGGCTACTTCGAGCACCTGGTTAACCCGTGGTCGTGTCTCAGCAGACGTGACTTTATTCTGCTAGAAATTCACTAACTGTGATTGAAAGCTGCGATTGGGGACCAAAAAGAGAAAAAAAAAATTGTTCCATATTTTGCGGAGGCTGAACACAGGGTAATTGACCAATGTCTTAGCAGAGCTCACCGGGGAGAGAGAGACTGCTAAACAATTGCTAAATATAAGGAATACTTTGATAACTTAAGCAGTTTAAAGCATAACAAAGTTATTCTATCATGTGCCATTTAATTAAGTGCTGGGTTTTCACATTCATTATACATCAAGCTGACAATTTAAATCCTTTAATCCAACACAGGCAGCTATTTAGTCTCTGTTCATTGTAATTCACAGCTCTACTTTCTCTTAATTTGTGTGGCCTGCCCAGGGTGATGAAGATCCTTCTCTGATGCTGTTTCCTCTAAGTAGCTTCAAATCTTCTCATTATATAGCCTAGCAGTTTCTTATGGAATTTGAATGCTTTTCACCTCTAGTTCAGAGTAAAAACGTTTCATCTCTTTTTCCCTATGGAGTAATAAATGATAAGTCGCTTATGATGTCCTCATATTCCTGATATTAAATAGCATGTGTACTGTGTAATACTGGGATGGGCCTGTAAGCATTTAATCAGATGCTTTTCTCCTCTCCTATTCCTCATCTCACTTCTTTTTGTATATTTAATACATCCATACTAGCCTACTCTTATCTCTCTAGAACTATCTACTTGCTTTTGTCTCTCCTCTTCCCCTGTCCTCCCCAGCCAGCCTGCCTCGGTACGGTGCGGATATCTTCCTCCCATTTCTCACTTATCCCTAACTGCAATGCTTCAGCCTCATCTTTTATGTCTTGATAGTTTTTTTTGCTCACCTGCAGACTGACCTCTTTGCAAATCTGTTAGTTAGTGAACGTGACTCCCTGACATGGATGGTGGGCTGATACTTAATTTTTTTATAGTTACTATATTTGCTTCTTTAGCAATCTGTACCATGCCCAGCGCTGTAAAGGGGGTCAGGAGAGAGGTGAAGGAAGGATCAGGTGCCTTCAGAGAAGGAGCTTGCCCCTTTCCCTTGTTCTCGGCAACAGAAGGTGTGCGCTGAGGCTGAACCGGCACTGGCGGGTTCCTGTGCTCTGCTGCTGATTTTTTGCTCAACTGGCAGAGTAAGCTTGTTGGAAGGAGGCAGTGAAAGCCTTTGTTTTCTCTATAATTTGTCAGTGGCAGCAACAGTGGCTCCTTTAAGTTTCCACAAATGGCTGCCCTGCATCTTGATGTCTGATGGCAGAGCCTAGCAGCACATTTTGTGGGCTGGGACACGTTTCTGCCAAGCACTACACGTGGACACCACAATCCCAGTGCTGAACAGCTTGTGAACTGTACCCAAAGCTTAAAGGATTTCTGTTCATGCACTAGTGAGGAGAATGTGAAACAAAAGCTAGATTTTGCCTGGATTTTGTGGGCAAAATCTGGAGCTTTGGTAGTCTGGAAGAAGCATTAGATTTTCTTTTTTTCATCTGTATATTTTTCTTCCTTCCTTGCGCCATGTATACAGAGTCATTTGTCTTTTATTCTCCTGAGACATGTGCAATGCATTAGTCTATTGAAGCTGCTTAACAATATGTGTGACCTGCACATCTGTTAATTAGAATACCCTTTTGTTATACTTGTGGAAGTTTTGAAGTGAAACCATTTCCAGAGGAAAATGATGCTGGCATGTTTAGACATTTAGCAACATCCGAGCATTTCCGTCTCTCTGGTTCGATGATTTCCTTGCTTGCTTCCTTGTTGTATGAATTTAAGCCTGTAAAAAGCACTAGGCTGCCAGCCCTTAAAAGCTCTTGTCCTACTCACAGCAATGAAAGCCAGGCAAGTCCAGCTGGTCTAGAACAAGATCTGTGTCTGCTCCGCAGCACAAAGCTAAGGGAGCACGTTGCCCCTGTGCTCTACTCACTCCATTAAATACTGAGTCATATTCACAGTCATTTTGTTGCTGCCTTTGATCTCTGCAGGCTGGGACTGAACTACCTGAGACATCTCTTTCTCCGCAACCCTGACTTCCCATAGCCAAAAGGTCAGGGCTGTGTGGCTACTCCTTACTCACTCCTTGCCTTGCAGTACTGCTATAAATACTGAACAGATACCTGCAGTGCACTACTTAGCAGGTATAAACAGTGCTCTTTTGCTGTATGGTCCCCTTGCAGTCCAGCTTTCTCATGATTTGGCAGGTACCAGAGGAGAGGTTTGTCTGCTGAGGCAGTCAATGTTATCAGATGATAGCAAGTACGACTGTATTTTTCGGATGTGAATCCAAATAGGAGTGGGGAGAGGAGTTTCAGGCTTATGTACTTTGAGGTTGAAAGACAGAATGCTGGAGATAAAACAAGGCAGTGAAATGAAAACCTCCGAGGAAGGAAGCCTTGCCCCAAGGGCTTCGGGAGGAGAAGCACTGGTTCTCGGGGCAGGATGGAGCAGTGAAAGGCATGGGGAGTTCCAGGAAACGGGAAAGATCTCTGACTTCATCTCAAAATTCATCCTTGTTGCCAGTATGAGATGGTGTCAACAAGAAGGGGAAATCTCTCTTTGTATTTTCTATTTGTGTGAAGGGCTGCTTCTTTTTTCCCAAAGGAAACCTGTATCTTGAGAACCCCAAAGTGATGTTGTTCTTGCTCCTATTTTCATACTACTGTGTTTGGTTCTGTCAATATAAAATCTGTTCTACCTTTGCTTGCCACTTCACACATTTATTTTCACTTCAATTTCTGAAGCAGTGACATTGTGCACTGTATTTTGAGTGCTAATGTTGATTGAAGTTCTCCCTGAAAGGATGTGCACTTGAACTGTCAAGAGAGTGAGTGATTGACAGCAGGTAGAAGTACTTTTTGTGTCAAGGCTTTGTCAAGTCATTGTTGTAAAACCTACTTTACTGAATACCAATAATTCCTGCTAGATACTCAATCAAAAGATACTCTTTCCTGTACCATTTTTGAATAATGTTTAATACTTGGTGTCCTTCCCTAATAAGCAAATTTGAGATAGGTGAATTACAACACTTTACATCAAGTTAGTCTGTTTGGGGAACTTGTGTGTGCATATTTTTAATTTTGTAGCCCAGCTTAATGGGAAAAATGTTATGTATACTGTTGCTGAGAAATTTTGAATGTGAGAGTTTGTTTAACACTGTGTCTTTTATAACTGCTTATTCAGCACGTGCTCCGTAATAAAGATGTTTAATAACTCACATCTATTGATTTTCCCCCCTGCCCCTTGGAAATGTTTGCTTTATTTCTGTGTATAAATGCTTTTAAAATAAGTTAATTTTACGATGTTTCTGAAGATTTTGAGAAGTTCTTCATTATTATGTTTAATAATGAAAGAAATTTACTTTACTCAAAATCATTTTTATTGCTGCAGGAACTCTGAAATGTTGGTCACCCTTTATTTTTACATTGATATATATATTTTTTTTCTTTCTTCTTATGTCAAAATGCTGTGTGAGCAGAATTCCCCAGTTTTGTTTCCAAAAGGCTGAAGTGAGCAAGGCCACACCGTGGGGCATACGTAATTTGACTAAGGCCTTTTGTTACATGTAATTACCATCTGAGGCCATGAGATAGTTAGGGAATGCGAGTTTAACATCGAGGAATTGCCAACTAGAGCAATTTAGTGGAGATCCAGAATCATTATTTGGCATACAAAAGAGATTCAGGTCCTACTTATGTTGTTCTTGGTTACAGAATAAATTTTAAAATGAATTTCTCACCCAATAGGAAGGCTGAAAATTACTGTGCTCTCTGCTCTCATGCTATATAATATTTTTAGCACTTCTACTTGATCACTGTAACAGAAGTAATTTCATTTCAGTGTACTCGTACAATGGAAAAATGCAATTGTTACGTCTGAAAAGCTCTCAACTTTACAAATGTCGGAAATGCTTTATTGTTCTGGAGATGCACAAAAAGAACCGTCTCAGGAAAATGAATGAAATGTTATATCATAGATGGAAACCTTGTGAAAAAGATTTCCTCTATTTGAAAAGGCTGGCTGAGACAGCAGAGGTGGTTTGGGTAAAAAGTAAGCAGAAATAGAAATATTTTTATTGACTCTTGTTAGTTCTCTGGGGTTTCTAGGAAAAATAGATATAGAAAAAAAATACAGTTTAACAGTTTAGCTAGCAAAAGGAGCAAATTCTGTAATAATATGTCAAAGTCTGCCCTGATTCTTATCTGTTACAAGCCCAATTGTGTTTTCTGGGGTTATAGGATGCAGTAAGGCTAGAATTTGTTCCAAGATGAGTAATATGAAGAACAGGGTTAGACATGGGAAGTAAATGAGGGGAAAAGTACAGACGCACCGCATGAAAAAAGAGAAAGGGAAGACGAGCTGGAAGAAGATTTTTTGTAGAAATTTTTGCAGAGATTTTGTTTTAACCTTTTCTAGTTTTCTACCCTTTAATTTCACATGGTTACTTTTGCAAGAAGACAAATCATTATGCACTTTGTCTTCTGTGATTTTTTTAATACCTCAGCAATATCGATTGAATTAAAAATACACTGACATGTCTAAAAGGATTCAATGTAAGCTGAACTGACTTCCAACTGATAGAACCTGGGAAGAAGTTTTGTCATATGCCCCTAAGGAACCTACTGTCATAGAAGACAAGCAGGGGGTTTACATCTGTGGCCCATAACTTTTTGGCAGGTGATATATATGATAATTATAAATATAGCATGGATTTATTTGTTTTATTATCTTTAAAATAATTTTTAGTTCTGCATTTTCACTGATTGTGATTTAACATAGAGCTAGCGGTGCATTTGCCGTGGACCTTACTTGGAGAGGTAGCTAAGCCATATGCTCTGCAGAAATGTTTGTTCTGGCCCCATTTCTGTCAGTGCAATTTTGGCTAAGTAAGTGGAAGATGATCTAAGTTGGCTTAGGAAATGGAAGATAATTTTAAAGACAAGAGCCCGATAGTTAAGGCACTGATCAAGTTGTTGTTCTTCTTGAATTCAGGTTGTGAAAGGCCTTACCTACTTATGGAGCCTGAAGATTTTACACAGAGGTGAGTAACAGATGTTTTCTGTTTTCCAGCAAAATACCATGTTATTTTATTTTAACAACACTTTTTACAAGAAGAGCAGACCGTATTAAGATCTGATTTAATTCCAGTGGAGCTATGCAGAATGAACCTTATTCATTAGCCTTGCAGATTGTCTGGTAAAATATTTTTACTACTCTTCTCTTATTACCCCATTCTCCTCCCCTACAGGCAGAACTCTAAAGTGACAGAGATGAATTTTATAGACATCTAGACGCTTAGGGTTGCAAACAGCTACCCAGTAGAACTTTCAAAATCGACAAGGCAAATGAGATGCTTTATTACGATCGAAAATTGAAGATAGGAAGAATTTGCTTACATATTTCAGAAATCTCCCGTGACAGCCACAAGCACTGCTGGAGGTCTCACCTCTAAAACTGTCAAGTCATGTCTTCTAGAATGGTGATGTAGAATTAAAGAAATATAACTTTAAGCCTGCTCGAACATAACAAACCATTCTTAGTTTTTTGATGTTTGTTCTCCTTCCTGAAATAATTTGTGGGGCTCTTTTATCTTTTGAATTATTTCTTGTTCTTAGTGGAGTTAGATTTTGTTAATAATTTGTCTGTCATGCCTGGATGCAACCCTGTCTAACATGCAGGTGACCCTGCTGAGCAGGGAGGTTGGACTAGATGATCTCCGGAGATCCCTTCCAACCTTACCAATTCTATGATTCTATGATTCTAAGTTAGTTTGTTTATGCTAAAACTCTCAAAACAGTATCAGTTCTGAAAACAGTGGAAAATGCTGCTTAATGAACAAAGGACCTTCCCCTCCCCCTGCCAAAAAAGAAGAAAAAAGAAAAAAGAGAACTCATTACATTTATAATGTTTGTAAAGTGTCTGAAAGTAACAGCTCTGGTTCCTAATGTTGCTAACAATCCTGTTTAATTTAACCCATCTGCTCATTCAGTCCATGCGCACAGTTGGAGAGTGCAGTAACCGACATCATTTGTGATTGAAAGAGAAGTGTAAAGTAGAGAGACAAGTAGAAAATTGTAAGTTGTAAACCAAAGACCATTTCGTCTGGCGTGCCTGGTTTTAGAGTGTCTGAGAAGCAGGTGGTAGGCTGTGGCAAGATGACTGGAATTACGTGGCTTAGGTGCCCAGTGTCCTTGTCAGTGGTGAGAGTTGGGTACCTCTGGAGAGTTGATCCAGAAATCTATGCACTGAGTGGGAAGAACAGGCTAATAGGAAATACTAATTACCAGGATGTATTTGACGTCTTGCCCCTGCTTGAAGCGTAGACACCAGTTCAGGTTGTATGTTGGTACCTCCATGTGCTTGGGGCCTTTGTGGAAAGCTTGTCGAGCAGAAGATTCCAGCTGTCCTTTGTGCAATGGCCCAACTAGAAGCTGTGACATAGGACACCTAGGTTCAGTTTCTCCTCAGCTGAGGGAATCAGTCTCAAAGCGTGTCCTCCCTGGGAGAGCCCTTGGACCTGAGAGTGTGGTCTAGCCTGGGTGGGAGGGAGAGGGCTGTGGCCAGAGGAGGGAGCAGAGATCAAAAAGGGACCTAGCTTTGTTGCCACTGATTAGAGGGCGAATAAAATGTTAAGGCTGCTCATGTATTTGACCTAAGGCTGTCACTGCATTGAAAGAACAGAAATAGCCCAGAGGCCAAGACCAGTGCAGGCACAGGTTACTAAGGAGACTTTGTTTTAGATGATATTTAAAACATTTCACCTATTAGCTTGCATGTTTCCAGATGCAGAGATTTATCAGCTCATCTGCTTTTAGCAAAATGATGAAAATCTGGGTACTTGAACTGCCTCAGCAATTGCCAGAAAAAGTATTCATTAAAAGAAAAGGTGGATGGGACATCTCTGGCTGGGTATTTCTCTGAATAGACTACATAGTCCTTGCCAAGCTTTTATGACATCCAAAAAGAAGCAGCAGATTTGAAATTCCTTTTGTTCTGAATCTTGTGGCAACCTACTGAATGTGATTTGAAGAGAGTGAATACCATTCTGTTCAAGCATAAATGCTATTAGTGTAACATTTTATTGTTCTTCTGCTATGAACTTAGAACCTGAGTCTGGTTTTTGCTTTCACAGTGAAATGGGTTTCTGTATGGGTTTCTTTGCCTAGACTGAAGAGTGGATGTGAGTTTTTGATGAATTGTGTGGTCCTTCCTGTAGTCTAAAAAAAACACAAACTGATCTTTCTTTTCGATTTAGATTTTTCTCGCTTTGATCTGTTGCTGTGTTGGCCAAGGTGAGAACTGTGCTGCAAAGTGACACATAGAGAGGAGGAATTTCATTCCAGAGTCCAGCTGTTTTTCCCCAAGCTGTCAGTTTTCAGCACACACTACTTTGTGTGTACTTTTTATCTTAGAGATGGGCACAGAGTAATTCAATGCAAGGAAGATGCCTATTTCTCAGAGTAATCTCCTTCAACCGTCTGCTAGTTTTAATGCATCAGGAGGTAAATGAACGAAAATTTATCCCTGACTTCCTTGCTGTCAGATGTAAAACAGACCACGTAGGAAGGTCTTCTAGACTAAGAAGTCAAGAATTTCCACAGTGGTGATAACTGAGGTGGAGAAGCAAGCATCGTGAAGAAGCTGTGTAATACAGTGCAGCAAATGACAGTTTCTGACTAGATCATGGATTAAAGCAAAGGAAACAAACAATGAACAAGTCTTTTATTCCAGATCAGACATTTCAGCAAATATTACAGCTTAACTTCAAAACATACCTTGCAACTAATGAGGTGATAGCCGTGCATATTAATAAACCCAAAGCTGTAGTCATAGTCATCACACCCACATCAAACGTAAACAAAAGATTAACACCTACACCACTTCTTTGGAAGATGTGAGAATGTCCCAATGATAAGTGTGCTCTCTTCCCCAGAGGATAAGGAGTAGAAATGGAAGGGTAATGAGAAATTAACTTAGATTTAAAACAGAATTAGCAATTAAGTCTAATCAGGAACAAAGTCAAAGTTTGTGTAAAGACAAACTAAAATCTGTTAAGTTCAAGAATAAGTATAGACCATATACGTTTTACCTGGTATGTTTATTTTCTCTGTTCACACCTCCTTATTAAAAGAAATATATGAAATAAATGTTACCCATTGGTCTTTAATTGTACTGATCTGTATTTGTAGGCATGAGTTTATATAAACATGTCCCCTCAGTGTCTCTTGCACTGTTCCAGGCACTTTGGTGTCAGACTAAGTTTTGTTTCGGAGCTTCAGGGACGGTGTCCTGGTTTGTGGTGCATGAGGTTGGGTGGAGGTGATAATCTGTAGGCCTTCCTGGACTGTCTGCTGGCTTCATGCTGTCTGCGATCGAGGGGAGCTTTGTGCACCGCTCGAGGGGCTGTCCCGCGGGACGCTCCGGCAGGAGCTTGTTCAGTTCCTCCTTTGGTTTGACACAGCTAGCTGAAGCAGAGAAATGCAGGTTGGTAGGGCCAGGCACTAATGCAGATATAGATGATGAATGCTCCTGTCTTCCCGGCGGGAACTGTAGTTTGCTGTAGGTTTCACCAAAGGTGTTCAGAGCAACGTGCTTGATTTCCCCCACCCCCTCGTAGCGTTGTAACAATTAATCAGCTTTAGTGCCACATATAATGAGGTACAAACGAAAACGCTAGGGGATGTGTGTGCTTGTGTATGTAAAAATGTATACATACAGATTCGAGGGCCACTTAGCTTTAAAAAAAAAACCATCTGCAAAAAGCATGCTGATGAGGTCATTATGGCAAGAAAATATTTTCATTCTTCCAGCTGTTTCGCTGTTGTTAACAGTAATGTTCCGTGAGCTGTCCACAGCTAAAACTGTGCCTTTGTTTCTCTTGTCTTCCTTGAACTTGGTGCATTGCATTTGTATATTTTTAAAAGACAGAAGAAGTCAAGAGACACCTTTTATAAATCTTTTTTATTCACAATCATTAATCTGTTTGCTTTTCAATAAAACAAGATGACTGAAATGTTTATTCAAAAAGCTGACCCTCTGACAGTTCTGTTTACTGGTAAGTAAGAGCTTAGAGGTCCCATTTATCTGCAGAGAGGTGAAACAACTTAGATATATCATAAAGAGAACTTGTTCATCCTTTATAATGATGCTTCATACAAATCATTTGTATTAAGCAAGCACTGGTAATGGGAGCATAATGACCCCTTTTGGCTCTTGTTTAAATTCTTTCACTTCTAAACAGTAATATTAATCACAAGCAGATGGTGCAGAACATTATTTATGCACATTTGTTTTCCAAAACCAAAAAAAATGTTTAACTCATTAACTGAAGTGTTTTACAAAACAAAAAGGCTAATTTACTGATTGGGTGATTTTTCTCCCTACTTCCAATTTGCAATGTTTTTTGAAGTGACATTTTTGTCTAGAATTGCACTTCCTCTTTCCTTGAGGAAGCCAGTGTGACCTCTGGGATGCATATGGCAAATAATTGGTTTAAGTCCTCCACTTATTATGCTATTTAAATGGGTGCTGCAAGGACAAATAGTATTTGTTCTTATTGGTGCTTGTTTGAGCTTACTCAGTAGAGTCCCTAAGCTGTATAGCTTTCAGTTTCTTTACTGATTGATTTCTTTTTTTTTTTTTTTTTTTCCTTAGTTTTGGTTGTGGAAGGATTTCCGACTTAAGCAACACTAAATGAATGACAGATATTTTTAATTATATCACCTTATGGTCACACCCTGTGTGGTAGCAGCAAAGGGAAAATGTGATTTGCATATCCCCAGCATCAAAAGGTGATGGCTGGATACAGCTGTGAAAGCTGGCCAGCACTGATGAAGCAGAGACCAACTCTGGGTAGGGTTCTTTTGCCCTGGATATGGGATTTTATGGGAAGAAGGTCTTGAAGGCTGAATCTGGAGAGCATCCTGCCTCTTTCCCTGAGTTCAGGACACATACATAGGTTGTCCTCACTGAAAGGAAATCTGGCCGTGCACATGTTGCCTTGTCATGTCTTCCACTGAGGGACAACGAGGTTCACACATACATCTTCCTTCTTTCCAGGGCTCTGATACTCGGAATAGAGTGAAACAATTTTTGCGTTATCAGAATCAATGCTGTTGATCCAGTCCTGCTCCCAAGAACTTTGTTGCAGCCTTGATGTGCCAAAATGCTTACCGTGTTTGTTTAGTTATCCCTTGTTTTGCTGTATCTTTCACAGCTAAAAGCAAGGACTATCATACTGCATTTTTCCTTTGAAAGTGTTAGGACTTCAAACAAGTGGATTTGTAGTGCAGAATGTCAGGATTTTCTGCAGAGGTAACTGTGCCTGCTCTGTAGTTCATTAAAATTCAGTGCAAACATAGTACCTAGGTAGATCTGTTGGCTGCCATATTTTTAGAAAGACAGTTAAACAGGATTACTGTACAACTCGCTGTTCTCAGGACTCAGGCTGGAACCTGCTGAGGTTGGATGTGTGTCTGGTGAAACCTAAGAAGGTCATCTGACACCAGGGAAGTATGTTGTTTAGTAGGTCGCCAGAAGCAGATATTTAAGTCTTCTTGAAGTTTTACATGAAATAAATATTCCTAGAATGTTGATGGGAAGTGCATGATTTGTGTGGATTGCTCTGTTAGCAATGTTTTTCTATCACCTGGGGAGCGAATCGGTTATATTAAAAAAGTGTTCAGATCAAATTGAATTCCTAAATTTGAAATGAAGATCACAATACCCAAACTTAGTTTGTTGATGCTGTGAGTTGATGAAGATACTTGTGAAAATTTTCTTTTGGCTTTGGGGGGCAATTGCAAAATACACTGGCAGTATTAATACCTATGATAAATTGTACAAACCCACTTAAGTTACATAAAACAATATTGAATGCTCTCCCTTTCTAAACTGGAATTTTACCTCAATTATAAGAAAGCATTTAATCAGTTTGTTAATTGAAGTTATACATTTTTACATTACAGAGACAAATTAAGCAAGCTACAGTGGTATCAGAAAACATCTGCTAAACAAAGGCAAACTTAATGATAAGCAAAATTAGGTTCTTTTCTAGTTGCTTTTCATCCATCTGCACCCAAGTAGTGTTCACTTTTAAAGAAGGCAAAGATACAAGCTATTACTTTTAATCCAGAATGACAGAAGAAAGCAGTGATTAGGCAAAGCCACTATGCTCTAATCTTCCCGGGTCTAAGCCAGGCTGTATCGCGCACATCCTGCCTTCCAGCTGGCATCCCTGGAAGAGAAAGATGCTCAGTGGTTCTCACGCTAGACTTAGGCTAGATGTTCAGCAGTTTATTCACATGTGCGTTTCACAGTATGCAACTGTTTTATTTCTTAAATAAATTAGAAAAGCCTTTTTTTAAAAAAAATTCTCCTCATTATCTTTCGGCCCATTTTGTTTTGGCCTATTCGCCATCTGCAACACAGGTTGTTTCCTCCCATTTTTTGCAGCACTTTTCTGTATTTGAAAACTTATAGCTTCTCTCCTTTCTCCTTCTTCTGCCATAATCTGCAGATCCCTTTTTCCTCTTTTCCCCCTTTTCCCCTTTTTTCCTCAGACCTTCTCTAGCTTATAGTCTTGGCAGTTGTTTTATCCTGTATTTATGCAGTTGATTAATCCTTGTCTAAATGTGGTGCTTCCACTTGTCCCTATTAAATCTCATTGTATTTTTTCAGTCTGATTTCAGTGCACTTGCTGTCCCTCCCAGATTGGTGTCATCTGCAAATTTAATAATGTGGTTTATTAGAATTTGAGAGGTGCAGATGTAGTGTTATCTATGCTAATGGCTGTTACAAACCAGAGGTTGTATTTGAAGTAGCTCTGTGAAGTATTTTCTGTTACTGTGTATCATGCCAATATTCTCTGTATATATATCTCTGTATACAAGATACATATACCGGATGACATAGATTAAGTCCTAGTTTGTTCTCTCAACAGATGTGAAACCATCCAACATGTTGGTGAACACACGAGGACAGGTGAAGCTGTGTGACTTTGGGGTTAGCACGCAGGTAATTCCCTCCGTAGGTCCCTGCCCGCTCGCTTTCTAAAGCCGAGTCACCTGGCAGTGCCGCAAGCCGGCCCCCGGCAAGCTCGCCTCTGCTGGGAGAGCGCTATTCATTTTTAATCTCTGGGCGACTTTTCTTCATCTGAATATGATTGTTCATTGTTTAATGACAGTAAAAACTGCTGATATTGTAATTACTACTTACGAATAGCGAACTTCATTGATATGCAGCTTTGATATGAAAGCGTTTTGGCCAGACAAAAGGGAGGGCAGAACGAGAGATGTGTCTGGGGAGCCCAACTGGCCCACAATAAAAATTAATATTGGGAGTAACAATAGTGGTGGGCTTTTACAATGTGCAGCACAATTTTTAATTAATTTCCATTTTGGGCCTCCCTTGAGAACTTCTCTGATAGTGACCCGTGAGCTTGCCGTGATGTTGATTTGAATTTCAGCACCTTTACTCTCAGCCAAACATGAGGACCAAAGAGAAGGTCAGCCTTGTATTATAACTTGTCAGAGTCTGTTGTCCCTCCAGCGTATTTAGTGCTCATTGCATTCCAGTAATGAGTGTGGCTTTATTCACATCTTGAGCCAGCTGACTGAAAAATGAGTGCGTTCAATCCTACTTCAAATTGACTTTTTATATCAGACTAGTTTGGGGTACTAAAGCGATAAGCATCCTGTTTAACAGAATTGTTTAAGGTTATCTGCCATAAACTGTAATGCAGTGCTTGTGTAAATTGGAACTCTCATTCAAACCAAAAGAGAGTTTTAATCATTTTTAATGCCTTTGTAGATAAATTTGTTCCCTTTTACATAATTTTTAGTTGATTTATAGGAATGATGATTGTAGGTTAAATGAGGAATAATTGCCCATTTTATTTCCACATTATCTTTATATTGTTCTAACAGACTGTTTTGTCTGATAGCTGGTGAATTCTATAGCCAAGACGTATGTTGGAACAAATGCTTATATGGCGGTAAGTGAATTTATGCAGGAATAACATTTAAACAGAAGTATTCGTTCACAGTCTTGTTCTCTGCAATGTAGGATATACACTAAATCAATTCTCAAACTTCCTCTTTCCCTCCCCCTCGTTGTAGAAGCTGTGTCTTAATTGTGTCGGCCGCGGAAACGACTCCCTTTCGCTGCCTCTCAGACCCACTCCCTTCCTATCCGCGATCACATAACAGCGCTGCAACAGCTACAGCGATCGCTGATAGGGAGGAGTATTATTGGAAAAGCGTTTCTTTAATGTATTTTTAGTTTTCTTTAATGCATTGTAACAACTAGGAACAAAGAAGAGAGCCAGCTGGACATAAAAAGGCAGCTTTCCGCTGATAACCTGCAGCTGCTTGCGGACTGCTGCCGGTCCGTTACTGCCCGCTGCCTAAGCCTGCGGTTTAGCAAAGCGTTGAAGCACGTGCTCAAGTCTCCTGGACTTCCTTGGTGCCCGAGCACGTGCTTGGGTGCTTCCATGTGAAGTTGCCATGTAAATTTGAAGTATTTGACCTCATAATATTAAGACATTAATTGCATGTTGTGTATTATACCGTACGTACCAAGTCATCAGTACGTTTCGTGTTTCCATATATTTCCATCATCATTAGATGAAAGTAATGCATTTCTAAAGATGGATCATTTGGGGGAAATTGCTGTTAGCTAAGGTGAAAGGTTTAATTTTAGCAATTTTAGCTGACCTGACAAGTGGTGAGTGGTGCCCGTGTGTCTTTTTTTTTGGTCCTTAAAATGATTTTAGCAAATCGCTTATGTAGTAAAATTGAGGCAAAAATAAGTGTTCAGCTTGTTTTTTTTTAAAAAAAAAAGTGCAAGCAGCAGTACAAAATGGCTGATACTTGTATTTTCAAAGCTCAGAAAAGGGGTGAGAGAAATCCATGACCTTTAATTGCCTTTTTATTTATTTATTTATTTTACTTTCTTGTAGGGAGATAACAGGGCAGGATGTCCATTTATTTGCTAAGTGTTTTCCTAGTCAAGGAGCACTTGTTATGTGGCTTCCAAAACAATCATGTAAGCATCCTAGAAAGACTTGAACAGTCCTGTATGATCAGAAAACTATATGCAGAAAGACATTAAAAACGAAACAAAAGAAACCAGTCATATGTATTATCATTTTTGCTAGGAGCCTGGCTGATTGCTATACCTCCATTCTCTGGAAGAACCAGGATATTGTGATTCAAACAAAAACAGCTTCAAATGAATCAACTTCTCCAACTTGGTTCTTACTCTGAGAGTGGTCTTAAGCAGGTCTAATAATTAAACTGTGTTATCCTTAAGTGTACAGATCAGGATTACAGTTCTCCTTCCCAGGTGTGCATTAAATAAATTACTTTTTTTCTTATTGTTTGTGGATGAATGTGATGTATCCATCTGTTAATTGAAAAAGAGAAGTTTAAGCTAAAACATACTTGATCTGATTTCTTGTTTTAAAATTGCTTTGTTTCCTGAATAAATCATTTGTCATCATCAAATTTATAGTGTAGTTATCAAAAAAAATAAAAAATAAAATAAAATCAAGATCATAAGCTTTGGCATTAATGTTTGCCTAACTGAGGGACCAGTAATGAATGTGAAACCATCCAAAACATGGAGATTTGCTGTTAAAATAAACAAACAAATTTGTTTTTATTGAGAAATTAAAATTTCCAACAAGAATAAATGTTCTGTAAAATGATTTTATCACCTACTTTATATAGAAAAAGCTTCTGAATGAAAAAAAGATACCCAGTTTTAGAAATTCTTAAGGTACAACATTTTGAGCCTTAGGATTTTAGCCTTTGTGTGCTTAGGATCATCTCTTTGTTGCACGCTTTATTTTTTCTACATGTGATTTTTATTTTCATCTTCTTTTCCATACTTTTAAAAGAGGAATTCGTCTGACTAGACTTTTTGCTCAAATGTGCTGATGATTTGCTTGTCACTTTATCTTCTGTGAATACATAATTTCTAAATGTAAGTTACTGTTTGAAACTTGAGTTATAGCAGAGGAGTAAACGAGTTAATACTGCTTGGTTGGAATTATGCATCCGATGTGGCTGCGCGGTGAAGGCAGGGGCTCTTCTCGCTGGAGAGGTCTGGCAGTGCCCTCACCTTGCCGCAGGTGCAGGGTCTGCAGCTAACAAAACGTGCGTGGCCGGGGTAGCTGGTGCCCTGGCATGTTAGAAAGGAAGCTCGCTCTGTCAGCGTGCTTTTTTGCTTGCATATCTGCATCTGTATGAGGATCTTTGTCAGTCTAAGAGGATTCTTAAAAGCTGTATCTCTATACAGTGCTGTTGTAAGCATTTCTAAGATATGCCTGGCCAAAACTAGCTGTATTACGACGGTTTGCCTTGATGAACTTTAAAAAACAAACAAACAAAACCCCCTTTATTTTATTTTATTTTTTTGTTAACTGTTCAGCTCAACATAAATGAGGCTCAGTCAAAAAGAGTTTGTTCCTTTCCCATTCCGTTGCTGGATTTCTTTTGCTTTTGTTTTGTGTTTTCCTGGAAGGCTGTCCTTAAAGATAATGTGGGCAGTGCTGTGTGTTTTTACTTAACATTCATACTGCGATAAAAGCTCTTGACCTGAGGTTAGCAGTGCAGAGTAAACATCCAAAAACACATTCGACTGGCACTAATTTGGGAGTTTGTTTTCTAAAAAGGTCTCTGGATTATTGGAGACTAAAAATACAGCCAGTGCTTCGTAGATGGTTGGGCTAGACAGGTGCATTAACAGCACAGTGGGAAGAGAAGTCTCATGGAGCCTTTTATTGTTATATTTCATGCTGTACTTGACCTTGGAAATGCTTAAATTGTAGCTTTCAAGTAAAAACTAGCTGTTATATTTTACAGCTCTATTTCATGAGGCATTAAATTTGCTATTAATAGTTTTGAGTGGTTTTGAGCGAAGTCTTTTTTTTTTTTTTTTTTTTACAGGTCAAAAATGAAATTAAAACATACATAAAATAAAATTGCTGGCCATGTGACCTCACTGGGTTTTCTGATTTCGGTGACTTTGATTGTGTTTTAAACCATAGTTACTCCTCAACCCCTTGACTCAACATTAGGAGTCTGTTTTCCTAGCATACCTCACTGCTGTGTCTGGGCTTAGAAATAGATGTGTGCTGTTGATGGACTCTTACAACCTGACCTTGTGCTTTGCTGCGCATGTGCAAATCATTGGCTTTCTTGTCGAATAAAACAGCCCAAACACAAATGCCAAGGCCATCTTTACAAGGTGCATAGCAATGCATGGCCACAAGTCTGAGCATAGCTGAGCCCTTCGCTCTTGCAGAGTCGAGGCAAAAAAAAAAAAAAAAAAAAAAACAGTGTTGTCACTATCTGTCAGATTAACTGGTGAGCTAATTTAAAGTTCTTTTCATTTTCGCAATTGATTTACTTGCCCTGGGCTAGCTTCTGTGGGAGAAGTGTGCATGTTTGTTTGCTAGGCTCAAGAAGATGTTTTTTTCCATCTCTTTGCAGCCTGAACGGATTTCGGGAGAACAGTATGGAATTCATTCTGACGTTTGGAGTTTAGGGATTTCCTTCATGGAGGTATGTAAATATGTATCATTTGCTTGTGCATATTGAAAGAATCAGATGAAATCTAACCTCAGAATATTTTAATTTAGTCTTTTCTATACTCTTTTATAAATACACTCTTTAACTATTGCTAAATTTCCTGGCTGTATCTAGAATGGATTTGTTCCTACTGAGTTAAATTCAGTTAGGTCTAGAGAGTCTCTGTAACAGGCTTGTGCCTGTTACCTTTAACAGAGGATTTAAGACTGTATCTATGAGAGCAGAAGGTAGGGCCTGGTACATGGACGCCTCTACATCCCTTCAACACCTCTGGGGCTGATGATGGCTGGATCCTTTATCACATCTTCACAGGCCGGGGCAGAGAGGGCTATTATAAGAGTTAAAATAGAGTTATGCAAATCCAAGGTTTGAATTGATTAATGTCCTTACAAAATCTTAGCAGAAATATTTCAAACATATAGGAATCTCTCCCTGTGTGATTAAATAAGGTGTTTGGACCTGAGTGTTCACCAGAGCTTTTAGTAAGATTTCTCACCAACCTAGTTTAAAAATGGGGAAAGTTGTATCAAAATGAAGCAATTTAAAAAGAGTGTGACCATAAAACCTGTAATGGAGAAGAATCCATACTTTCTGCAGGTTTAGTCAGAACAAAGTCAGTTCTTATTCAAGAAAAAGGTGGTTTGTTTTTTCTACTTAGTATTCATCAGATGTCTTAAAAATAAAAATTTCAAGGATTTTATAAAAATGGATGACAGCTTATAAGACAGAGAATCTTGAGTGTGTAAGCTGAGTAGAAATACCTGTCTTTTGATAGAGTCTTGACAAGTGAAAACAGATCTGGTCCAGGAGAAGGAATAGGTAACTGATCTGGTAGGGGTAGAAGGGTATTTTTATGTAGCCTTCTTCAGACTGACCTGAGCTGGTCACAAGCAAACCAACTACAGTCTGAAAACTTTGAGAGCCAAGTGTAGGCTCTCAGGAGACTTCTTCGTTCCCAAGCAATGCCATAAAAAAAACTTTCCCCCTCTTGGATCAGAGCTGGATAATATCTAGCCCATGGGGCAGTCTGAGTGTTACACAAGCTCTACTCCATTTGTAAGAGATCTGTAAGTCTATTGTATACACTGTTAGTGATGATCATGGTTTCTAGCTGAGACTCCAGCAGAGATGAGGTCTGATCCTCTTGATTGTTTCTTCCTACGTGAAGAGTTCATTCAAAACAGTGAGATCATTAAAACCACTGAGATTTCACATAATGACCATGCAAAGAGCTTTCATTCACTGACTTTGGGACAAATAGTAATGCAAATTTTGTATAAACAAAGGTCCCTGTTCTTTGGGGGGGGGGGGGAGACACAACGACATGCAAACTTTGGAGACTCAACTGCTTTCAGAATGGTTGCCATTTACTTGACCACTGATACTCCTTGCCTCTCTTATATGGTTAGCACAATGCTCTCCGTTTTCTCTTCATTTTTTCCCTGCCTCCTGAAAACTCCAAGCATTCCCCATGAGAATCAGCAAGACCTTCATGTATTTCTGCAAAAGATTTTGGTCTTAGTCAGAACCTCTGACTTAACTTGCATCATCTTTCATGTACAGCCTGCCCAACAAAAGCAGGACATTACTGAAAAATATAGGTGCCCTTCCCTTCTCTTCTAGTAAATACAATGTCATGAAACTGAAGTTGAATATACCTTTTGGTGAAGTAGAACTGAGGTTCCTAGCAGATCGTTAGACAGAAGTTAAGTGTGATGCTCTACACCTAGGCAAATTTTACCTTTTGCCAACTGAAAGTTAAGTGAGACTTTTATTGTGTTTTCAAACAATAAACATTGCTTGCCAAATGCATGATCAGTTTTAACCAAAACAAAAATATTTAATGCTGAATCATTGCATTCAGATCTTGTAAATCTTTTTTTGAGTCTGATTAAAGCTAGCTCTGTATATACAATAATGACATACTCTAATGCGTCACAGGGGATGCAGTGCTGTTAATTTGTTTTGCTGCAAATTTCAGTGGTTGGAGAGCCCTCCGAATTTTTGGAGAGATACAGAACATATTCACACAAACTGTAAATGAATCTAACTGACAAAGGGATAAAATGAGATTGTGTTACCTTAATATTTGAGTGGTGTTCTTGATTCACAGTGGAATAGTGATATATGTGCAAAAGTCATGTAGAGCAAGTATTTACAGATTGCTTTGCTGAATATAAAAGGTATAAAAGACATATTTCCATGTCCAACACTAGTCTCCAAGCTGTGAAGAATTTCCATATAGACCAAGATACTTGGAATTTAGTTGAGGATTATTAGTAGGCAATCTGACTAGTCATGAATTAAAGGATAGATTTTACATCCTGTCAGCCAGTATTAGGAAAGCTTCTTTCATTTGCACTGACTCTCCACTTTCAAACCTTCTCAACTTCCTTTTCTCTTTCCTACGGTCTGTGAATGTCTCCTGAACCAGATGTACAAAACAATTTGATTCTGTGTGCTTTGCTAATTGGTATGTCTTCTGGTCCCCTGAGACCTCTCTTCAACAAGATCGCTGTTTTATTGAAGTGGTTTGAGTGATGTGTTAAATGATGAAAGCAAGGACAGTGGCTTAGAAAAATGTCTCAAAAAAGGTGAAGAAGATGCTCGAAGAGCCACACAAGGTCACTGTCATTAAAGTAACACTGTCTATTGACATGGGAATTGGTAGTGCAGACACCTAGGCTCTTGTTGATGGAGCTGTTAAAAAGTGAAGTTAGCATTTATTGTAAGATTTTAAAATCATCTCCACTTAGTACTGCAATACTCCAATTCCTGCAACTTCAAGCTAGTACAGATACAGCATGCTAAAAAGAAATTTCACGTGAGACTAAGTTAACAAGAGCTATTTTGGTGTATGATGATACAGAACAGCAGCTAAGTAAATCTCATTTTCTGCAGTATTCTTCTGAGCCTTTAAAATGCCATGAATTTCTTTGCTGCAAAGCTATGTGTAATGAGAAACCAAAATGTTCCTTTTGAAGAATAAAAAAACTGCCCCAGGAGTATGCTAGCTGAGGGTGAGAAACGTTAGATCTAAGTGCCACGTAAGCATGGGAGACATGAGCACTCTTGCTCCTTTTGAAACAGTAGATGACTAAGGGTGTTTAGCTTCCCATCAGTCTTACTCTTTCCAAAAAAAAAAAAAAAAAAAAAAAGGAGGAAATACTCCTAGCTTGCTTATTTTTATTGTTTTCCTCTTTTTGGAGTTTACATTTCTTTCTTCAGTGAATTTCTTCCTTTGAGGTGAATTAAATTTAATGCATAATCTGTAAATCTTTTTAAAAAGTGTTTCATTACAAATAGTTTGTAGTAGTAGTAGTATTTTTCATGAGGTTTTCAGATGTAGTTTTATTTAAGCGCTCTTGGGTTGACAAAGCAAGTTCAATTTAAACCAATGACATTGCTGTCACTACACTGAAGACTGTGTCAGCATTTTCGTTATAAGAGCTGTTTTTCAGAGGTTTATAACTCAGTCATAAAATACACTCCAGGCTGCCTGGGCTGATTTTAAGTGCTCTTTGCATTCTGTAACTGATCCAGTCTCCCTCCCAAGAACTGTGCCCTGCACAGGAGGAAAAATTGCATTGCCTAATAATTCTTTTTACTTTCTAATAAATAGGGCCCCACTCCTACCATACATGGCTGCTATCTGAAAATGAACATTAAAGCACCCAAAGGTGGATAAAATACATCTTTCTGGTTTTTAATAGACAGCATTCTTGGCTGTCCCATTCCCATGCTGCCTTCGTTTAAGGTGTAGGCATGCCAGCAGTTGCCTTCAGCTGAGCTACTTCTCCTGGGGCAAGTGGCCACTGTTGGAGCTTGGGGAGAAGGATGTTTGCTCTGACCGTGTAGGGCTGATGTGCTTTTGTGTATCCCTGCTTCCATGGGGAATTGCTTCTTGATTTTCCCCTGGACTTCAACATCTCAAAACAGCCTGGTGAGGCTTGCTGTCTGCTTTCAAGACAGGATCAGTCTCCTACATACCCTGAGGAGATGGGAGGTGAGGAAAAAGAATGGAATATATAGGTGGTTCTAGGTGTTTATTGAGGCATAGCATAGGTTTGCTTATGTTTGGCAAAAGATTCAGGGCTATTTTTTTCTACAAATATAACTGGTGGTATATTATATTTAAATGCAGGAATTTGAAGTGATTTGTTTATACCACAAACTGAGTAACTTTTGGAAGTAGAATATGAGCTCCATGTGTTCAGCTTTATCTTCTAGTGATACCTGTTGCACCTTTTTGCACCTTCTTTTGTATCATCTCCTAGGCCCTACTTTCCACTGTCCTCTGCTGAGAAAAGCAAATACTTTCTTGTGTTCAGACCCTCTTTCAAAATTCATTTTTCCTGCAAAGACTATCAGTGTTCTTTCCTCCAGGGAAGTGAGCTTTGGTTTCTTAGTGTCGTGTTAGAAGCGAGTTCTTAAAACCTCACAAAATGAAAACTTATGTCTGCAGTCACCTGATTTTTTAGTTACCTGCACATTTGCTTGATAATTGTACTATTCATGTTAAGATGCTGGTTTAAGCAATATTGCAAGAAGTCATTTTATGTATTTTCAGGATTTGTCTGCATTCCCAAATACAGCAACACCAATATATATCCAGAAAACATGCCCTGTGTCATGTATTTCAGGCACATATACATATATTGTGAGAGCAGTTGACCTGGAACGTCAGCATTACGGCCTCTCAGACTCCTTAGCACGCTGGGGCTAGGAGCACACATGGGAATGTAGGAAGAGCGCACTCGTGAACAGTGAAGGCAAAGAGGAGCGTGCTTGGAGAGGGTGCTAGAAAAGACAAAGCCCTGCTTTAAGATGCCTCTCTTACTTAAAGCACTTCGATCTTTAAGATGTTTGACATACACTTTGAGCCTTTGTATCAGTTTTACGTAATGTAATGTGTAATGTAAAGTATAAATGTGAGTGTAAAGGAGAGGAGATTTCAGGAGGTTTCTTTCTAAGGACTCTAAAATATGTGATCAGCATTGAAGTGAAGGTAGTGAGCTGGTCTGCAGGAAATCCTGCAGAAGCAAAGGATTTCACTTATGCCTGCATACTGTGGTTGGTCTGGTCGACTTTACACCTATACCATACAATAATAGTTAGACAAATGTGGGGGAAAAGCTTACTTGGACAGCATAGCATTCTGCATTGGCACTCGGGACAGTGGAGGTTTGGTAGAAAGGGGTACAGTTGCGGTGGGGCAACTGTGCATGTTGGTGTGGCCGCTGGAAGCAGACACTGACCGTGCAGTGACCTACAGTGTTGAGCTACACTGAGTAGAGGCAGGAGGAGTATTAATTAAACTAGCCCATTAGAAGATGGCAAGAGTCAAGCTTAAAAGGAAAATGAGAATTTGCATTTAATCTCCATACAGAGCAGGAGTCTTCATACTATAACAAAATACTTGGTTGAAGCAAGGTGTTTCTAATCAGGTGACAGGTCTTACTGGAGTTGTCCTTGCTTTTTGAGATTTGTAAGAGAATTTAATTTTGTGTAATTTGCACATCATCTTTAATGGAATATATGCTTCAAATCACAATCAGAAAATAACACATAATCCCCTCTATAACTCTTGTAGTGCTCTTGAGTTCCAGTCCTGGATCTTGTTTGATTTCAGATTTTATTCCTATAGCAGTTATTTCAGCTTTTCAACCATCTCCAAAGAGCATTTTGCAATGTGAAGCTTTGGATTTGTATGGTAATCTTGCAGATGTGATCACTGATGATCAAATCCATTTGTAAATTCCGTGCAGAATCCACCTGCAATTATCAAGAGATCTTAAGGTGTAGTTGGTGCAAGTGTTCCATGTCATTGCCCTGACATTGAAGCTCTGCAGCAGTTTTTCTGAGGGAAGCTGAAAGGGATGCATGAGGCAAGAAGCAGATATAAGAAGCATTAGGGGAAATTCTTGAACTCTCTGCTGCTACTCCTATAAACTTAGCCCTGGGGATGAACATCAGGAACATCCTGGTGTGCAAACTGACTGTACGCTGGGGAGAAGTGGACTTTGCAGACCGAGTCTTATTCATTATGGTTTTGTAGACAACAAGCGCTCTGAATTGCACTAAAGCATCGATTGACAGTGAAAAAGGAGCATGCAGTGTATGTGCTCGTAACAGTGTACTGGTGCTGTGTAGCTTCTGGGATATATATTGCGTATCACCGTTAACAGTAAATTCAGTTTGAAAAAAGTATTCTTCAAGCACTGCTGCAGGTAGTTTTCATATTAAAGACACAAGTCCAGATTCCTATAGAGTTTATCCTGCTGAAACATCTGTGGGACTGAGGGGTCTGTCTCCTTTGATGGCTGAGCTGTTGTCTGTGCCAGCCGTACAGCTTCACAGTGTCTAAAAGAGAGGTACAGAAATGAGCCAGCTAGAGGTCTTGGTGGTACAAGACTTGTCAGAAGCAACTTAAAGCAAAATTTTGGATAATTGTCTTGGTGCTCAGGTCCGCTCTCCCTGTTTGCAGTGTAACGTACTTGCAGTGAACAAAATTCTATTCCACCTGCTTAAACTGGAGAAACTGGGAAAGTCCTTCTCATGGGGTGGCTCCAGTGCCGCTCAGGCCACCAGAGTGGCTCCTACTAGAAGGCGTGAGGTCAGCACTAACCAAACATATTAAAAGAGCATTATTTTCCCATTTCTACATTGAGAATTCAAAAAGTTGTAAAATCAGTTGAACGTGTTAGATCACATTCCAGTAGATACAGTATAACGTGTTTTAAATGACTCAACCTTTTCTTTTTCTTACTAAATCCCAACCTTCTTTAAGTTAATAAATAAATAGCAGCCTCACTTCTGCACCCAACCACCCAAATAATCACATACAATAGATGTTTACTTTGTAGCGGCAAATCACTCTGACGTTAATATTTCAGAGATAAGGTTATTAGAGAAAATTTAAAAGCAGCATTTTTGAAAGTGCTAGATTACCATCCCTGTGGGCTAATGTCCTCTGTTGGCCAGCAGCAGTCATAGAGCAGGGCTTTGAGTAGTGCTGGTTTCCTCAGCCACGCTCCTTCCTGAGGAGAAACCAATTTTAGGGAGAAGAAGGTGTTTCAGTCTGGCCTTTTTGGGGGTTTCATGCAATCTAGATGAGCACAGACTCATGCTTGGGCCCTTGAATCTCTCAGTTGAGACCACCGATGGTTGCATGGGTTATGACAGTTCAGTAGCAGACCTTTTTAATTTAGGATTAAGGAAAGCAAGAAAATAAACAACACATTTTTCCTGTTTTTGCCATAAGCCTCCTCCTGTTACTGTGTGTTGTTAAGGACTGTGTGTAATGTGATTTGCCAGCTCGTGTGGACAAACCCTTACATGCTTCATTCAGCAATGGGGAACGGCTGTAAAACACACACAAAATTGCTGAATAACTTGAAGGAAAAATTACCGTTCTTGTAGAACATTTATGTGGTTTTAATTGTTCTGTACAGAATGACACGTTTTAGAAACTTGTTCCTAGGAAAATGCTGGCCTAAGGATTTTTGTCTAAGCCATTTTCAGTGATTTATCCAAGCTGTGGACGTTAGCTCAGTTTTCACGTCTGCCATCTTCACCCGGCCATCGGGATGAAGAAAGGCAATGTCCAGCTACGTCACTATTTTTGTGGCAGCAGAATTAGAAGTAAAGGTAGTAGTGCCTGAGGGTTGGGTCATGAATTAATAATTGCTCTGTGGTGGAGGAGGCCCGTCAGAATAGCTGAAACTGGGGAAGTTGCCTTGCAGAGCGCTATCAATCACTCGGTGACCATAACTTCCAGTAATTAGTGTATTTTATGGGCCTTTGCTTCAGTGACTTGGAAGCACATATGCTCCACTCACAGCTAAACTTAGCCAGAGTAATATTCCAGGATGATTTATCCGCTTGCTGCACTGGGATGTAACCCTATATTAGGTGAAGATTGTGAACTAAACTGCAATAAAGTGTAAGTTTAGGTACAGTTTGCACAGGTTGAGACCTCAATGTATCATGTTTCTCAGCAATTGCTGTTAGGCCACTGTGGGCAGTCTGTGTAGCAGCAAAATAAATAATGCCGTCCTCCACCTGAGTAGATGGATGAATGGACAATTAAAGGATAATATCAGCTGTGTGCACACGTAGCGTACCGGTTATGTAATACAGGTTAAGGTTACCTGTTCCTACACTGCATAGTATAGCTGACTCTGCTTTCAAAAAGATAAAAAAATTAGAAGTGTTTGTGAGTTGAGTCTGCTTTTGTCTATGTTACTGTAATTGGTTTGTAAGATGCTCCAGCCAGAGCTCCTTAATGCCAGTGCAAATAGAGAAGGGCACCATTACTTCAGTGAAATTGAGCTGGTTTTCCATCAGCATAACTGAATTCGGCATTTTTCTGTAGGTACAGACCAGGAATGGACTGGGCAGTCACTCATTTCTAGCGTTCTATAATCTGTGAAATTGAAGGTGTGATTTCAGTTGTGCTGTGTGTCCCAGCAGTTGGATCAAATCTGTGATTTTTAAAATGACCGTATCCCAGGTATCTTTAAATATTTCCTCTTAAGAACTGTTATTTCTTAAAATCTGAGTCCAGCAAACAAATAAGCATGAAGCATCTTTACTCAAACAAGTAGTCTCCTTAATCGTTCTCGTTTGTGTGACTTCTGCCCATGACAGTTGACATGGATTGGACCCAAAAGGCCTGGGTGTCACCCACGGGCATTTCTTGCTTTAGAGAAGGCTGCAGCACACTGTTAACTCTGAACAGCACCTTTGAAGAAGTAGCAGTAAAAGCCTGATAATATAGTGCGTTTGTGGATTGGAAGAAATGTGCAATTTAATCACGATTGTATGCAGTCTTTAGTTTGCAGTGCATCTACTATGGTTCATATTTAAAAGAAGTCAAAGTGAAACTAATTATCTTTAATTAAGGTGAATTAGGCTTTGATTTTTAATATATTTTATGCAGAGAGATCTTGAACTCATCTGCTCAAGCCAAGGAACGTCCCAAAGGTTATTAGGGCATATTTCTGTTGGGCCTGATGGTATTAGTAATAACCTTCTTTCTCATACTTCTAGACGTGAACAAATATGTCACTTCATCAGTCTCTGTTACCCGCACTTATGCCCCTCCGCAGGGGTCGCAGATTCCACAAGTTATCAGCTAATGGCGTTATACATTAAAAATTGAAGCTTTCCTCACTCTGAGGCCTTTCAAGGCTTTGTTCTTAAGCCCCAGACACTTTGGAGTGCAGCTGCAAACTATAGGCAGAAGATTAAATTAATTTGTAACTCTTTTTTCGTCCTGCATTACTAAATCCTGCACATTTAATTGAAACCCTACTTCAAGATGCTTTGTGTTTCTGTTCTTCTTTGTTGTCAGTTTAACCTCAGAAGCACTTTAACGCTGGTAAATTGCTGTTATATCCTTTTGGATTTTTTTTTTCCTGTGCAATAAGAGGACAGTGAAATTGATATTAGAAGGAAAGAAAAATCTTAGGCTAGTTTTTGAGGTATTTAATATTTATTAAGGTCCATACCCTGCAGAGTTTCAGGTGATTTTAAGCCATCTATCTAGGAATGTATAAATTGGTCTTGGAATGAAATTTCACCTAGGGAATTTCATGTTATCCAGTAGTTAAGTCTGATTTTTTAAGTTTCCTGTGTCTGAATGTTCCAAAGTGGCGTCTGCTTTTCCATAAAATGAGGGTTTAACTGCAGTGCACAATCTAAATGCAAAATCCTTAGATGGAAATTTAATTGTGTAAAATGTGCACAAGGTAATTAAGAACAAATTTTAGAACATTTCAGACTATAAAGTCCTCCTTCAGCTAGATCACTAGCGATATTGTAAGTGCTTATTTTCAATTTGCAGTTATGCTGAGAAACATGGAATGTGTCTAAATTAAGAATAAAAACATCCCATGCTTTTCAGTATAACTGTAAATTAAAAAACAACTTGCACAGCACAGCCAATAATCTAAGTGGAAGACTTTAGTGCCCAAGTGTCCTGAAAATATGTTTTGAACTTCTTTCCTCAGCCACTCTCTGAAGGGGATAAGGACTGCTCACCCACACTTGCTATTGCAGTTTGGATTAACGATATAGGCAGGCGAGAGGCAATCAAGTATCATTTTAAAAGACTAATGTAGAGGAAGAGGCTTGTTAGCCAGGACTCCTGAATTTCTATTTTCAATTCCAAAATGATTAATTATGTTATTTCAACAAGTCCTTTTAATTCTGCCTTCATTTATCTGGACATTAAATATCTGTATCTATGCGCAAGCGGGTTGAGCCTAGCTAGAGTTGCTTTCCAGCCCTTCTTAAGGCTGTTCGACGGATAGGGTTTAGGCACCTGATGCTACCAAACTGGCCATCTTATTCTTTTTGCTTTCCTTTTACTTGTTTTTAGGGTATTTTGATACAATTTGATAAACAGCAGCATACATGCACACTATATCACTGTGTTTTATTTAGTCATTTGGAATTATCTGTACCCTGGTTTTTAGTTCTTGTTATAGATGTTCCTGATGGTGCACCCAGTGCCTCCATACACTCCCCTGTCCGAGGCTGGGGGAATCTCTCCTATCAGATATATCATTTTTCATGATGCAACCTTCCTGGGCACCACAGAGATGACAGAGATGACCATTTTAAGTGCTCTGATGCTTCTATGCTTAAGAAAGCAAAAAAAAAAAAAAAAAAAAAGGCACATAGTTGCTTTAAAGTAAAATAATGTAGGAAAGTGTTATTCTGACTTATCTCTTGCTGATATGATCTGATTCTCGTTTATACTTTCATAGCATGCTGGCAGTGCAATTCACTGCATCTTTTTAAATGATGGCTTTTTGCAGTTCTTGTGTAGTGTGAAGCTGCCCAGAGGGAAACAAGAACCAACTCCTTAAAGTTTAAGCATTCCATTCTCTAAGCCTATGTAAAATACTGATCTGCCTCTGAACCTCACCTCACTAGTCAGAATGGGAATACTGTATTTTAGTTAAAATACATAAAAAAAAAATTAAATTTGCTGGGTTTCATCATGTAAATGCAGAGGAGATAAGGTTTTGGTAGTGTTTTAGCTTAGTAGTGTGTATCTTTTGCAGTCTGCATTGGGCTTATACAGCATATGTTTAAATGACTTCTTTGATGCAGATGATAGAGAATATGAAAAGCCCTTTAGTAAAGCTCTAATCTGTTTGTTTTTTTGTTTTTTTTTCTTTACTTTAACTGTGATGCTATTTATAAATCTAAATCTACATACAGAGGTCATTGGTTGGCTGAACTTAAACCATTTTACTTAGTAAATTTAATTAAGAAAATACAGTGCAACTCATAAGCAAATGAGTTTTTCCTAGTTTTAAACCAAACCACCCTCTTGAGTGCTGATTGCCTTGCTCGACCCCTGGTGATATAGAAACAGGCAAAATTAAAAAGGACATTAAAGCTTCATTAAATCTGAAACACATTTAGTACAGTGACATATCTGCAGGCTATTTCAGGGAAGATTACATACTCTTTGGTAAGTTTCTTAATTTATAATACCTTGACAATCTTGCAGGGGGGAAACAACTCTGACTAGATGAATCGCATGGTGGTTCTGGGGGCTGCAGAGCTGCCACCTGATCTGCTCATCAGTGTATTGCTTTGCTGGTCTCAGGCAAGAAGCAGCTTCACTGAGAAAAGCATTTCTTTTTTAACAACTGCTGAAGAACTTGTTCCTGATATGTTTCTCATTCTTCAGAGCTCATTTATACACTATATAGTTGTGCCTGGTGGAAAACTCTGTCCCCAGTTACTTTACTGCCTTTGGAGTCACACAGGCAAAGCCCTGCTGTGGCCGATGGTGGTCAGGGAAGGGAACTGTCAGCGAGAACATAAATACTTAGGAAGAAGTCATCACTGAGGTACCAATACGTTTTCTGTTTATAAGAGGTCTACAGAATGATACTTTGTGCAGATACCTGTAATTATGTTCTTATACAGTGGGATCAATATTACATTCCTGTAGGTCTGCAGCTATGACTATTCTTAAATCTGTAGCCATAGGAAAAAATCAAGATTTCTACTTCTGTTCACTGGAAGGTGTTTGGCATTTGCAGGTTTCTGGCTATCACAGCCGCAGGGCTTCCTAGGATCTCAGGCAGCTCCTTGGAAATTAAGGGTGGTCCTCCCAAAAGGTAAAAGGACGCCGTTTGTGTATTTTAGCAGCTTCTGGTCCTTAAGACCGAGCATGACTGCAGCGGTAGGGCCTTTCCCTGTCTGCTTAGCAGTGTGTTTCGAAACCTGCCACCAGCGAGTGAATCCCCATGACAGGAGGGCTGAGATGGGAGGAGCTGTGAACCAGACAGAAGTGACAGAAAGGGTGGCAATGAGGCCTACTTAGCTCAGATTTCTTCTTTATGAAGATGAATTGGTTGCGAGGAGAAGCACTGAGCTCCACACCACACCGGAAACGTATCTGGAAGGCAGAATTCACCCTAAAAAGTTTACAGCCTAAGAGGCAGACCTGGAGGACAGCACACAAAAGCTAACTTTCCCCACTGGGTTTCTTAAAATATTTAGCTTTGAAGAAGGTGAAGAGTTCTGATTTGTCATGCCATCTTAATGTTCTTACCTTTACCGCTGGCGAACTGAGCACTCCCTGGAGACCTTGCTTTTGCAACCTTTTAAGTTTCTTGTTAGTGTGATTCTTTTTACAAACTGTAAATGTTGGTTTTATAAACCAAGCAAACCCAAAGATCCCCAAATGGAAGCCTACAAGCAAACCACTTTTAGATAGATGAATGACATGACCAAAGCTTCTCTGGAAAAGGATGCTGTGCTCTGTCATGCCGTTACGAGTAGGGATGGGTGTTCAGCACCGTACTCCTACAGCTGTAATGGCTCCTCCTCGCTCATTATGCAAACTCCCGCTGGTGCGATACTTGCCAAAGATTGGGGTGATTTTTCAGAGTGATGCATTGAATTAAAATGTGCAGTTCCTGTAACTGTGAAGTTTCTATTCAATAACTAACTGTCCAGAATTATTGAGTTATTAGGATGCCTTCTAGAGCCAGCTAACTTTCCATATATAGATTGACATTACAAATAATATCTCAGTATAGGGAACACTGCTTTTGAAGATAGCTTGATTACACACACACACAAAAGTTTCATTTCTTTGGGTTTCTGCTATATGCCTTTCACAAATGCTTCAAGACCTCCTCTGCTTCTATAATGTCTCTTCCTCTGAGGATCTGGTGGAAGTTTACTGGGTTCACTAAGGCTCACAGCCAAATGTCTGGGGTAGTACCAGGTTTGGACTGCAGCTGGAATGGCAGAAAGGGCACTGTCTCTGCTGTTGCCCGGTACAGTCCATACCGATGACCCCATAACATGGTGGCTTAGACCCTTGGCAGTTATGCTGTTACCCAATCCAGCATGAAAATACCTAGTTTATCATGCAGACAAATCAGTGATACTAGTACATCCATAACCTTTTGATACACCACCTTTTGAAGGTTGGTGAGAGGAGGTTTCACAAAGGATAACTGCAGTGCAGTGAAGCTGGTGGGCTTATGGCTGCTCCATAGACTGGGGGGAGAGATGGGCTTCTCCAGAGAGCAGATCGAAACAGGGAGATAACAAAGCTGCTCTGGCTGCACTTCTGGAGGAGGCTGTTTCAACTCTGAAAACCCTTTTCCTTCACTGAAGAGCGGACAAAATTACCTAAACCAGTCATGTTTTACACAAATTGCTTCAAAGGTTCAGACACCAGCCAGGAAAACTTGAAGCCTTGTATGAAGCACAGAGTTTATCATGTAATAATTATTAGATACGGCATCATGGCAGCAATAATAGTATTGTTGGGCATAATACTGATACTAGGAGATACTTTAATAACGTATCTGTTGACTTATAAAACAGTCTGGGTGATACATCAAATTTACATGATGTGTAATTGAAAATGTATTTGAAGAACATATATCAAATTCCAAATGCCACAGTCTTGCTCCAGATCCCACTCTCGAGTTCCTAGCTGGATTTGGCACCAGTAAGGAAACAAACCTCAGCTATATAACCCAGATTTTACTCTGAGCCAGTTAAGGAAGAACTTTGGGAGTTCAGTGCATGTTCTACAATACCTCCTCATTGCAGATAATTATCTGTAAAGGTTAGTGTCTTTGGCCTCACCATTGAGACTGAACTGGTTTAATTTAGAGTCCTCAGGAACTTGGGCATCAAACAGTATTACTAAGTGGTACAGACAAAAGAGCATGAGAAATACAGAAATGTTCAGAAATGTAAAACAAGGGGTAACTGTTGTGAATGTCTCCATTCTAAATACAGCTCTTCCTGTGTTTTCAAAATTACTGTTGCTGGCATTTTCCAGTTTATACAATAGTGAGAGTTGAGTACTTTTCTCTCTAAGAAAATGTGCCCTCCATGCAAATCTATATAACTAGACAAATATTATTTCCTTTCCCAGCTTGCTCTTGGGAGGTTTCCATATCCTCAGGTAAGATTGTTCATTACTGCCGTTTGCCACTGTGACATTCATTCCTATGTATGAAGGTGCAGAGAGCAATTGTGAACATTTGAGCCACATACAAATAAATCTGTCCTGTTAAATTGAAAAGTGGTATCTTGAAGGAGTCATTTAGAAGTCTCTATTGATTTTTTTATTATTTTTTTTTCAAACTCTAGATTTTCTTTCTCTCGAGAGGATGAAAATTATGACAATGTTAATGATTGTTTTGTTGTGAGATTAAGGCATTCGCAAAATATTCCAGGATGTACAACAGTGCTTTTAAAGCCAGGAAGGTGTATCTGCTTCTTTTTTATATTTTTATTTTTTATTTCAATTTTGAATGGTAGTACAATGGTCTAAAATGCTCCCCAAATCACAAGTATAATGTGAATGGAATACTTAAGAGGATTCCAGATTCTCCATTTTAAGGGGATCCAATACTAGTGTTTTATTTAGATAGTGACATTTTCCAGCTTTCCACTGACTTAACTCATTTTCATGGAAGCCAGCAGTAAAACTATTTCTAACTTTAGTGACAATGGGTAGGCCAACGCTGAGCACTGTATTAATGCATAATATTTTACTTTGTTAATATTTACTATATGCTTATTCTTGAAAATCATGAAGGTTTATAAATAACAGCCACTCCAGAAATAGATTTGATGGTTACTTTAAATTCTCATTGCAAGATGGATGTTATAATTCATAGCAACACCTATTCTGCAGTTCTTAAAATTATTCTTTTCTGGGGGAGGGGAAAAAATGAAGTGTCCAAGGACTAAAATGAATTATTTGAATGTGGCTTTTATGTTTTCATGTTTTATGAACACTGTTTTCTGCATCTTGGTCTGTATAGATCAGAGTGCCTGGAGGCATGTCTGATTTAAAGGTGGTGTTGGTCTGTGCTCTTTAAGCATCTATTAACTTGCTATTATTATGCAAATAACTGTTGTAATACACATACTAATTTATGCATGGTTAGATTATGCAGATGCCTCACAAACATGGTTATTGAATAATAGGCTGGGACTCATTCTCTCTCCCATTTTTATAAGCTGTTTTAAGCAAATTCTCCTGACATTTTTATGGACTTGTAAAGATTCTGCGTATGTAGAAATATACTGATTTTTCACTTTCTCTTCTCATATGGAAAATGTTTATTGACTGAAAGAGAGTTCTAACTTGTTAGCAGAACATACCTTTTATCCATCTTTTTAAATGAACCCTCTCCTTTGAGAGAAGGTTGAAAAGGAAGCTCTTGTGCTGAAGTGGCCTCTACGCATTGGCATACTCGCTTGTGCTAGTTGAGTATCTTGGTGTTCATTGCAGGTAGTGGATTATAGCACCTAACGAAAATGACTTGGGACGCAATTTAAGATGTTGCTCTGTTCTTAGAAGTGTTTGAGATTTGGAAAAGAAGTTAGTGTGTATTATGTCTGTGTCTGTACAAAAATAGTGTTTTCTGAATTGGGAGCAAAACACATGATTGCCAGTTTAAGATCCTTCTTGCTCTCCTAATTAAAAAATGGTTCTGCATTGTAAAAGAATATTTGGTAAGTCAGTAGTCCATGAAATTGTGTATATTTTTAATGTAAAATAGCTGAGGAGGTGAAACTTTAAAATGTAGCTATTAAGCTTTTCTAACAACTGCTTTTCATAGGGCTTTTTAATATGAAGCATACGTATTTCAGATGTGTACTTTCATAGCTGGTCACTGGAACCCTTAGCAACCCATTCTGATTAGAGCAGTAATTAGGGGATTTTGCTTGCTTGCTTGCTTGGTTTTGTCTAGATACACGTTTACCTCGGTGTGTTAGGGCTGATTCTGCAGTCATTCGCTTGAGTAAAGCCTCCTCACTTCAGTGGGCTCATTCAAATGACTGAAGCTAATCAAATGTGTATTGGCAGAATTTGTCCCTAAATAACTTGGAGTTACTTCTCTCTGAAAGTGGAAAGTATTAGTATGTGTTTGAGAGCACCTGAAATTTCCTGCAAATGAATGCTTCTCTCCAGCTGTAGCTGAAAAACAATGGGGCTTTCTTTTCTTTTTTCTCTGTTTTTAAGACACAGACAAATGGTGCGTATAAATTCAGTTTAAATGAATAAGATTTATAGGGGGAATCATTGCAGTGTGGAAATTCAGGACTCCTGCAATATGCCAGCAAGATTAAGGGATGGATGTTTGCTGGCCCGTAGTAGATATTTTACTGATAGAACTGACGACTTTTCGTTTTCTAAGCTCTATGAGCATTTATTTTGCTAACACTTATTTCTCATATTACCACAATTTAATCTGATGGTCACAATAGGGCCATATCTTGGAAGCAGCTGAGCATGCAAGCAACTACTTGTGTAAGTAAAGTTGCTACCATGCGTGTAAGTGTTTAGAGTTGGTGTAAAATTTTTGTCTTAATACGCAGTGCATTTCATAGTCTGTAGCTAACTGCCAAAAATAGTGATCTGAACAAGAAAATAAGCAATAGTAAAGATTTGAACAAACTTTCCCATTAGAAATACTTTGCAAAAGGAGACTCTTATTCTTAAAAATCTTATATACTTCTGAATTGGTTAATGTTTTCTGTTTTTGTTTTTTTCCTGGTGTGGTATTGCAATGTGCTGTAATGTAAAATTCCTTTTGGAAGAAGCAGACTATGACGCTCATAGGATTTTCTGTAGATACAAACATAAGCACTTAAGGGTATATTCTTTCCCTGATGTGTTTGCCTAACTCTATTAACACTAATGGTGCACACACAGAGGAAAAACAGACTCTTTTGAATAAAATTCTTCCCTATGTAAACATTTTAAAATGAAAAGCAAAACCCTTTCACCAAACCCATTCACTAGTACCTAGTCTAGCTTTTTAGAGAGTTGAAGAAGGAACAGTGGGAAAATTAGTTTCACGTGTCTTTTAAAAGTTTAACCTTAATTTATATGATTTTTGATGGCAGTTTATGTGTCTCTGCAGAAAGAACTGTAAAAAAACTAAATGGCTATGGAACCTCACAGCATTTCCCTTTTCCTTTTGTTATTTAATTAAATTTTAAGTTGGAACCCCAAAGATGTGCAGTGTCTGAAGAAACTCAAAGATGTACAGTTAACCGTGTAGATCCAAATTCAGAATATTATATAAAAAATATGATGGGGGCAATGACTTGTTTAATGATAATGCAGTTTAGGCAAAATGAAAAGAATTGCGCACTGAATATTCTCGGCTTGTAGTCAAACTTCGTAGCAAAGCAGTATCTTAAAAGCGTGAAACATCCATTAGGGAAATATTCCAAAGAAACAGGCAATACTAAGCTGCTGAGGATTTAATCAACTGCAGGAAAGCGCAGATTATGACGACTGTATTTAAGATATTTTTGCATTTAGAGAAATGTTTTCCTTCCTTTGGCTATAATTCCAGGCCTCAGTTAATAAATTACATGAAAATGACCTGAAGTTTAAAAAAAAAAAAAAAAAAAGAAAGAAAGAAATCTCGTCCCCCCTTCTGCATCCTCCCACCCCACTTCTCCCCCCACCCCCAAATCTGAGCAAATAGTGCCCCTGGTATTGTAAAGCTTTGAATGTTTTCACACCCCATTAATTTATTACTTCTCTTTCCTCATCTTTAAATTTTTTTTTCAAAAAATTCAGACTCCCCGCTGCTACAGCGATTTTCATCTTGTTGTTAATTTTCCCTGCTCCATATGGAGCTCCAGACATTTCACCTGGAGGCTGTACTAGATTTTGCTGTAGTGATCGCACTTCCGGAGGCCAAAACTGTCATTTAAGGTTCCTGGTGCATCTGTCTACGCCAGGCTTTTCACTGGCACCGGAGAGTGTGAATAACAAATTGGATGCACCTGAGATTCAGATGATTAGTGTGTTTTGTGAATCCCAGCGACTTGTAAGCAGATAGCTCTGGGGGTGGGGAGGGCGAAACAGCTACTGTGGGTGAATCTGTGCTCACACCTTGCGTTTGGGCTTCGCCGGGGAAGTGCGAGCATCCAGGCAGCCCGAACGCAGGGAGCGCGAGAGTAACAAATATTTCATCCTGCCTTGTCATTGATTAGAAAAGAGCCTTTAATTTCATTTCACCCCATGTTGTGATTAATTTGCATTCTTTGTCAGAAGTTAATGGAGTTTTTTATGGTTCACTCTGAAATCCTTGAAGACATCAGAGTTGATCTGATGTTTATACAACCGCCAGCGGAATTTTTTCATTTGATTGATGGAGAGCTTGATGTTATTCCAAACGGCTTTTTAAGCTGTTTTTAAGAATTATTTGAATAAAATGCAAGCAAGATATTGTTATAACGATCAAGATTATCTGTTAAAAATCTGTTTCAAATAAAGAACATGATAAGTAGAAAAAAAGATCAAAAAGACGAGAAATGATGAATAGAGAAGATGATATTTGTTAAAATACATAATCCAAGTATCCAATAAGTTATCTCAAAATGTAGTGAAAGTAAGAGAGACTTTATTTTAAGTTTTTTTCAATAGAAAGAGTTTATTTTTGTGGCATGATAATTAATAGAAAGGATTTAGTAACGAATTTAGTTATAGTTAGATTTTTCCTTTCTTCTTATTCTCACAGCTTTTTAACCTTCATTTTACCAGCAACGTGCACACCAGAGCACTGGTGTGTCTAACTCAGACAGACAAGACGGTCAGGCCTGTTAGTTCAACAAAATGATGACATATTGCTCGTCTCAATGAGGAGGCATTCTTAAATCCCAGTGCAAAGAAAACAGAAGTGGATAATAGGAAATTTTATAGCCCAAGAAAGCATTTGCTATAGGCTTGCCATTGGTTTGCTTTATAAGAAAACATACAGCCAAAAATCATCAGGGAAAGAAATTGTTTTGCTGCTGCTGTTAGTGGAAGGTTTGTACTTTTACCAAATCCCAGCGTACGAAAAGCATCAGAGAAATGATGCAGAATATGCTGCATATCTGTGGGCCAGATCCTCAGCTGGAGCAAATCGGTTCTGCTCCATGGAGAGCGGGGCACGATGCAGACTTGGATCAGCTTGTTACATAGCTCTTTTTCAGCAGGAATAGATTTTGCAAATGCTTTTTGATTTCTGATACCACAGCAGTTTTTTGCAAGATTTTGTTTTTATCCTTTCATCAGCAAATTCTACCCTTGCTGCGATTTCTGCAAGTAAGATTTAATTATAGGTCAAAAAGCTACTATGCAAGCACTTCCATTTAAAAACAGGTTAATTTATGTGCTGTATTTTAGTTTGCTAAATAATTGTATGGTTTTAAATGAAGTTGCTGCTTTCCGATCCCTATATTAACATAGACTAAGATTCCTTTTGTTTTATGTAATCCATACTATTGACCAAATTTGGCCTGGTTTCATTTAAATGTAAGCAGGTTGTCAAGGAAAAATATTTAGTTTAACTTGGCATGCAAAGTAGCCATTTTACTATTGTTTTTCTCAATTGACAGAAACATCATTTAAACATTCATTTATTTTGTGAGAATAAATTGAGGGTTGGTTACAGCACGTTTCCTAGTAAGAAAGAAATGTCTTTATATTCCACATACGTCATTATGTCTAACCATTTAAAAGGCATTAAATACTGTTCAAATACCAATGCCAAAATAGTGATTTTTCCCAATTAAATTATTGTACAGTATCTTAAGTGTCACAGTGTTATGAAAATATTTTTGCTTTTATAATATATTTCATATATTAGTGATAAAGATTTTAAGTCATTTGCTATTATTTAAACTCTGTCCATTTCTTAATATAGATTTCACTACATGCAGCAGTAATTAGCTAAAATACTTTGGATACATTTTGCTTTATTACTTTTCTCCTTAACCAGAATTAAATTTGTACTCTAAATTTTATTTGTCTATTAGAAACTTGTACAATCTGAGCAGAGTTTCAGGTTTTCCAGAGATGTTTTCTTTTTGGAAATTAAGAGATTTAATTGGCACACATTTTGCTGTTAGCTGAGTAAGTATCATGAGGTATATTTGTTTTTATTTTAATCTTTTTGATTAAAAAAAGTAAAATCCATGCTTGAATAGTATGCACAAGCTTGGAAATGGAGGAAAATAGTGAATCTTGATTTCTGTAATGTATTTTTCTAGGTAGATTCTCAGCTTACGATCTTGAAAGTGTGTTGCATATTGTTTTCACTTTACCTCTAACACTTTGAGGCAGCCTGAAGTCCTGGGGATGGTGCTGCAGCTGCGCCGGGAATGCCAGGGCTGCTTTGTGTCTGCTTACATGCGCTGTGTAAAAGCTCATATCTAGGCTGACATCAACTTTAAACCTGTGAGTAGTTCATTTTACTCACGTGGGGAAAATTAGCTACCGAACATAATCCCCCACAGGTGTATCTTTCTGGCCAGAATACAGCCTGCATTTTCCAGCTAGGAGCTATGGCACTGGCACCCGTCAGAATTTTGATCATTTGAATAAGAAAATTGCTTAATGCAAAAAACTTTTTGTTCTTACATGCTCCTTTTATTTTCTTTCCTGCCCTGTAAAGGGCTGACTGTGCTGAGGTCTTTTTGACTGTATAAGTTGAGCAAGATCCTGAATTGAAATGATGTTTGCCATAGGAGCTACCTACCAGAAGGGTAAAAGACATCTGGGAGGAAATACTGAAATCTCTTCTGGGAGATTTTTGCAAATGTGTAGGCATCCTCTTCCTGGGCTGGTGCTCCTGTTGAATGGAAGATGCTCTGGTTGTGCTTGGAAAGGAGCTTTCCTCCCAGGTACAGTGGATGTCAGCCGGGGGCTGAGGACGGTGTTTTCAGCCCGTCCGGGATGGGCGTGCAGCATGCCTGACCATCCTGGCCTCCTGTGCTGGATGCCAGTTACTCCGCTAGGGAAGAACTCTGTCCTCTGGACCTGAGGCTGGAATGTGAGGGAATGATTTCGAGGGTCAGGCAGGCTCTTCCCTTCCAGATCACCTCTTCGGCAGCCAGCTCCAAGAACTGTGTCTTTAGTTCATCAAGGAGTGCAACGCTGTCCAGCTATCAGTATAAGCAGGTAAAGACCTAGGAGAAGGTGCTAACTGCCCAGTTTGATGTCTTTTATTGTCCAAACCCGCTCAGCACTCCACTTTGGTTAGAAAACTCCACTTGTATATCCAAATTGCTACTTCTTCGAGTTATTTAAGATCCTTTAAGATGTCCCTAGAAATATGTTTAATCTTTTGGTATGGTATGTCATTCGCAGTGATCACCATTGATTTTACAGATCATGAGAGAAAGCTCAGGATTTTTCTGGATGGGTTTCAGTGCAAGTAGAGGTGCTGCCTAATGCTTTAACTATTGACACTTTCACCAGTTTCCTTTTAAACTAGAAGGGACCTGCAGCGACTCTACTTAAAAGGAGGATAGTCATCTACTACTCTTAAAGCTTCTGGTAGCAGAGGCTCTTGTCTCCCGAGATGATTTGTTCCTGTGCTTTTCTATCAGGAAAGTTTTCCTCCCGGTAGGATACAGTGGTTGTTGTGTGTGCAGTGACCACGGAGAGCAGATGGGGCACCTTTTTGCAGGAGCGTTTTGCACTCCTCGAGGTGATTATGCCACTCCTGCTCTGTCCTTAAGCTGAAGAGCCCCAGTTTTTCAGTCTGTCCTTTCTAGATTTTGAATTGTTCCCATGGCTTTTCTTTGAGCTTTTGCCAACTGACCCACTGCTCTCTGGGGATTCGGTGCAGGGGCGCAGACACAGCCCTCCTGTGCTGCGTGGAAGAAGGACAACACCGTGTGTCCACAGACCATACTCCTCTCTAGACATCCCATGAGGATATCTGTCCTTTTTTACGTTATTCCTGCTCAGTTGTGATCGGCTAACCTGTTCTGTAGCGTCATTCAGGTTCATCGAGTATTCCTCTCCCGTAGCCTGGCAGTCATTTCACTAGCGTTGATGAACGTGACGTTAAGCAAGAAGTGGTTAGGACTGAAACCCATTCCTTTGCTGGGAACTGACCACTCTTTGCTCTACTTAGAGCGGATCTTGCGATGCTGGAAACAATGTTGGAGACGGTGATTTCCTAAATTTACCGTCTTTTCCAAAGAGGGGAAGTGAATGGGCCTTGCTTGGCCCCCATTCCTTTTGAGAAGAGGGAGGTGTTAGCACTAGCATCCTGGTCATACTCCAGCGTGGTAGCTACTGTTGGCTTCTTTATCCCCTCCACATTTTCAGCAGTGTGTAGTTTTTCATGCCCAGTTTGTTCAATTGTGTTACTAAACTCTGGTAAACAGATTTCTGTGAGAAGTGGCTGCAGTTCAATGGTGGATGAAATAATCTCTCTATATAAATTTGTTTGCAGACCTCTGGGAAAACCAGCACAATATAATTGTAAGAATATATTTAATATTAAGGTTTTTGTGTAATGTTTGTGTGCATTAAGGTCGTCTTTTTTTTTCTTTTGAAAGTATTTTTTTTTTTCCTTTTTGCCCTCTGTTCTTTGACTGGATGAATGAAGTTTGCTGTTTGCAAAATCCGCAGATGGTGGGATCTTTTCAGAAGTTCAGGAACAAATTCAGGAGTCAGTCTTACCGATTTCCAGTGCCTTGACATCTTTCAGAAGCTCATCCAACTTCAAATTTGTAAATGTAAAATTTGTAAGACATACCTGAAAAAGTATCATGCTCTCATTCCAGAGGAGGAGTAAAAATCACGATGGTGAAGGCCAAATGGAAATCTGGTGTGTTTACAAACTGCCTTTGCATTCCTATCAGGGCAGAGACAAAGCAAGAGTGTGTAGGGCATTTGTCAGGAGGAGACGATCCCTGCTGTTTCTGCTGTTCAATAAAATCTAACTCTCATTCTTAGAGATTAAAAGCAACTTGTTTGTTCTTTTAAAATCACAATTGCCTGAATTGGGAAAATAGACCTCCCTTAAAAAATCATAGTTGTATTATTTGTATATGTAGTTTTCTATAAAAAATGAAAAAACTCCACTAGCTTGAAAAGCAGTATATATGTAAAGAGAAAATTTGTTAACTGATATGGGAAGATCTAACCCTGGGTCAGCCGCAAATCTCTCAAACAAGAGCTTCAGGGCAAGTCCTAATTCCAGAGAGTAAAAGTGAAAATTAAAGCTATAGCTAGCGACTTCTCTAAGTTACCTGGGGTGGATTCATTCGAGTTTCGATGATTTGCTTGTGAATATAATGTGAAGGGGATGGTAGAGGTCTTCTCAGCCACTTCCCGGCCAGAGTGTCTCCATGGAGACAGAAATATAACCTGATGGTCTGTCAAAAGTTGCTTTTCATAACCAGAGGCGTTCATTAAATCGTAGATGTAGCAGGAGACAAACTTTTGCATTTTTAACCAACCTAAAAAATGACATTTGGAGAATAGAGTAGTTTTTCCCAATACCAGTGACTTTTCATGACCTGAGAAATAGACTGTTAATGTGATAGATTTGTTTGTCATTTTCTGCCTTCCTTCAAACTCTAAACTAGCATACACAATAAATACAGAAAAAACTCAGTAAATAAAATACAGGTTCAAAAATACTAAGTGTCTAGTCTAATTCTGCAAATTCACAGACTTTCAGATGTAGAAGAAACACTTAATAAAAGCTTCTGACCAACTGGATCTTTTAGTGACGAGTGCGTGAGCAGGTCATGGGTTCACACGCTCACGTTCTCCTGCACGTGTGGCTGAGGGAGCAAATTAATGGTGAAGGGGGCTTTAAGTGACTTTTTTGAGATGCGAATGATATCCTACTGAGTGCATGAAAGCCTTCCTTGATACTTTTAAAATGCATACTGTACCTTTCTTCATTTTAAGCAGATGCGGTTACATCACTGAAGATTAACCTGCCTCCTCAACTTTTTGTCTCCCAGCAGTGCATGAAAACCAAATTTTTTGGGGGGAGGTGGGGAGGGTGGGAGGGGCGAAGAGAAGGGGCAAAGATAAAACAGTTTATGTTGAGTACTCTTAAAACTGTTCTTAATGTGCTATAAAACTGGATGCTTCGCTTTTTCATGAACTGTGTGCAAACAGCAAAGCATTGACTGTAAAGTTGTCCTCAGTTAGGTTTGTTTTGTAGTTGCAGACACTGTCCAATAATGTGGTCTTTGAAAAGGTAAACAACATAGTTTTAACAGTGAAAAATATGCCTAATATAAATACAGCTAAGTTCATTGCTGCTCAGAACTTGAAAAATATGACTGTAACATTACATTTTCTAGTGGAGTTAACAGAGGAGCACAGTGCAGCCTTACAAGCAATATATCTGAGACAGGGAAAATAGGTAATACATCTAACTCGGGAGTCTCTGTGGCATTCACAGAGAGAAAAGCACAGTAGCTTTATTTAATTGAGAAAATGAATCAATTACAATGATGTTGCATCATCAAATGCAAGGGAAATAGCAGATATGTCATTACATCGGGTAACAGTGTTAAAAAGTAATTGAGTGTCTTAAGCATTTTGAATCAATTCCAGGTACTGGCACAGCTACCTTAATGCAAAATTTATGAAGATGATCTCAAAATAATATGTTGCCATCAAAATTGTGTAATAAAATCTGGTAACAGTGTGTGTGTGTGTGTGTGTGCGCGCGTGTGTGTGACCAAGCACACGTCTCTATCTCCGAAGCGAGGCCTGATGCTCTAGTAGCGAGTTGTAATGTCACAGCAAGAATTCAGTAATACTTCTGTTTGTGGTGCTTTGTTTTTATTAGAAGAATTGGGAGTTTCTGTTAGAAATATTTAAAATCCTGTTCTCAAATTGGGGATAATTGTACCTATGTTGAATTTTAAAATTACTATATATGATCCCTCCTCTATTCCTTTTCATGACAAGACATATTTTTCTGGTACAGAAGTGTGACTGACACGTTAAATGTTTTAATGAAAAACTAAATCTATTCACAGGCGCTAATACAAAGGAAATCAGAAGCATTGCTGTTGAATACACTGACTCTTATTTTGTCATTTAGTATCTAAAGGTGAAGTATAAATAAAAGACTTTTTTCATATCCACAAAATATTTTGTTTGTTAGCAAAATTGCAAATTTATTCTGTTGGAACTGTAAGAGATTGAAAATGACCATTAAAATATATTGGGGTACTTCTAGCTATTTATTATTTTCTTTTTTTTTCCCCCTCTGAAAAAAACAGAACTGTATGTAGAAAGTTTATGTGTATATGTTCGCTGCTTATGCCATGTGGAAAGGCACATGCATAGTACCAGCTCTTTTCTTGGTGCTAGTTTTCTGCCCGCTCTATGTTACATTTTATTACCTGTAAAGCATCACTAGAGGATCATGCCCCTGGCTGAGTGTTGGGGTGAGCGCTTCCAAAGCTGGTGGCAGCCCTGCAACGTCCATCGTCAGGGCACGGTACAAGCGAGAGGGTCGGATGGAAGGGGCAAGCCGGATAACCGGCGTTAGAACAGAAGACAGCGCTCTCGCCAAAGACTGCGCTCTGCTTGCGTTGTGATTAGCGGAGGACTCGTGCAACGTTGCGTATGAAAAATACTCAATTAATTTTGCACACCCATTAGAAATCGTATGCGTATACAAATTGTCAGGATACCAGTGTTCAGCCAAATGGCGTATGAGGTGGCTGCGCTGTGTGTTGTGTTCGGTTGTTTGTATTGCAAATCTGCCTTTGTGCTGTTGGTAATCAAAAGGTGCTTTGCTAATGGGGACCAGAACATCTTGTAGCTCTCTGTAAGCAACTGAGTGTTTCATTGCTACAAACTATTAATCAATCTACCAACCAAAGTGATGATAAGAAATTCAGAAAAGCTCAGGCACAATTGGTAACAAGGCTTTCCTTTGCCATTTAAAACGATATGAAGTTCATCAAACTTTCTCGCCTCACAGATGGCAATGCTCTACTTAGAGTCAAAGTGAAACTGGGTTGGAATATATAAGAAAAGTGGGCATAAAAGTGGAGTTGGATAAAAGTGGAGTATTAAAGGCTTTCCTGAGTAGCGGCAGATACTTCAACCACATAATTAAAGTTTTCTTCACAAAAAAAGGGATTGTGAGCTGACTCTGGCAGTGATCCAAAATTCTAATTTCTGACTATGATTTAATTTCAATTTTAAATAAATCGGTTTTTAATTTAAAAAGAGTGAGCTTCATAACATTAGCAATGATTGCAACATTAAGCCCAGTGTTCACAATCTAGCAATATAAAACATTATTTATATCTGAATCGTAAACAGCCTTTTGAAATGGATTATGGTTTTTCTTCCTATTCTAATACAACCTGGAGGGTACTAAAAAGTGTTGTGTGAAATTAACATTCTGCTGACTTTCGCCTATAAATGAGAAGCGAGCTATTAACATTTGTGTATTTTCATTATGTAAATTGTGTTAACACATGCCCACAAATTGCCACCAGCGATGCAATAATTTTCTCTCAGTGATCATAATGTGTCCAAGTGAGTCATTTTGATTATGACATGCTAATTACATATTGCCTTTTTTCAGATTCAGAAAAACCAGGGATCTTTAATGGTAAGCTTTATGAGTTCAGAAAAAAATTCACTTTTCTTTTTCCTGATGGCTGCTTCCTCTGCATGCTTGAATGCCTTGTTTTAAACTTAGCAAATTGCATTTTGAAGAAAATGCAAACCTTTAACTGCCTGTATTAGATTAGGTACCATTAGAAATAATAGAACATCCTGAGCATCAATGTTTTTATAAGAGTTTGCTGCTGTTGATTAATCTTGCTATATTTTATTGCATTAATGATTTTTTCTTTCCACTCCACTGTAAAGATATTGCATATAGGCTAATACTTTTTCCCTCTCTTCTTTCCTTTGCAGCCTCTCCAGTTATTGCAGTGCATTGTTGATGAGGTGAGTCGCCGTCTTATGTGCTTTCACTCCTAAAGTCATTCCTAATGGACTGGAAAGCTTATATTTTGTTTCCTAATGAAGCACAATGCCCAACATCCTCAGAGCACAAGTTGCCTTGTACGGCTTGGAGCTGTCGAACGTGAACTGGCCTTGTCCCACTTTATGCAGTTTTTGTATTCTCGGTGTTGAGTCTTTGAAAAACTAATTGTCTCTAAGGCTAGTCCTTTTAGCTCTTTAGGCCCTAAAGCCCGAGCCTTGTCATATTAGTTGATCTTCTACATTTGCCAGATGAGTTGGAACAGAGAAATTCAAGCTGGAGCATGCTTTGTATCATGCCTACTTAATGCAGTTTAGGTGGACGAAAAGAGTATCCTGAAGAGGAGATAAAACTGCAATGTGAGGAGGAATGTATTTGAATGTTGTCTAGTCTTCTTATTTCATTTAATTTACTTCTTATTTCATTTAATTTACTTTGTCCTTCTGGACAAAGGACAAAGTAAAAAGCTGAGATTTAAAAAATCTAGGTGTGAACAATAGCTTTTCAGCCATTTCAGCTTGATACTTCTTCATTGAAACACCACTTCTGCAGCTCCACCTCCTTCTCCAAACAGAGGTAAAGCAGAGTTTCCACTCTTGACGGAAAGACAGTAGGGTCCAGATGCCTCTTTCAAGGCAGGCTGCTGTAAATTTTGCTTTCTCCTTAACTTTGTAATAAGATGATGCTAATAATTAATAAGTTTCATGAAGAAAAACAGTTGTACCTCAAAGACTTATCTCAGCCTCTAGCAGAATTTCATTGCTGCCTCATCAGATTGTTGACATGTCTAATGAGACTATTCAGCTTGTTCCAACCTATCCTTTAATGTGTGTGTTTAACTTAATGGGAGCGGGTAACTGGTGTGCAAGCACCCTGACTCAGTTGTATCCTGATCTGTAGCTGCAACTTGCATAAACAGCTAAACCTGCTGCTCTTAACTGCAATGAATGCTCTTGTCCTTTTATTAGAGAATGACTTACTGACTTAACATTCTTTAAAAAGTGATATTTGGGCCTTGACGGATGTTATTAAATTAAAATGAACATGTATCCCTTGTGTAAAGGGAAGGAGTTCCCCCTGTCTTGCAAGCCTCCAGCTCTTACAGTGGAAGCACAGCAGTCAGCTATATTGCCTGGCTGTTTATGATGGTCTGGTTCTTTGAGAGGTTTTTAGCTCTTTCTGTGTCTTTCATCTTTTTCATCCATTATTTATATTAAGTAGGTCCTTGGATGAGAGATGGAAATTCCACCCTGGAAAGTGCCAGTGCTATATATACAAGTAACAAAAAGGTTGTCTCTGTCCTAAAAAGGTTAATTTGAAGATGCTCATATTTTTATGTCTGTTTTGCTATTGCTAGATAAATTACTTTTAAATGGGCTGGTAGTAGTGTCTAAATCTAAGCTCAATATTATTGAAAGGAGCCCTAAAGGGCTGCGTGATACAGCGGAGCTTCTTGCAGCTTTCACGTCTTTTCCTCAAGATTAGAATTGCTGCGGTCTGCTTACAGATACTTTGGCCAAGGCTCTTGGTGTAGTGTAGTCCACAAACATCTGTGAGTGCTGTGCTAGGTTTAACGTTAGCATCTTGGTATTTGCTTGTTTTACCTTATTTTATGTTTCAGGCTGTGCCACTGCCCCATCACTCTCCGGAGCTGGTGGTTCAGAGTGCACTGTGCTTGTAGGCATGTTGAGATTTTTAGGTTACAGAGCATAGTTCTGTTGAAGTTTCTTTAAGTGCAGTTCACTCTGTTTTGCAACACACTTGCTGTCTAAATGGAAGTTGCCTGCCATAACCTTTAGAGCCTCAGGGGGAAAAGTGGAATGGATTGGCTCTGTAGTGTTATTTGCTTGGTATGTGTGTATTGTTAGGTTGTCATTTAATAAGATATATAGCGTTTCGATGGTGGCTGTCACACCTGGAAGTGCAAATTCTTGGCACGACGGTGGCTTGGAGAACATTTATATTACAGGTTACTGTGTTCTAGTTCATGTGTAGCATTGACTTTAATAGATCCTTTCTCCCACCCTCCACCCTGTCCCCTATGTAAAGACCTCACATCTCCTTAACTTGAGTCTCTTCCCCCCCCCCCGCCACTTTATGTTTTGTAAGATGCAACTCTTGAGGAATAACAGAGGGATCCGCTTATTTAGCTAATTGCACTTTCTTCTGTGCAAGGACCTTTTAAGAGGGAGAATTTCTGGTACTATACGGCTGCTGTTTCTACCCTGAGTATTAGAGATGTTTAGTGTAAGACTGATTATTTTGGGCTAAATTTTCCCATCAGCTGTAGGCAGGTCTTAAAACTCTCAGAAGGCAGGAGCAGAGCCCCTCTCCTGCAGCTGCACTGTACAGTCCGTCCCCATAGGAACTCGCAGACACTGGTGCAGAATTCCCCACCTACGTTAATGATGGTCGTAACCGCTAGGAGCGATGACTGTAGCTTCCCATTTCCTCCAAACAGATAGAGCACAGCAGTTGTCCCATAATGGCATGGCTCCTGGTTGAGCCATAGCATCATTGGATGTGGGAGGAACAACCAGCTTCTGACTTGTGATCTGGGAGGGCTGGATCAAGCGTTTTCAAGGATCTTCCGTCCCCTGGTAGCTCCACGCCATAGTAATAATTTGCTGAAGTTGCTACAGTTGAAAACTGAAAGCTGTTTTGTTTTGTTTTTTTTTTTTTTCCTCAAGTCTCTTAATGTGCCTTTTCATGCTACAGAAAATAGTTTGGAGGTTTGGTTCCTGGAAATGTGACTGAACAACTCTGCAGAAGAGGATGTTTCTTGAAATTGTGTCTTTGCTGACACCGTGCTTGTCTCACTCTTTCCATCTGGAATCTAGCTAAAAACTCCAGAATTTGATCCGAGGAGAACCCAGAAGTTTGTGCCTGGTGTTCCTGTACATAATTTTCTTTGCAGCACTACCTTTGCATAGCTTGGAGCTGTGCATATGAATCCAAGAAGGAATCCCCAGTGTCCCAGGCTGACTCCAGCCTTATCTAGAGAGCTGGGGAAGGGGCAAGACTAGCTGATACTAATGTAGAAGACTTTCACAGCGCAAGATGACCTTTAAATGGATGTTGAGTACCCAGTAGAAATATTATTTCATATTTTCCATTATATGAGGCCTAAATTCAGCAAATCACTTAAGCATCCATGTATGCTTATCTTTATTTATAAAAGTATGTTAACAATGAGACGTAAGCATATACTTTAATTCAGTGTTGCAATATGTTTGTGATAAACGGCATATTTATGGATTTGATTAAAAATATATGAATAGATTTAAAAAAAAAAGTGGTAATATGTCAGACTTTGGTCAGTGTGAACAACATCATCATTTTAGGAAGTGTGTTCTTGGGAGATGGAAAATGATCCTGCTCTGTTTTTAATGTAAGAAACAGTCCAAAAGTGCAGGATTTTTTTCTCTTTGAAGTGCAATAAACTGAAATTAATACAGTTTGGTTTTTAAAAATGATAAAACTGAAGTAACATTAAGCCCTTGATTCTTTTTAGTAGTTGCTTACTATATTGGCAATCATTGTTTTTTCAGAACTATTACACATTCCACCAAGACACAGCAGTAATCCAAAAGTTAATGTTCTGTTCATTCATAATTATCTTTAATTCTTGAGATTTACTGATGACTGAACTACGTAAGAGGTTGCTTTTGTATGGCGTAGGTAGCCTGGACTTTTCGCAGACTTTGTACAGTGACACACTGTAGAGTTAAAACTGTCCATGGAAATTTTTAGATGTTCTAAGACAGTGAGATTTTTTGGGGAGTTGTTTTCCAAGTCACCATGAAATATATGATATGTAGCAGATCACTTTGGCAGTTTCAAAAGTCTGTTTTTTCATTCCTTAGGACTTAAATTTACTTGCCAAAATTCTGCAGAATAAGTGATTTGAGAGGCATCGTAAACTAGGTCTGACAAGTTTTTGGTAAATTTGGTTACTAGTTTTTTTTATGACATTGGTTCTGGGATTTATTTATTTATTTTTTTTAACACCAAAGTTAGTGTGAAGCATCGTGTGAGTAGGATATACGCCTGCCAGGACCTTTATTTTTTAACATGTGGTAACTTACTGTGAAATCTGATCCAGCTAGAAATAAGCCACGCTCATTTAAGCAACACTTCTAATCATAGCGGCTTCCCCCACCATGAGAAGACTTCTGCTTCTGGTCCAAAGATGAGCATAGAATGGTCGTTAATGTAGTTCATCCTGCAGTACAGCCAGCAATAAAGACAGTCTTCTGTTACTTGAGAGCTGAGAGTAATTTAATATTCTAGCACTGAGCTTAGTTCATCTCCAACTCACTGAAATGTTATATGGAAAGCACTGAGCAGTGCAGATGAATCCCTACTGGGAATGACATGCATCGCTTGCTGTGCATTCGGTCTTTCCAGAAACACTCCAAAACGAAGGAGAATGGAGCCCTGCTGGAAGCAGGAGCCATTCCTGGTTTGGAAGATGTCCTAGATACGGCCCTATGTTTCATGATCATGCAGCCAAAGAATTTGCAGTAGAATCTGCACACCAAGAGGATCATGTTGCAAAAGGTCTGGATGAATTAAAAAGGAGAAGAAAAAAAGATAAAAAGGAATTCTGGCCTTTGCTCCTCAGATGATAACTTAGAAATGTAACATTACCCTAGAATAATGCCATTAATGTTGCAGACTCCAGAAATGGTATATCAGAGAGATGCAGACCACTTGATTTAGCTTGGCGGGTTGACGCTGAAACCTTAAGATTGCAAGGAAAACGAGTGTGCCGTTTAGCCTCTCCTGCTGCTCACAGGCTCCGGATGCCTCCCACGATTTTTTCGTTGGCCAAAATCTTAACTGTTCCCTGCCCAGTCTCCAAATCTCCAGCAACCTCCCAGGCATCACTTGTGTCCCAGTTATGTGCTGTCTTTGCTGATGCCTGCAGGAGTCGCTCAGTAAATTGAATTCTGCTTCCAAACAGAGACCGTGCGAACCATGCCACTGATGACCATTATGCATTTGCCTTTTAATGCATTGGAAAACTCCTAGGTAAAAATGTAAGTGATGCTGCTCTAAATTTCCAGTGTGGTAAGCAGTGGGTTGTGGGGCTCTGTGACCATGCAGCAAAATCTGGATTTTAAGTTTTCAGGAAAACCAGAGCTCTGACCATAAGATATTTTTGTATTTGTTGCAGTCAGCTGAAAAGTAGCACTGTTTTCAAGATTCTTCCAACCTGTAGTCATTCATTTTTCAGTTATGCTGATGTCAAAATGTATTATATGGGAAGCTACCGTTTAGTTGCATTCAGTATTCAGTTAAACACTTAGGTGATTGCAGGCTTGTATGCAAAGATCCCAAAAGGCCAAACCCGACAGCACGCTGTTTTTCAGCTCATCAGCTTTCCATCCTTTCCGTGCTGTGTCTGTTGGCTTTGCAGGTCTGCTCTGTATCAGGAGATGGTTAGCGAGACAGACCTGTGCTGTGGAGTGCATCCAATAGGCCATCCTCCTGGCTTAAGCAGCTACTTTGAATTTTCCTTAAGCTCTCTGGGGCTATTTTGTTTGACCTTTATTTAGTTCGAGTATCCCTACTAGGAAACCAATTATTGCCAGCCCCTTGGGTGGCTGCTTTAAACTGGGTTTCACTGTACTGGAGCAGTTGTGGTCACAAGTGCTGTAGTTAAGCATCAGCTCTAGTTTCTAACCCCTTCTTTTTCATAACCTGAAATAAACTAGTTTTGGTTTGAAAGTTTCCATGGCTTGTCTCAATGTAATAGTGACTGTGTGTATGTGTTTGTCTTCACTGTTTTGAATTGCGAAGAAGAAAGGTCCTGTCTTTTGTCCATCAGTTTCAAGGAGAATGTTGGAGATTTGTGGAGGTCCAAATCAATTACATTAGAAACTTCAGGAGTAAAGACTTTCAAGCGCAGATCCTATTTTTACCAATAGGAGACAGCAACATCCAAAAATCTGCATATTCTGAAGAGCCAGACAAAATTAAAAAAAAATACACACACACACACACACACACACACACACATATATATATATATATGTATATATATATGTATATATATATATCATGAATCCTTACTCTGGCAGCTTCATGGGTGAGTAGGGAGAAGCTTTCCATGAGTGTCCTGGACATTTCTGTTAAGCGCCTCCATGGAGATAGTCAGTCTCAAGACTACTTTAATCTAGCTCAAGGACTTCACAAATTGAAGAGCTCCTTTTTATTTTTAAATTCATAATCTAAAAACATTTAACAGCATCAGTAAATGCTAGGGTAGTGTTGGTGTTGCACTCTGAAGCATTTCAAAGTCAATAAATTCTCAAAATTTCCCATGAAAAAATATCTTGGTCTTAATGCATGTTTCCTATATAGTTATTTCAATTCTTCTATTCCCATTTTCCTAGTAAAATATATCCCTCTATTTATTGCTATGGCATAGTCTTAAGAATTCACAGGGTGTTCAGTTTGATCAAACGCCACAATGAAAACCTTTGCCTTTTGAGTGCTCAACTTCTTAATTTTATTGTTGCATCAGTGCCGTGTTTTGCTAATTATATAAATGAAGTAGAAAACTTCAAAGGCTCAGAATTTGTGTGTGTGTATGTGTGAATTTCCTTTTGATTTCCATGTATTGATTTAAGTATATGGACAGCTAAATTTGACCCTGAAAATTTCTGAAGTTTTGAAGATTTACATGCAAGAAAGGCTGGTGTTAGAATATACATGTGTGCATATGTGTACACATACCCAGCATAATTTGTCTTGTGGATCAGTTGTTTTGGGGTGTACTTCTATTGAGACAGAAACTATGACCTTACTAGTGTATGAGATTCAGAGACCTATATGGGAACAAGGTAAAACCACAGGTAGGAATTGCTGAATAATTACCTTTAGACCAACCTGAGCAAGAACCTTCCCAAGAGGGCAAGCTCATTTAATGGTTCCTAAAACTCAATCTTGTGGATGTCAATGGTCATGCTTGATTATTTGCAACAGTGTTTTATGAAAAAGCAATAAAAATGCATTGGGAGTGTACAGAGAGAAAAGGGAACAATAAATGGTTTTAGTTTTTCAATTGAGCCCCTTTGGTGTGAACAGGTAGAGGCTGCGTTTCATGCTGCTGTGCCTTAGCTATTTGAAATGTGTGTATGTGTGTGTATCTACCCAAAACACTGCTGTGCTCTGCTGGCTTATGATCGACAAGAGACCGGCAGTGAGAAGAAAAAATTCTTATGTTTGTTTTAGAGAGAAAGCAATTACAGTTACGGTTAAAGGATTAACCTGTTTTCTAGCTACCTGTATGTTTATCTGCAAGGCCCTTCAGAGAGCCACACTAACAAGTGCAAAGCTTGGTGAAAAGTAGAAAATGGCATGTTGTACACTGCAGATTATTCCTAGTGTTAATTACACTCTTCTGCTTCCTTCCTTGCCTCTTCGAAGCTCTGCAAGATGCCTCCAAGTGGCAAATGCTGCCAAAGTGACAACCAAATAGCTCCAAGTATTTAGTGACTTGTTTCACCACGAATGTTTACATGTGGCCTGTATGAATACAGGTTGTGCATATGTGGTATCTGCAAGAACTTGGGGGGCGCGTATAGTGCTGGCTGCGAGAATAGCTGCCTCTCACATGATTTGAGGTGTTAAAGGTAGGCTGAGTGTTTTGGTGGATAAAACACTGGCCTTTCGACCTTGGTTCCAGTCCAGCTAGAGATCTGGAAATAAATGAGTTTACTGCTGACACTCCAATCCCAGCAGACAAAACTTCACACCAAAATGCCCTCAATATAATTTGTCACATTTGGCATCTGCTACTAAGGAAAGAGCAAGAAGTGACCTAGCGTGGAAATGTAATCATCTTTCACCTTCCTGCTAAGGGGTGGGAATATAATTGGGACAATCCAGAAATTCTTTCAAGTCTAGGCCTCTGAGCCACCTCTAGACATTATTGTGTTCTGCAAAGCTTGTTGTTTGGAAGAATTCGCCTGCCATGAGGTTTGTGCAAGGCTTTTGAAGCAGGTTGGCTAGAAAGCTAACAATTAAATTCTAGGAGTATGTAGAGGAAAGTTGTCCTTGCAGGAGTAAATCTGACCATACACAATACTGTAATTCACTGGTCTCACTGAAACAGCTCCTTTAACTTCAGTGCACTTACTACTGGTAATTGCATCTGGCTGTATTTCTGGTGCATCTGAAAAAAGTGTCTGAAAAATCAGATGGGGCAAAGAGTTTGGCCGCAAAGTAAGATGCGACTACTGTATAAAAGTAGATGTATTCTATAAAAGCTTTAGTAAAATGGATGTCGGAATGCGTAAACAGTCTTTAACCCTAGAGACTTTTTAGGCTGAAGTGATAAACCAGAAATGCTTTGTAAAGCACACACATTATTTATTAAATACTGCCATTTCACCATTAATAGTCAAGTTGCAGAATAGGAGTGTCTGCCCAGAGGAAATGATAATTTCAAAGACAGGGTGTGCTGGGGAAACCCAGAGGAGAGAGTAACTGAAGTTTGGTTTGCTCTGTTCTGCTAACTTCCCTCTTGTGGCCATAGAGCCATAGGACCATGGCATCTCCTTCTGCACAAACATTCACACTGAGGAAAGAGTATTGCAAAATAGCAGTAGCTCTGGAGCTGTGGGGAATGGGAAATTTTAACCCTTTGCAGAGAGTGAGTTAGCAGATGAGAAGAGGGGGTAAAACCTCCTTGCACCAAGCCTGGGGATCTGCTGAGAATACCGGCTGTGCTGTCCACAAAGTGTACCTGAGCCTTCTTGCAGAGCGCGCGGCTGCACAGCCAGCATTTCTGCTGGAGATGTGTCGACGACAGGCTGCCAATCTGCTCGACGTTTGACCATCAGCACAGCCCTCAGCAGCAGAGGAGGAGGTAGGGGGAGTACAGGCTAGATCTTAACACGTAGCCGGAGCTTTGTCATTACCTTCTTGAAGGTTTTAGGTAGAAGACCCTGTATTTGCTGGTTTTCCTTTTACAGGGAGATTGTGGACTTCCATTTTGTTCAAGAAGGGGGCAATAAAACTCAAACTTTTAGTTGTTTTGAAGAGATGGGCCACTCTCAGGAAATATTTTGTTGGGGTAAGACCTCTGAAGGTGTGTAAAGCACAGGATGTTTGGGTGTGTATTTCTGGTTGAGATACTTTTTTTTTTTTTTAATTTCCTTCCTTTTTGGGTTGGCTGAACATTATTCATTGCCTGAATGGCAACAGCATTTCAGCTACTGCTCTACTTAACGGGAGCGAGCAGACCAAGGGATATTTTGGAGAATCAATTTGAGGAGTGGTTGCGACTGGTGCTCAGACCTGTAATTCAGACTCTTAGCACACAGGTAGGGAAGGAATTGGTTGACTTCCAGACACACAGTTAGGTTGTTTATTCATTCCTTTGTTCAAACCTGCGGAGAAAAGCTGGGTACAGACAGTAATGCCATAGCTGCCTTCAGAAGAGAGGGCCTTTCGAGGGATTGTCTCAGTGTACTTGTTCCCAAGTCTTCATTTAGATTATGTGACTTCCCCTAACTCCATGGAAGTCAATAAGGTCTACACCAGAGCATTGGCACTCCATAAATTAAATATTAGGAGCAGTGTTTGAAGTTTAAAGCGCTCGCTCCTCCTGCTAGCTCAGATTTTCTGCTGCGGTGCTTTTTTCTTTATGCCTGAGCACCTTGCTGACAAGTGCTAATAACAAAATGCCAAGAGAAGGTCCAGTCGGAGTTACCACATATTAAACATTCTGAACTTGTCCTTTTGCTCATAGATTGTGCATAATTAATAATTAAACGGTTTCAGTTGTAATGGGTTGACCTCCTTGAACTGTTCATTATTCACAAGGCAAAGGCATCACTCAAACTTTTTTTCCTATTGCCCTTCCCTGTTCTCGCTGTGTATATGCATTTTGGCTCTTTCTGAGAATCAAGCTGACCGCTTCAGAAGTCAGAGCGGCTGATCTTGTCATCCTCTTCAGCAGCAGGTCTCCGTTACAGAGGTGTTGCTTGGGTACTTAGGGCACTAGCTGGTCTAGCGAATAAGGTGCCTGTGGATGTAAAAGGTGATTGATACCTTGACCCTTAAGACTGTATTTGCAACTCTGCTACCGTTTTATCAGCCTCCACAATCTAGAAATCTCCAACATACTGGTTAAAAACTGCAATCTTTAATAAAAATGAAATACCTGTTTCTTAGTTCAGAATGAGCAGACCTATTCCTCTCTCCTTTAAAAATGTACGTGGTTTTCTACTCTTTTTGCCTTGCCAGTGCAAGTTCAGTGTGCAGGTGGGTAAAACAAGGCAGGTCATTGGAGCACAAATGGACGGTTCCTGGTGGTTATATCAAATGGGTCACCACACTTATCATACGGGATGTGTGTAACAGTTCTTTAGGGTAGAGACTTGGTAAACATGTATAGCTTTGTTTTGGTAAATGTGTGTAGCTTTGTTTTTTATCATCATATTCTCATGTGTTTGAGAGTCAGCCAGAGTCATCTTGCAGGAAACTTCAGGATATGATGTAGGCTGCATTTGTTTTGTGTAGCTTTTGTAGATTCTTGCTTTATGCATCATATAACAACATTGTGATTGCTCCAGTTACGGATGTAGCAATAGCAACACTTTTTCTCATTGGAAATAGCTCTAAGTACAAAATACTCTCACCTTTCTACTACTCAAATGCTGCTGAATAGAACAATGGCAGAAATAGAAATATTTCTGTCATTGGTCTCCCTGGATAGATACCATAACTGAATGGATGTCAATATCTCCCTTCTCCCTAATCGTGCCTTTGCTGTAAAGCTACAATTGGCTCTTGTTTTCAGAAGTGAATTTAAGGTATTTATTTGCACTGATCTGTTTGCCCTCAACCACATTTCCTAGAAAGTGTTTTCTTGAGATTGATGTATTCTCGCAAAAGGTTTGCGATTTGTCAAGCAAATAGCCAATAGATCTGTAGGTCACCCAGTCTAAAATCCTTGGGAAGACTGCGTTAAAGCATCTAGTTTTTTACTGAGATGCAGTCCGTTTTCAGCTGCCTCCTACAATCTCTTCCTGAGCTCCTGAGAGGAAAGCAGCCGGCCAAGGCATGGCCACGACTGCCAAACCTATGGCAAGAGCTGATCAGCCCGGGTGTGGTTGAAATGGGTGCCCTGTGCAGAACGCTGTGCTAGAAAAACAGCAATTTTTACCCGTGTGAAAATTTCTTGTGTGCTTAAGCAGGCACACCCCGTCTCCTGGGTAGGACGTATTTCAGGAGCTGCATGGGCATCATGTTAATCTTGCCACGCTAGAGCTGCTGCTTTCCTTTCCTGCCTGAACCACAACGTCAGATGAGCTTGGGATGGCCAAAGTGAAACACTGATGGCTTCAGCACTGCTCATTGGCTTCTCCTCCACTCTCATAATGAAGTTTCACCCCATTATGGGTCCGTCATCTCTTTGTGATTGCAGAAATTATCACCTACCAAATTAGTGTGAAGTGCCGTATGCCTGTCCTGTTCCCCCAGCATGCATGGATCCAAGCTGGCAGCCCTCATTAGAGGGACATTTGTACAAAGCTCCTCACTTGTCGTGTGCTTAAAATAAACAGCAGGGGTAGATTGGCAAGCAGAGCCGGCTCCCCGGGGAATGTGATCTCATCGCTTTGGCTCACCATTTTCAAGATGATCTGTAATACGTGCCCGGAGAATTTCATGCTTTTTCTTGGGCTCTGCCTTTGCTCAGAGACTGTCCCACCTGGGGAAGGCAGCGTTAGCCACTTCTTGTCCGAGCACGGGAAGGCTTCTCTTGAACAGGAGAAAATGATGGAGAGAGGCTAAATCTGGTGGGCTCCACTTGGTATAAGCAAGTCTGACATTTTGCACTGCATTTTCCATATTAATATGAATAATTTTTGTGTGCGGTTCTTTGAACTGGAGGAAGTTTAATTGCACCGTTTATTTCCTTTTGTTCCTTCTCCTCTCCAGTGAAAACCTTCCTATATTGATGTCATTTATAAGTTTAGAAACAATAACCTCTTCTTCTCCCAGTCTAAGTTCAAAGAGAATTTGGGCATGTTATATCAAACACTCCTTGTATTTAATAGAACTCTTTGAAAACTGTAAAGCAATTTTGGCTTCTCCTTTTACTCTTCAGTTACTTTTGATTTAATTGTATTTTCCAGCAGTTTCCAATTGTTTGAATTGGAAACAAAGCCTTAATAAGAGTTCTAGTTAATTTTCTGTCTTGTAATTACCGATCTCATTTTTCTGATAATTGGCCACAGCAATTATATGTATATTTACTAATCACATAGGAGGCTCTGCCGTTGTGTCTATCTGCCACCATTGATAATGGCACACACATTGCAGAGGTGCTTTTATCATCTTCTTTTTTCCACTACATCAAAGCTATTTCCTCGCATTCTCAATAATGAATACATGCATGCATTTGACACAGTTGTGTGCTAGAGAAATTGTTTGGCTCCCACCAAATGCTGCACGCTCTGAGTTTCTTGCCTGCAGCGCTGGAAGGTTGTATGTAATGATATATTGCTCATCCAAATGGCCAAAGCACTCCAAAGCACAGTGAGATTAAAATAAGTCATTCCTTTGTTAATTTAAATAGGTGCATGTATCATACTTTGCAGGGTACTTTGTGTAGGGATGTCAGGGAGGAAAAAAGCCGCCGAAAGGTATTTTTAATAGCAAATGAGAATAGATGAGAATGGAGTCATTTGCAGCTGCCTGTTTTATGTGGCTCTCTTGTTCCAACTGTAGGTCTAATGAGATGACACTGTTAAAGTACTCTGCAGTGTAATTTCATTACATCCTGAGCTGTTACACTATAAACACAGTGGAGCTCTCTGTCATTCTTGGAAAAACTCCTAGACTCGTAAAGCCCTTCTTTGCAAATGGTGATGTTGTTTGTTCGCTGTTTGTATATTATTTTCATGTGCTCTTAATTTTTTTTTTTTTTTTTTTTTTGCTTTCATAAATACTAGATGGTTATTTTCCCTACGTTGGTAAATTTTATCTTTGTTCTTTTAAAAATGGTTTCCTCTTTTAAATCTAGAATAGACAACATATTAGGACAGCCTCTAAGATGAATAAGTGTAAATAAACATGAGTGTAAATAAATAGCAAATGCAGTGAAAGAAACAAAGGTCAACACAAGAATAATTTCACAGCTCTTTGTTAATTACAAGACCATTTGTGTGTTACTTAAATAATCATTAATTTCTCATTTACACTTTCCCTACCTTCCTTTTTACCCTGTGGCTATCATTGTCCTTTTTTCACCTCCCCTCAGTGTCTTTCCACATGTTTTTACCCATTGTGTAATACTCATTAGTTGAAATTCAGTGTTTTATAACACATTCTCAGAAGAATTTATACCTTTCCCCCCTCAAATTCTCTGTGTGAAAAGGGGGGATTTGTCGCTCCAAGTTTTTTTTTGTTTTGTTTTTATTTCCCCTATTATTTGTTATATTACTCTCCTTCTAAAATACTGTCTTCTCCTGACTGTCTCTCGTTTCAATCCACTGGCAGGAATCGCCCGTCCTTCCAGCCGGGGAGTTCTCCGAGCCATTTGTACACTTCATCACTCAATGGTAAGCTCAGTTTGCAAACATGCCATGCCCTCAATGTAAATGATACATGCCATTAACTCGGCAGCTCGGCGAGACCTTATGGCTTTCCTTGCATCCTTTCCGAGAGAAGAGGGACTTGGGGGCCTTGGGCAGATGGGGCAGCAAAGCTAAGCAAACTGTTTAAATTATGTAAACGTTATTTACACAAAGGGTCGTAAAAGTACTTACAAGGGTTTTTTCCTGTTTTAATAAACCTGCCCTGAATCTGGGTGCGTTCTTGTGTGCTGAGACTCCCACGAATTTGTCTGGGGGTAAAGAGGCCACAAAGACTCCTGTGTATAATATCATTATTTAGGGCTTTTGAAAATATTACTTACAAAATTGCCTCAATGTTTAGAAGGGCAAACAGCTTTGATTAATTCATTGGCTTTTCAGTAAGTAATTTTTACTGAGTGTTGTATTTTAAAACACACCATTGGGTATATTTTCTTCCTGAATAGTTCATTGAAAGCCTTTTAAATTAACAGAGGAGTGGGGAGAGGAGGAGTTTATGGAATTTAACATATATTTCTTGAATGACTAGGTGATAAAGATCTGAAGGAAAAGTTATTCTAAAAAACAAAGTGAAGGGAAAATCTGTTGTTGTTGTTAACTGACTCATTCACAAAAAAAGAATAATAGCTGTTTACATGTGGCAGAAAACACAAGATTGGATTTTATATAAATATGGTGTGTTTGACAGAGAAGTGTCCCTTAGGAGACCCTGTGTGTCCCGGCTGGGCTGCTTGGTGGCGTAGAGCAGGTGGAGCCCCTCGGCACGTGGGGCCTTCGGCCGCGCTTCCTCATCCTCAGTGAAACTGGGCGCTCGGAGCCCGTGCCCCCAAATATATATATGTTTTATATATGTTACCCAGCAAACGCTGGATAAATCAGTATTTTTCGTATGCAGCGTAGGGGAAAGCGCCTCTCAGGACTGACGTTGTGTGTAACAGATAACGCGGGGCTGGAAAGCAGCCCGATTAGCGGTTACCTCCAGTAACAGTTAGCATAACACAGGCCGCCTTTTTCAGTAGGCTCAGTTTACGGAGAGCAACATTTGGCAGATTTTGCAGTGTAACTGAGCGGCGTGCGTGGAGTGCACTTTTTTTAATCCCTTCAAAAATTAATCACAGGCTGTTAAAAAAAAAAAAAAAAAAAAGTCTTAGGCAGAGGGAGGGATAACCTATGTTAAAATTTCCACAGATGTCAAGCTGAAGCATAACTGATGGCGGCTAATAGCCTGGTTTTCCCTGGAGACACGGCTGCTCTGGACTGTCAGATTAGAGCGGTTACCCGCCCGCTCGCCAGACAGCCCCGGCCTCGCTAGTGCCGGCGCTCTCTGAGGTGCTTCTAGTTACTTGCAGGGAAGGTAAATTGCATCATTAATACCTCCTATTTGCAACACAAATTATTCAATATTTTCGATATAACATATTGGCCATACAGGACACAATTATTTTTACTGCGAGGCGTTGCTGTTTAAAAAAAAAGTCAACAAACAGGAAAAACCCTCTGTACGCCACTTAAGCAATCGATTTCTAGTGAGTATTAGAGATGTCAAGTGAGCAGCATATCAGACTTCGTGACTTTATGCCAGTTGCGCCGTAAACACTGGCTGTTTGGATGTAATCCAATTAGTCAGTAGGCAGCTCCTGATGGTCACCTCTGTGCCACGTTATTGTGTGCCTTCGTGCAGCTAAGCACCGTCTTCAGTAGCTAATTGCACCTGTTGCACAGAAAACTAGCTCTGTTTGGACGAGAAGCATGATCTTATAAACAGCGTAATGCTGTGTAATGAACTATCACCCTGCAGTGTAATGGAAACAGATGTGAAAAAACTAAGGTAGAAACCCCAGGGTATTGCATGTTCTCCTGAAGCTGTTCAGTGTTAAACTTCCCACCTGTTTGTGCAATACTTTGTGTGAAGCTATATAATAATCCCAGGCAAAATGAGAATCAGCTTACTATGCCCTCTGACTTGGTTGGTTTTCAGTGATCGTTACATTCAAACACATTCATGGTGAAAAACGGAGTAGACCGGCAAAGAAAAGGCAAATAATTGTCACTGAGTAGCTATATGAGGAAAGCAGCTATTCTATGGGAGATGTAGGAAGTGTAATGGTAAAAAAATGGTGAAATGGTAAAAGAAACCTATAAATTTTTAGGAAACTTTAAAGACTCACATACAGATGAAGAGTGAACAGTAGTCAACAAGATATTTTGCTCATCAGCTGAACGTGTAGTAATTTTATTAAGAATGGAGCAACACTGACCATAAGGGAGGGATGGGAGAGAAAAAATCAATTAACATTTGAACCACTGTTAGAAGCCCTGACTTCCGCTGGCGCGTGCTAAAGTTAAGAAGTACGTTGCGATTCCAGGCACAGTCTGTCTGAGATAAAGGAAGAAGCCTTCAATATTTAAGCAAATGGAATAAAGAAACAGTTGTTTATGTGTGAATATTTTGTTTTATGGTAAATAGCATGAAAAAGCAACCAAAGGAAAGACCAGCACCTGAAGATTTAATGGTAAGTGAAACTTCAGAGCCCCTCAGTTTGTATTTGTCTATGAACACTTTTCATTAACGTATATAGAAGTGCATGCCTTTGGTTTTTTTTTTTTTTTTTTTTTTTTTTTTTTTTTGCATTTTTCAGCATGTGCAAGTTCACATCTGAATTTATTCTGGCTTGTGCAGCAATTACATGTTTGCAGAGCACATATGAAAACAAAAGGTGAAATTCTAGTTCCATTGAAGTTAATGGATATTTTGCTGTTACCTGCATTGTGGCCAGGACTTCACTTGCAATTTGGGAAATTAATACAGAACTTCCACAGCAAGCCACAAATTTCTATCAAAACCATTTTGATGCTTACTACACATTTTTTTTTTTCAGTTTTTATGTCCAGGGATTACTGCTTAATATAGCTCATGCTTTGTTATCATTTGCCAGTCTTAACCTTTCAAAATCTGAAGATTAGAAACAGAAGATACAGTCAAAATATTGTATTTTTAATGAAATGCAGGAGCTACTGTTTTCACTTATATTCATGTAGAATGGAAGCAGATTGGCTACAGAAGACTGAAGTTAATGCATAGCTTTTGGTCTTTCGACTCTGTGTTGGAACTGGAGCTCAGAGATCTCTTCTTTCGCTTGCAAATACCTTTTTTTCAGTTAAGCAGTAGTAGGGTACTTGCTCTCCAGCCGGTCCCTTGTGACTATGTGTTTAGTGTAGAGTGCTATTTTGACTGTTTTTAAGCTTCTAGGAAAATGTCATGTCAAACAATTGTTGTAAATATTTACAATAACTTACACTGTAGATAGGAGCTGTAGTCCACTCTGGCTTGAATCAAATACCTTACATTTTAAGGGTTCCATTAATTTTCTTCATATGCTATGTTTCCTGCCATGTAGAGGTTAATAAAAAATAATGATAATTTTTTTGAGAGTTATATGTCTATGAATAATTTTAGGAGATTTTAGCAGGACAAGGATGCATTTGCATCATTTCCTTTCTTGCTTACATGCTGTGAACTAAAGCAGAATAAACAAGTGTTTCTATCACAGCTATTCTCTAGTTAAAGGCTAGTCTCTGAGGATGCCCTGGGGCAGATACCTCACAACTCAGACTAGTCTCAATTTAGGCCCTAGTTAGTAAAGTATTTAACTGTGAATCTAATTTTAAGGGTATTAACTTCAATAGACTACATTTGAAGTTAGGCACCTGCTTAAATACCTTGGCAAAATGAGGCCTTAAAGTTTATCAGAGCACTCTACTTTGTGTCGGTATGTGTTTAGAATGAAAGGCTTACACTGCCTTATTTTGTCTTTTTTATTAACTTTTGATGGTTGGAAAATTCTTGCAGTTAGTCACATCTGAGAAAACTTGGAACAGGTTCTAGAGATGTAGACACATTTACCTTGTGCACTATTATGCTATGGCTGGATAGCTTAGCTATTAAAACAACGGAATAGGGTTTCATAAAACCCATGTCTGTTTGTAAATGCATGTTTCAGTGATGCAATAGGCTTGCCACTTATAAATAAAACATCTGCAGATCGCACATACCCCCATAAGTATATATGTATGTTTGTAAGCAATAACACCACTCCAGGGTGTAGAGTCATAAAAATGAGGCCAAAGGGTGAGTGCCTGCAGAACCAGGGAAGTGCACAGATTTATCTTTACAACTACGTGCCCTGGAGTGTGCTAGTCCCCTTTTAAGGAGGTATTTTATAAATAATTTTAAAATTATAGCAGTTCAGGAAAAAAAAATCTACTTTTTAAACAAAATCTTTTGTTTAACACATTTTTCCCCTCACCTTACTTTCTGTTCAATTATAAATGAACTTGCAGAAACAAGTACTTAAGCATGAAGTAGACCACTGCTGAAATCAAGAGTGAGCCCACTGCTTGCCCACAGCGTGGCTGGCCCTCATAGCTGGCCTGAATCCCCCTGTGCAGCCTGGTGGGCTCGGGGCTCCCTGGGCTCTCCTCTAGCAGAGTTACTAGCAGCCCCGTCGCTGCTCTGCCGTCAGGTCCTGTGTGTTCCTGGACGCTCCTGCGCTGCCATGGTGGAGGGTCTTTGTGGAGGAGGAAAAACAAGAACAAAGAGGGCACAGAAGTGTAGGGGATGTAGAGGAAATCCGAGAAAATCATTCAAGGGTCACATCCTTTCACATCTACCACGGAGTGTACATTTTGCTGAAGTCAGAGAAGTAAAGTTAGCAGGATTTTGAAGATAAGCAAGATTTGAGCCTTATTCTTGTAACTACTTTCAGTATAGTTGTGCTTTTTATTGGTGCGGAAGTAAACAAACGCTGTTTGCTTGTTCGACTTTCTTGATTTGAGGCAAGATGGACTCTGCAGGAAGAGCATACTTTGAAAGACCCCACTGCAAATAGCATCCTACTGAGTAATAGCTTGTTCCTGTTGGCACAGAGCACAGGCATGGGCTTGGTGGGTTCACTCTGAAGACCGCTTTAGTACCAGAAGAGTTACTTTGCTTGTTCCAGATTTTCTTTTGTTGTTTAGTGACAGCTTTTTAGGTAATTCTCTATTTAGGTGAACTCTAAATAGTCTATGTGACAGTCTGTCATAGGGTTGCAATGTGCATAGAATTACTTGTCAAGGAGCACTTTATTTAAAAAGCTTATACGCATATATACATTAGCATATGCAGAATGCATATATATATATATATATACACACACGTGATATGTGTATACGTGTGTGTATAAATATACACACGTGCACTCTCTCATATATAAACATATCTGTGCATATATAGGTGAATATACGTTTCTATATGTTGTTGGAAGGTAAGACCAAAGCTAAGGCTGATTAAATATATTGTAGAGGTGTCGATCATATCCTGTCTAATACACTCTCTTTCATTTCTGGAACCTGTAATTCTGATGAATATCTTCATTTATTGAAAGCTGCACCCATGTTAACTATCAGTAATGGGTAGCATGATGTAGATATTATTAGTGAAATCCTGGACCTGTCAAAGTCAGCTTACCATCGGTTTAAATGCAGCCAGGATTTCACCTCGGTCATTGTTTCGTGCTTTAGATGAAATGTGCTACTAAGGATGAAAGGTGCACGTGTAACTGTCGTTACTTCAGACAAAACATCAGAGTGCAGGTTTTCTCCCCTTGGACATTAACCATACTGGAAGTCACTATTTTGTAAGCAATTTAGTATAATTAAAGACTGAAAGCAAAATGAAGGGAGCAGAACATCAATCTTTTTCTACTCTCCTGATGATCAGTGAATTGTTAAATGCATCTTAAGAGGTGGCTAACAATACCGGCAGTGCCAGATTGGCAACTCCATTGAAGCCACCGGGTTACATCAGGGATGGATTTACCCTGTCTATCATGCTAGAAAGCCCCCTTTTCCTCCCCCCCGTAAAAGTCACTCTGCACATTTTGTCAGAAAATAGGGCCAAAGCCAAGGCTATATGAAATTCCTACATAAAGTCGGGCTTTGCAGTACCACAGACACTCTTGTACACGCGAACACCAAATTTATAATATCAGTTTCTCAGTGTATGCATATTCAGTGATATAATTGTTTCAAAATATTTCTAATCAACAGATTTTCACAGGAGTGAAAAAAGAAATTTCACTGAGCAATGGGAAAATTATCCATCCTGGGAAAGGAATAATCTTTATAATTCAGCAGTGGATACTCTGCACCTTGTTCTTACTGTGTCTGCTCTTTTGTTCCTTCTTAGAAGGTGAAAGACATACAATCAAATTAAATCGAGTGTATTCCTGTTTCAGCACTAGAGAGTCTGCACAACATCTTAGAATATTCCTCTGCCTCTCTTCTCTCCCCTTCCAAAAAGAAAAGGAAACCTCAACAAATCTTCTGCATAAAGGGGAAAAAAAATCCCTGAACTTCCTATTTTCTTTTAGAGCACAGAGCTGTTGGTGCAGTGAAATGCAGATGTGCACGAGAGGGGCACATATGTTTACCAGGCGCGATGGGGCAGCGCGGATAAGAACTAAACTCCTCCTGGTGCCGAGTGTGTGGGCTGGCATCCACAGGCTGGTGTTGCTCAGGAAGCTGTAGATCTGACTGTATTTACGGTGTTTTTCAGAAGCTTTCCATTCTAAGCTCTATTTAATGGAATCTATGCATAGTAAGTAATCAGGTCAGAGAGAAGCAACATCCCCTGTTTGAGATCAATCGCTGGCTAATACTTTATCTAGGCCACTTTATTATCTCATGCTGATTCCATTCCCATTCTCCTCCTCCTTTGTAGCATGCACTTCAGCTGTGGTAAAAGTACGTATCGCATACATATTAAAAACATATACCCATTCTATCTGTATGTAAATGTGTGAGACACAGCTGGATATTGCAGGAGTTTGATTTACTAATAGTTATTATCTGTTCTAGCTGTTCAGTGGCAAAGAGAGTTTCAGAAAACAAGCTAGTGCAGAAATTGCCTTTATGATATCACTAGCCTGCTTTGGTAATTGTTTAAAATCTCTCTTCTCCAGCCGGAAGGTTGGCCTTTTATTTTGCAGCTTGTATGCACTTCTCAGCCAGCAGAATTGTTGACATCTCTTGTTGAGTTTTTTTGTTAATACAGCACTGAACTCTATCATGCTACATATGACTGTTTAAATGCAAGTGATTTACTTAAAGGAATTGTGTTTGAAATACCAAAAGTCAAGTATGGAGTAGTTATTCCTTTATGCTTTCCCATGGATGCATAAAATACAGTCTTTAAGATGTTGCATTTGGATTTCTCAATGAAAGTATGGGTTAAGAAGACAAAATATTTTTTGGCCAAGGATACTGTTAACTTCTACACTGAATTACTTTTGAATAGATCTTCTGATTTCTGTTTAAGTCTCCAAATTGGAATCATAACTTCTAGCTTTTCTCCTTTAAAAAAAATTAAATTGCTCATACTTTTTATGTTGACATTTCATTAATTTGGAAGATTGTATAGTAAATTATACATCTTCCATGTCAAAAACAATGACTTGCCAAAAGACATGGTTTTCTTCATCTTTTCTGAGCGTTGTGCAGAAGCTCCCCATTTATGTGCATTCCGCAATCCCCGTGTTCTTGTTTTCGGGAATAGCATTTACACCAGGCACTCTGATCTCATTAGCTACAATCACCATTTTTTCAGTTAGAACATTCGTTTCTATGCTTAGATGTGTTTTCTTAAGGTCAGCATATTACTGACTCTCAAAAGTGGATCCTGGCTGGCTGTGCCCCATCCCCAACAGGTATAGTGAACCAAAATGAGGAGCATTTAAGTAGCTATATTCTAAAGAATCTGGCCAGCAGCACTTCCTACAATGCAGAGCTGAACCTGTTTGCTGCTTGTTGCGTTAGACTGTTGTTTGTAGCTCTTAGGAAGGACTTTTGTAGTTTAAACAAACAAATGGAGGATCAGCATAATCCTACCTGGATTTTTGTATCAAACTTCAGAACAAAGCCAATAAAATACTGCCACTTATGTTTGCCAATAAATAGGATTTCCCCAATGGATAATTTGGCTTTTCAATTCCACTACTGTAACGTAGTTGAGTGAATACCTGGGCTTGCTGTACAGGCTGGGTTTTTGATGACATATTATCTTTAGAGAAAGAGCAGAGATTTGTCTGCACTTTCCTTTTCTCAAGTGCCTGCAGTAAATCTTTTGAAGAGAGCTTTCTGGATAAATGTTTTCTGTCTATATCTAGCTAGATGTTTATGTGTCATTGCTGGATCACAGTGAGCCAAGAAATTTCATTCTTTGACTGCTTGCAAACATCTCTTTTTTTTATTATTATTGTTTTTTTTTCCTCAGCCAGTGCAGAATCTCCCATCAGCGATGGTTTGTCCAGCGGAAAATTGTCACTGCTTGAACCTGTGATGGATAGCTCTGTTTGCAAGCAGTGAGACTCTTCTCTGTCCCAGTGATCCTAGTTCATTCACCCCACAACAAGGAGAACTTTTGACAGAAACCGAAGCACGTACCAGCTGTGGATGCAAGGGCTGTCTTCTGATTTCTCAGGAACAAAGTGCAGACTCAGTGTGTTCTAGCTGTTACAAATATGATAAATTTTAAGCTGTCTCTTCAAGCTATGAGTTCAGTCATTCAGCAGACAAGGAGTGAAATGTTGAGCATGTTGAGGTTGATGACAAAATCTGTGTTGACTTTACTGAGGCTGGGATTTCACCCTAGTGCTCAGGGTGTGCTTGTTCCTCGGTGTTAGTTCTCTTCCTCCATAAGCGTAGCTCAGGGCTGGAGAAAAAAATGTGTCTGATTTCAGGTGGCTCTTGAACCAATTCCCTATTCAGCTGAAACAGGGAAAGGTGGTTGTGGATCTTTCTTTCTCTCTCTCTCCATCTCTCTCTCTCCATCTCTCTCTCTCTCTCTTTCTCTCAAAAAAAAAAAAAAAAAAAAAAGAAAAAAGAAAAAAGCTGTTTCTGTCCTTAGGGGTATGATTTGCTTCTTTTTTGTCACTTGAGAAATCAGCTATCGAAATGGAGAAATGCATTCCATCAGTGTCACTAAATCCGGCAATTACAGAAGACTAAGATTGTGACAAGGTTAACGTGAGAGCATTAGAGTTTTAAGGTGTTATATTTATTCACTGCGTTCTGCAGTCCCGTTGTATGAACAGCCAATCACTTTTTACAGAAAATGTGAAAATCTAACTTCCTCTTTCTAACATGCCCTAAAGCTGCGTGACGTACTAGTACTTTCCAGTGAAATGTGAAAAGAAATAACTTGAGTGGGCTGAAAGAAGTGTTAAAAATGTAAGGAAATCAGACAAAAACAAATTGGCAGCAGCTTAGAATAATACAGTTCATATTTTTTGGTTCCCTGAGTCTCCCGAGCTTTGCAGTTTAATTTGAGCAAATGTCTCATTTGGCACTTCTGCTCATTCTGTAGTTTTCCAGACACTTGGACAAATATTTACATCTCAGTTTTGGTAGCAGAATTACAGTCTTTCAGTGAAGATGCATTGAGAGCTTGTGTGTTTGTGTTACTGATATTTTTATGTTGATTGCCTTCCCTCCGTGTTTATATATATTAAAAAAAAAAGACTGTTAGCAGCTCTAAAATAAGAGTCGTATCTGTAATTCCCAGCACATTATTCTTCCCGTTGCTTTCAAATTCATTGTAGAATTTGCTGTAACAGGCAGCTTTGGAAACCTATGTGTAATATTTATTCTTATAATAAAATTGGAATTTTAAATTGATTCAGACCCACTGCAGATTAAAACTGCTGACATTTGTATAGTACCGGCTATTGTGGGTCTGTATTCTAATTAGCACCTCAAGACGCTCCTGCAGTATTAAATAATAGTAATAATTGCCTATGAATAAGCAGAGTATAAAGCAGGAGATACAGATATGGCTTCTTAGTGACCTGTGTGCATTATGTCTCAAATCCTTTAATCAGATTTGTGCTGGTTGATTCTTGCATGCACAGAAATTCAGCTGGAGGATCAGGACCTAAAGTAGTAAAAAATCAATTAATACTACTTTCTAATTTGTGCCGTTGACAAAAAAACGCATATAAATAGGGGACATTTTTCTACTTAAGAGGGCTGCACTGAAAGATTTTTAATTGGATTTTCATTGTGATTGACAGCATTTGATTATGACAGTAACTTTATTTGGCTGGACTGTTACAGCCCTCTTGTTCGGATTTTTTCCATCAAAGCGCTTTTTTATCCGCTGAATTCCCGGCGGAGCCTGTGAAAGAGCCTTTTAGCACCTTTGTTGTGGCCCTCCCCGGTGGTGATCGGACCCAGCTGGTAGCGGATCAGGAAATGTTCCCCGCACAAAGAGGCCGCAGCGCCTGTCTCCGCCGTTTCAATAATTTTAAGAGCCCCAGAAACCTGTTGAGGATTAGAAGTAGCTTTAGATGTGAAATGAGTGTTAAGTATTAGTAATCGGGAGATTAGGGCCCCGGGGACAATGGGAGATAAACAACTGCAATTAAGGCAAATCTGCCAGAGTAAACAAAATTTAGCAGAAACAGATGCCCTAACCATTTTGGGGGATTGATTGGAGGGCACCGAGGAATCGATTTTTGTCTTGTTTACACTTTCAAACCCCTGTGATAAACTGGGAGGCTAAATATTTCATACAGCCTGATTTTAGTTAATTTTTTTCCAGCTCCTCACAGTAGGGCTGCTCTCTTCTAACAGTGACCAGGCCTGAGTTTATTCCGCGTTCACAGGGAGCGGCTAATTGTCTATGAAGGGCCCCTGTGTTTAAATGGGCTTGACAGGAATTTAAATTTTGTTTCAATCAACCTCTGTGCTCACAGCCTGCTCCAGTTTCTAATTTTTAAATTAAACATGATTTTTTAAGCTGCGGCCTTTCCGCTGGAGCTCGCTGCTCCGACTCCCGGCGAAGGCAGCTGCCGCAGCCCTGGAACGCGCGGGTTTATTAAGGCAGTAACAGCAAAGCACTCGGAGCGGCATCCGTGGAAAAGTTCATTGTCCCATAAACGTGCATCTGCCTGCTTGCATTTAATGGGAGATGCTGGGGTAAACGCTCGGCTGGTGTAAATCAGAGCGGCACCGCTGAGGTCTGCTCCCACGATGGGGAAATCTGGCCGTCTGACTCGGGGGAGCCGCGATTTTCACTGGATAAAGGCTCCCGTTAGGAAACGGTGGCATTAAAATACAAGTCGGAGAATGGAAGTGGTTTTCGTGGCCTTGGTCATTTATTCAATGACCTTGGGTGAGAGTCAAAGGAATTTTTTTTCAAGCCAACTAGTGGTGATATATTTTTGTTCTTTTCTGTGTTTTTGGAAGGACTCCATGCAATCATTCATATATGGTTTTATATCGATACCTTTTCTGCTCCTAGGACAGAGTATGATTTGACAGTTTGTTCATATTTGATCATTCAATACTTGATTTATTTAATTTTTCTGACAGCACACAGGTATGTTATTTGGCACCAGATGTGGAAGGTGTTTAGGCCTGTAACTCGATATGAGCTTATTGAGAACTTCTAGTAGTTTAAAAAACAGCTTGTTTGTTTTAATTGCACAAACTTCATTACTGAGATACTAGTGAAATGCAGGCTGCTTCGTTCTTCCTTGTAGTTTCCAGGCCGTTTCCTTTTCTGGTGGGGGGCGTATTTTATGTGTGTGTGCAGCACTTCCTTCAAGGTCCGGGTGGCAAAAACTTAGGAGCTTGTGTAAATCATTGCAGTAATTTGCTTCCCCCCCCCTTTCTTTCTGTTGATAAAAACCTGTTTCTCAACGTTTAGACTGCATTTTTGCTCCCTTTCTTTTCTGAGCCAGGGGAACGCTCAGGCCCCATTTGAAGGAAATGCTAAATCAGCTTTTATTGTCTGTCCGGTTCTGTTTGGTGTCGCTGAGACCGTTGGTGCGCTTACGGTGAGGCATGGGCTGAGGTACGCGTCTGAGGGTGCGTCTGTTAGAGCTTGGGTGAGGCGTGCGTTTTGGTGTGAATCTCCTGATCCTTCAGAGATACCACGCTTTGATCCTCATCTCAGAGAGGTCTTGGATCCTCGTCACAGAGAGACCTTGAAGCTCAGAGGTTGAGCTGATCCAAATGAGCCTAAGGGCAAAGTGCTCCGGATGCACTGCAGCCACAGCCCGGGCTAGAGCCGGTGCGGAGCAAGCCACCTCCATCCCCGCGATGCTGCACCAGCCGTTTCATGCTACAGATCTGCTTCTGCTGTTGACAGCTTGCTAATGTTGACATACACGATCAGCCTTGGGCCACTCTCTCTTTTCTTCTTCTACTGCTCTTTCTAACCTCAACAACACTTGCAAAAGCACACTTCAATTATATTTCGGTTGCCTTAATTTTTTAAGAGTCATCATGAGACATACCTTTGCTAGAAGTTACCTCATTTTGTTAGCTTAAGCACCAAGGGACATGCCAAGAACAGTTGCTGGTTTAACAGCAAATATCAAAAGCAAAACGGCCGTGGAAAGAATGATCTGCAGATGGGCAAATAGACTCCTGTGTGCCACAGCCAAAACCAAAACCCTGTAATAAATTTTAGACTTTCAGGACAGAAGTACAGGAAGAGCCCTAGAGGTTACTATGTGCCACAGGAAGAGAACAGCAAAAATCCTCCTGACGTGAATGCACACACTCACCCCACGGTGCCCCAGGGCCCTGCAATAGGAAGGAACTGAGCAATTTGAGGAGAGCTCCATGCTGCAGAAGACAGAGTAGCTGTAGTTCTCGCTGAGCTGGCTGGAAGAAAAATACCCTCTCGATGGCTCTGGGGATGAGTTTGTAGTCCTCAGCATCCAGCCTGGACACATCAGCCAGGAGCCAAGAGGTTCCTGAGGATTGTCTTTAGGGCCACCAGCACATCATTTGGCTATGGCCAATGTCCAACCCTTCAGAGGAAGGGTTTTTTTTGTTTGGTTGTTTTTTTTTAAAAAAAGGTTTTTAATCATAATGGGAGATCTATATTACTGTTTAAAAGTGCATATTCAGATGTGGTATCTGGACTGTTCCTCTTCAGGTGGTGAGCCTTAGAGTACTGGAGAGGGATGGGCCGCCACGGCTTTCCTTGGGACTTAGGAGGGAGGCAAGAAACTGGGAAATGGCAAGATCTGCACAGAAGCAGAATAACAAGTTAAGCTGTTCTTCCTTTTAGTCTGTCCATTGCACTTGGGAAATGTCATTTAAAGATAAATTCTGTAAATTGCAGCAGTCTTTTTGATGCCTCAACCAAAATACTAAAGCAGCTGAAAATCACTTTCCATTATCTTTATTGTACAAAAAGTAAAACTGCACTGGAAAAAGTTAGTCTACCAACGCAGAAAAAATATCCAAAAAAAGAATACTTCTCAAAAGAAAAAATAGTGGTAAACAGGAAATCTAGCTCCAAGATTTGACTGCTTAGTAGCATTATTCATTTATCATTTTGTCTGATACACTTTGTACCATCTTTTCACCATCTTAAATATCGTCAGATGAATAAAATTATTAGTGTGCTAATCTAGATAGCCCCAGCTCTAACACTGACCTAGGCTAATCTGCCTTTGCAATTTCAAGAACTGTTTGACTCCTCTGAAAGTAACCTTAAATTGTAGTCTTGTAAGAATTCCAGAGCTGTATCCTTCACTCCTTCTCCTAATGAGGTTATGACCAAATGCTCATTATAATTGCTTTAGACTCCTTTTAATTTTCAAGCTTATTAATCATAAGAAGAGTTATTTAAAATTGCATAAATTAATCTTAGATTAAAAGCCCATCAAAGCCTCGAAACAATTAAGAATAAGTAGGATTTCCCTGGGGCAGCAAGTTTTATTTTAATAGTGTAGTCAGGTGGATATCAGAACATTGAAGTATGGTAGTGATTAATGTATGCAAAATTTAAATGAGACTTTTTAAATGGCAAATCTAAATCACATATTGACCTAACTGTAGACTTTAACTGCATTGTCTGTCATATATTTAAACTGTTTAGTAATCAACATTTTAATTACAATGTATGTTAGGGAGGCCATGCAACAAACAAAACTCACCACTTTCTGACACTCGCCGTGGAAGTGTTTAGCAGGCTGTGTTATTAACAGCTCAGAAAGAGGGAATGAGGCAGGAGAGCAGAAACTTCAAGGAGACTAGCGATCCTTGATTTCGCTTATAGATGTGTGCTTATCCCTACTTCATACGCACCCAGAAGACACCGCTGCGCGTTGCAGCTTTCTGACCTTTTTTGGTACCCCGCCGTTCTCGTGTCCCTGGTGCCGATCCTTTCTGCTCTCTAAGCCGGCAGAAGCTACGGGTGGTGTCCTCGTGGGTGTGGGAAACTCTGAGAAGTTAGCGCGGGGGTGGTTGTGTTTCTGGCTCTTGGACCGCCTGGCCCTCAGTCTGCCTGTGTTCGCAGGCTCCTGCAGAGGTATTTGAGGCACTGTGTGTTTGACCCCTGCTGCGGGAGATTTCGGGCTAGCACCCGGCTGAGAGGAGGTCCTCAGCTATGCTGAATTTTTGTCAGGCCTGGCAAGAGGCAGTCCTAACCCTGGGAAGTTGATACGGTGAGGGTAGGAAGCGGGAGAGAGAACCGGGCTGCTGAACACTTGGTACCTGTTCAAACCCAGGCGTGCAAGTCGGTAAGAAAAGATAATGCTTTCCAACCGGATTAACTGTGATTTGGCAGTGCCATCACGGCAGGTACCACCTGGGAGGCCAAGGGCCTCCTATCTGGAGAAGGATGTCTGTTAAGCAAGGGGTGACCTTGCTGGTGGTTTCAAACACTGGAGACATGCTTTCTAGACATGCCAGGCCACCCAGTCACCGCTTTTTTGCGCACTTCAGATACCCTCCTTGTTCTGTGAAGGGTTAGCTGCCATGATCAAAATGCATCCTAAAACTGTAAAAGAAAAACAAAGGATGCAACAGCCAGATTGCACTTAAATACAGTGCCCTGCAAGGTCTTTCCACTCATGTACCTATTCCATGTCTCCATGGACCGGTGTGAGTGTTTAAGGGCTTCCAATTTTTTACTGCAGTCCAGCCTTAGAAGCAAACAGTGGAGGAGAAGCTTGCTGTGCAGAGCAGCCCACGGAGGCTTGAACACCTTCGCTGCCATGAATTAGCAACTATTTGGGAGTCAGCTATAGAGTATTGGCCTGAGGATTCCTAGCTGCTATTCCTGGCTGTGGGAGCAGAAATTGGCCTTGTGGATAGCTAGCACAGATAATTAGAGCAGCATTTAGTTTGGCTTGTCCTTGGAGGCAGAAGCTCTAGATGTAAAATCCTCCACTACTGGAGGCAGTAGTAATGAAATCTTCTGTGCGGTGGGGTCACCAGAGGGAGACGTGGGGCCACTCCCGGGCAGTTTGGGTTACTCAAGCGCCTCATCTCTCCGGGCGTCCTGTGTGGTTACAGAGCCGGGGTTTGCGTTTGTCGTTTCGGAGGCCTGGCTTCTGCTCCCACCCAACCTGGGAGGGGTAGGAATTTCCTCTGGAGCGTGCGCCCTCAGTTAGTTACGAGAGCTGTAAATAGCATAGAAACATCGGCAGCAATCGGAGAACTGGCGGGGGGGGGGGGTGACAACTGTGGTCCAGTGGTTTACAGCCAAGTTCTCATTTCCCAAAATTGCAGAGCTTGCACTCCTTTAGCCAGCTAGGGCTGAGTTGCCAGCCAGGCTCTTCTGATTTAGTGTTTGCACTACGGCCATCTGAGCGGGCACCCCTGCCACAAGCCCCGGCGTCCTGTGGGCAGCCGGGATTTCCTAGGGCCCGTGTTCCTCCTGGGTCTCAGCTCCTACAGACAGGGAGGCATTGGCAGCGTCAGCAGGATTAGGGCATGGTGGGGAAGGAGAACAGGTTTCCAGCTTTCATTTTGTTCTTGAAAGATGCCCAGCGCTCAGAGCTGCCATCTTCTGCAGAAGGAAAGCTCTGGCTGACGCGTCCGACGCACCATGCGACATCGGGCCATGAAGCAGCGACATGCCATTTCTAATACTGCCTAATGAACTGCTGCACAGTCTTCTCCCTCTCCTTTTAAAAATGGCATCAAAATCGCATGTTAAGCAGAGAGTGAGCTTTCCTTAAAGCAGCCTGTAGCCATCAGTAATATTTATTTTCTCTATTTGTTTAAAGCCTGTGAAGATTGTGGTTTTCTCCATGTTGTCCTGATGGAGCCCTGACCAGCAAGCGTGCAATGCCCCTAGCCCTAATGTGCCATTAATGATAGGTTAATGTACAGTATAATGTTTTTTGGACTACGGGTTCATTACACTTCTGAGTGCAAGGTCCTTCTGCAGAGCGCCCAAGGTCCCATTGCATTATATCATGCAATAAAAATACCCTTTTCATATCACACACTAATAAACTGTATTTGAAATGCTGTCTAAGGGCACTACCATCGTCTTGATAGTCTGCCTGTAACAGTTGGGATCTTTTTATTATGTTTTTTGTTATGCTGAATTCAAATTTTTAAATGAAATGCATAATTTGTCTTTGCTGCTTTGTAGTGAATTGGGCGCAGTCCTTTTGCTGTGCGGTCTGGGAGGACTCTTAGGACAGAGGGCACTTAAAGCACAGCACTGCTGCAGCCCGCAGCGGCGCGGTTTGCTTAGCAGCACACCTCGCGCGCCGGGGACGTCTCTTGCTGCCCTTTCTGGTTCGTTAGGGGCACTGGTTGCATTCGGGTGTCGCGTAGTCGTGAGCACAAGGCCTCTGTCCCTGCAACCCCTTCTCTGTGCATCCTTGCTGCTCCTCGTTGCTCTGGGCTGTGGTCACGTCTGTCGCTGCAGCTCCCTCCCGGCTGGGGAGGGGACGGCTGCCCCCGAGCGCGGGGCCGCCTGCGGAGGCGGCTGAAAGCACGCCAGCAGCCACGCTTCCTCCGGTGAGGCTGGAGCCTCTCCGAAGCGCAGGTTTGGGGCTGTGAGCGGTGCAGGACCACCTATTGCGGCTGTTTCTTGGAGGGAATTTGGTCTCCCCTGAGCAGGTGTTTCGTTTCTCGCTGCGTTGCGCTTGCTCCTGGGCCGGACGGGAGCGGGGCCGCGTCGTGCCCGCTGGCTGGAGAAGGTCTGCGTGGCTGCCGTCCCGCTGAGGACACCATTTAAAGCCCATTGCGGTAAGCTGCGGGCAGGTTAATATCAGAAATGATGACATCCCAGACATCATCTGGAGCAGAATGCCAGGAAAGCAAATTGCAGAGTCTTATGGGTAGGTAAAATTATGGAACTTACACCCTTGAATAATGGCGACTTAATTGACTGGGCTAAATGATTGATGGTTTGTGTTTGAATTACCAGAGCAGTGTGCTCAGGGGGACAGCGCCCTTTTAATTTCATGTCAGATATTTAAATCATTTACATCACCCTGTGCGAGGTGCTCCCCTTGGAAAGAGTTAACCTGTCCGGCGGGACACTGCAGCCTGGGAAACGTACCCTTTATCAAGAGAACGAGATGAGACAAGTTCATTTAAAAAGCCTGGTTTGTCATTGTTTATCTAATTTTCACAGTTGACACACAAAATTAGGCTGGCTGACACTCACTCGACGGCCATCCCGGCCCCGTCCTGCCTGACCTTTCCCGCCACGAGCGGCTCCGCGCTCGCTGCCTTGCCTTGCCTTGCCTTGCCTTGCCTTGCCTTGCCTTGCCTTGCCTGCTGCAGCGCTGTGCAGCCGAGCAGCAGGTTGCACGGGGCCCCCGGGCCAGGGCGCCGCGGAGCCAGGACCCCGGCCGGTACGACAGAGCTGCCTGGCGATTGCTTTGCAATGTATTTTCTGTTGCTCGGACATGTTGGACCTGCCAATTAACAGCAGTTTTTCATGCTGAGTAGATAAGGATTGGCCAGGACATGGTTGCTACTCCATAACTAAGGTATGTGGAGGTCTGAGCAAAGGGATGAAATGCCGTGGGGATAGGGTCAGCTCTGTTATGGGGACGGACCGCAAAACCTTTGGACTCCTCTTATGAGCATCCCTTTCCACGGTGAAATGCTTCCCTCCGTGATTAGGCCTGTAAGCTTTGGGCAGATTTTCGTGTTACCAAGACTCTCAAATGTTAGATGAACCATCACTGATAGGGCGTGAACAGTATCTCCATTACAGTGATTTTACTAAGGAAGGTTTAAAATCAGTCCCTGGTTTGCCCATTTGCAATGAGTGGATGTGGATGTTAGTGAAAAGAGCCGGGCTCTCTGCTGGTGTTAGCCCAGTGCAGCTCAGCATCCCAACTCGGCAGCTGCCCAGGGGATTTGTTGGCAGGATTGGGAGTCTCTCTCTATCCGGAAAGCAAGCTAATTTCTTATTATCAAAAATACAAAAAATAAACTAAAAAAAAAAAAAATAAAAATAATGGCCACTACAAAAAGGTGTGCACACCATGGCAAATGGAGAACGTTGTCTCACCAGGGCAGTAAGAAACTGTTCACTGCGACTGCAAACACATTTCAAGCCTCTGTGCATTTAATGTTTTTTTCAGCATTACCTTGCAAAACAAAATAGATCGATACCAGAATGTTTAAGTACAATGGGTTGCTTGTGTTTGTTTTAGAACTATTGCTCACTGTTGAAGCAAGGTCTGTTGATGCCAGTGATTTTTACTTGTTGCTGAGATGCTCAGAGGCCAGAATTCTTGAATAGCTGGTGCCCAAGCTGTTGCATCTTGGTCTGATTTTCTTTCCTGAAGTGACAGTTTATCATGGCCCGATCCTGCAGCCTGGGCATGTGTTAGACCTGGAGCTGGGCAGCTACATTTCTCTGTTAGCAGTTTGATTTTTTACCTGTTTTTTCCACCTCATTCCTTCCTTTCCTCCCCATCTGATCTCCCTGCCACTTCTGTCTGCTGTCCCCTCCAAAACCATCTCCAGTGAAAGATGCTGGTTTCTGAGGAGCATATTTTGGACTAGGAGAGTTAATGGCTGCAGTACTCTAGGCGCCTAGAAAGGGAAATGGGGAACTAGATGCCGAATAATGGCCAGATGTTGAGAACGTGTCAGGATGACCTTGTGAAGAGGTTGCTAAGAGCAGAGCTGACTGCTACTGGTGGAATCACAGTAATTTGGGCTTTGAAAGAAGTCTTACCTGTTTTCCCTGACATAGCTCAGAATGCTATGCTAACTGCAAGTACCTTTTATGTAGTTCTCATTGCATTTTCTCTTCATACATTGCTATAAGCAGACCAAAGGCAAGTTGGATGGACTAGCACCTTGTCCACAATTATGTAGTACTCTGTAGCATACATTTATTTTGCAGTTGCAGACATGATTGCAGCAGTAAGATGTTGCTGAGCCAGTTGTGGCCTAGGGGGCCAGGTATTAGAAGCAGAAAAGTGGTTTTGGCCTAGATTTCAGCATGGGCTGTCCCTGGACCTTTTAAGTCCCATGACGCTTGTGACCTTGTTCTCACTGCCTCACCTGAGCTTGTCAGCCAAGTTTTGCAAAAACAGTCCCACTTCACGCTGCAGACTTAGCTCTGGTGAACACCTCTGTTCTCCCACTCCCCATTAAAAAAAAATCAAACTCTGGTAAAAACATCCCTTCAGCCTACAAAAAAATCCTCGCTAGAGCAGTACAGTTTGAAAACAAAACAGTAATCTAAACGGTCAGTAATTTTAAGTTAAAGTTATTCCTAGGGAGCAAAATGAGTGTGGAAAACACAAGGCTTCAGTGAAATAACCTCGCAAAACAAAGCAAATAGGACTAACAGTGTGGGTATCTGATGCTTTAAACCTTGCATATCCTGCAGCTTTCCCCTGCTTGTTGTGAGTAGCTTAACTGCCAGGGTATATGGGTGAGAGATCCCTGCCTCTGCAGGCAGTCTCTCCATCGTAAAGGAGATTCATGGGAGAAGCGGACTGTCTTTAATAGCTTTTTTTTTTTTTTTAATTGCCCCAATGCATCTGCTCTTCCTTGTCTGTGGGCTCTTGATTGTTTTTTTCCTACTTCTCACTAGTGTCCTTGACTGTTGTTTTGCTTAAGAGGTGAAACAGCTATTTCTAGCCTATATTGTTTATAATAAGCCTTTACCTCACTTTTTTTGCACCATAAATGCCAAAGTGCTGTACAAAAGACATGTGCACTAACTCTCATAGCACTCTCATGACAGGGCAAAATCATTTATTCCCTTTCTAACCATGAGGCTGAGGGAGATTAGGCAGCTTCATGAAGGTCATACTGGAAAGTATATGGCAATTGGGAATAAACACCGGGACTCCTGCCACTGGATTCCCAATTGTGCCCTTTTCTGAATTGTTTTCATAGGCAGAAATCAAAGGAAAAACAAGAATATTTCAGATTGACTTTGTTAAGTAACACATTAAAACCCTAATCTATGCAGCATGTCTGGAGTAGGTGGTAAAAAGAAAAAAAAAAGAAAAGTAGGGGTGCCATTTCCCTTCCATGCCATTCCTGGTATTAGACATTCAAGACCACAGTAAGACTTCTAATAGCCAGGTGTTGGAAGGAAAAAGACATTGTCCGTATGCTCAGTGCCGTAAGCGTCTGTGTATTTAAATGCATCATTTTAAGAGCGTTCATCTTCTCTCGGTAGCATTGAGCTATACGCTGCCATCCTCAAAGCTCTTGAATGGGCTCTTGATACCTCTGGATACGCTCCTCTTCCTTGGTGGCCCGTTTCCCAAGCGGTGACTGTACGTGAGAACACACACGTCTGCCGGGATGGGAAATTCAGAGCTTCCTGTCAAGTTTAAAGTTGCTGTCTACAACTAAAAATGGCTGAAAGGAAGCAATTTGCTTCAAAAAATTGAATATTGGGGGAAAACATCCATTTCTGTAGCAGTTATGAAGAGCAAACTCAGAAAGGTCGAATGAAATGGCAGGTAGCAGCTGCCCACAATTTCAAAGGCCTCAGGATAAAATTAAGGGCTTGCGGCTGGAGCCCTGCGGGAAGCACTGACAAACGGGAGACGAGGAAAGCAAGTTCTTTGAACTGACTTTCCTTTTGAAACCTGTAATCACACGAGAGTCATACCGAGGCCCTCAGTTAGCAGGGGTCTAGTGATCGATTTAAACGGCGTGGATCCGCGGGGCTCCAGCGCGGACGGCGAGCAGCTCCCCATGGCTGTGGGCACCTGCAGCGATCCTGCCAGCGGGTGCTTGTTCTGCTTTTGGACCCCCCCTTCCCCATTTTGTTGAGCGTTTCCTTTCCTTTTAATACACCTCATGTCCTCTCTGAAGTTGGTGGGCCTTATCAGTTTAATTATGGGAATTAGCCCTCTGAGATGAGTGGAGATAAGAACTGGCTCTCCCTGACTATTGATGAGTTTGCCTCATTTATTTATTAGCTTTGTCTTGCTTTTACTGTGTTTTTCCTCTCTCTGCACTGTGAAGGGACCAAATTCATGGTTTTCCCCACAAGGAGAGTGCAGCAGAGGTTGCCCTGGGGGAAGAACCGAAGACCTTGTTGTGCCGGCTTTGTGAGCTACCAGAGCCCACAGCTGCCCGTTTGAGGATCCTCTGGCCATGGGAACTGCTCTGCATTGGTTTTCTTCTGTGAGCTTAAAATGAAAGGTGCTAGAGCTCAACAAGAACCTCCTGTAATTCAGACGGCAAAGTGGCAGCATCCTTCCTGCCTCTGGATGCAGACCAACTTCGAACGGAGATGTCAGATGCCAGGAATTGCTGGGGTGGAGGGCTAGGCTCTGCCCTGCACGTGCGGGACTTGGTTGAGGCTCCTCTTGCATCTTCTGCCTGTGTTCAAAGCCTGAGGAGGCGCCAGGATGTGGGCGGCAGCCTGGAGATGCCCATACGGGGAGGGAAGCTGCCCTTCTGCCTAGTCCTGAGGTTGTGGCTGGCTGGGACCCATGCTACAAAGCAGTTCAGCCCCAGGGCCATTATCTGGAGAGCTTTCAGGGCACCAGGAGTCAGTGCAGAGAAATAAAACATTTGCGACGTTTGCAGCTCCTCATGGTATATTTGGTGTGTCCTGTTCTCCTGGCTGGTGAATGTCTCGCTCAGCTAAGTCACTCCACCAGAATACTCCTCCCATCTATCTTCTACAAGGTTAACTGGGAAAGCAGGTGATTTGGTCCCAGTAAGTTTTGAAGAAAGGTCCTCCACATCTCATATTTCTTTGTTAAAAGTTTTAGCTGAGTTTCCAGTCATCCCAAAGGCTTGAAGCAAAAGCATCTTATGCTTCCTCTGCATTTTTTGTAGTTGATGGCATATTTTATTCCTGTGGCTCCTGCATTTGCTGGCCCTGGCCCACAGAGTGTTTTATGGCTTTGAGCAGGCGCTGCGAGGATTTATGGTACTCTATTTAGCCCAGTGCTGCTTCATTGCTCCGCTCGGTGCCATCTTCGCCCAGCCTCGTGCCAGGCTTCGCGGGCCCTGCGCAGCCCAGCTCTCATGCTCAGCAAGCCCATTGCCACCGCTCACTGCTGGGGCTGGCATCGCGCTGTGCGCGCTGGTAATTCCCATATGTACGTCACCATCCCCAAAGGCTCCCCAACACATCTACTCTGATTATTTTCAGACATTGTTTGCAAGAACTATGAAGTTTAGTGTTGCAAAAAAAGAGCTGCTTTTGAGTGATTTGGAGTAGAGGTTTTCATCATCCGTGATGGTTTCTCCTGGCAAATGCTTTCTTTCAGCCATTTATATAATTGCGGTACTGGGTTTCCTGTGGATTTTTATACTGCATTTGAGATTCATCTGAAGATGGCATGTTCCCATCTCTAGGAATGTGGCCAGATTGAGACATGAGCTGGCTGCCGAAATTGCAGGCCATATTTTTGTTTCCTCCTGAGGTGCTGTTCTGATTTTGTGAGGTGTCTGAGATACCACCTTCCAGTGTCTGTGGTAGCCATTGAATTCACGGGCGAGAATATTTTACAGTTATCCCTCTTCCTATCATACTGTAATTTCCTGCAGTAGCTTCTCATGAAGACCAATTTCAATCGTGTTAAGTGAGATTTTCATTTCTTTGTCAACTGATCCCTCCAAATGGCATCTGCTAGCACTTAGGTACATGAAGAAGTGCCTCCCAGTATGGACCACCGCCAAGGTGCTGCAGCACGCTGGCGCCTGGTGCTCCTGAAGCTACCAGCACAAAAATCAGTGACCAAGTAATAAGAGGGACTTAACATTGGAGGGATATTGGTTTTTTAGGTAATTTGTAGAACCATCCATTTAAGGGATGAAGGATGTGTGAGGGGTAGGGCATGAGGTTTCCACCTACATAAGTCAAGGACATGGATATAAGTGAGCGGGTGTGTGTTTTCACGTGCCAAATGGCACAATTCGGTCTCTGCCCCATAGATGGAGCAGTTCAGGTTGTGGACACAATTACTCCTCTAATTTCATTTGGACAAAGGAGAGTACTGTGTCAATAAATGAGAAAAAGGTATAAAAAGAGATTGTTACAGAGGTAAGGTTTAAAATTAAGAGATTGCAGACCTTTACAAAGAAATTAGTGGGTAAATGTTTTTGGTGGAATATCTTTTTACCAAAATATTTTGTAGAGGTTGAACAGCCTGACAGATTATCCTAGAAAGGAGCTGGACCAAAACATGATGAACTAATAGAACCTAAAAAATACAGTGTTTTCAAGAGTGCTAGACTATGGCCTCAGTAGAGTCTATATGAACAGAGGATAATATGGATATAAGGATAAGTTCACTGAACTGGACCAGTCTTTTACTGCATTTTTACGATTTTGGCCACAAGATATTCTGATGTTTTTTTTCAGAAAATTAAAACTTAGATACTTTTGGGGGGCAGGAAGAGTCATGTTTGTTTCAGCTAACTCTGCCTGTGCCGTTTTCCAGGGCCACCCCTTCATCGTGCAGTACAACGACGGGAATGCCGAAGTCGTGTCCATGTGGGTGTGCCGGATGCTCGAAGAGCGGCGAGCAAACCAAGGGCCCCAGTGAGCTGCGCGGGGGCCACTGCAGCGCCCACGACAACAGGTCACCTGGGACGAGCAGACCCAGCCCCACACCTTGGACTGTCAGCGTATCTGGATCATATTTTGCTAAAAAAATATTTTATAGAAGCATCAACAAAATCTGTCAGGATATGTTGCTGCCCTTTTCCTCCCGCCTCATATTAAGGAATTTTCTTCACACGTTTCTTTTGTTGCTGAGTAATTTAATGCCCTCAAATAATCTTCAGTTAAACTGTACACAGCCTTAAAGCACGTATTTTGTATCTATATTTTTTGTTACTGAATGTATTGTATATTTCGTGGCTCCAGAGTATTTTTTTAACTGCTAGACTTTTGCTACTGTACGAGTGACATGCTGACTGTTAAGAGGACTTCTTAAGGAGCTGTTGGCTCTCTTGGGAGCAGGCACCCACAAAATGCTTGCTTGAAAGTCTATTTGTTTTAAAAAGAAAAGGTAGTGAGAAGTGTCTGGACTTGCCCGTCGCGGGAGGAGGCGAGGCATGGCCCTTCCCCAGTAACAGCACGTTGGCTCTAGCAGCAGTCACGCTGTCGGGTGGCTGCTGGTGTCTCTGTGCTCCTGATCGCTTGCTGCTCTGCAGCTGGATCAGGTTTGCTCCGAGGGCTGAGCTGGAACGAGGAGACCCCGATCTCCGTGAGGAGTGACCAGGGCAGTCCCCAGCCCCGACCCCGCAGCATGGTGGCTTTGCTGAGGCAGAGAGGAAGATGAAGGAGGACGGTCCCCTCCTGAAGGCTTGGGAAGTGGGGGAGATGGGACCACAGGAGGAGCAGCAGCCCCAGCAGGTACGCGGCAGAGCGCAGGGCCGTGGGGTTGTGCCGGCCCGAGCCCCGGGCAGGGGAGCTGCAGCGTGCAGAGGGCGAAGGCACCGCTGCCGTGTCCACGCAAGGAAGCTGAGGGCCAAGGCCAGGCTCATGTGCTGTCCCACCAGCGCACAGGGGAGCAAGCCCCAGGCAGGGACACCAGCCGTGCTGGGCCCCCGGCCCCAGCTCCAGGGTTTTGGTTACCAGCAGAGCAGTTTGTGGCTTGCTGAAAGTGTCTTGTGTTGGCTCTGCCTTGATCTCTCTTCCTCCTCCATTGCGTGATGGGTTGTGGCAGCCGGCGTTGAGCAACAAGAGCCCGCGGTCGCTGTAGGACGAGGTGCGAGCGGAGAGGTGAGTGGGCATTGAGTGGAGGTTGGTGGGGATGCTTTCCCTGAGCTCCCCTGGGCCTTGGGTGCAGAAGTCTTCCACCACCAGGGAGGACCTGCAAGTCGTGGTTGTCCTTCATCTTCCACGTTGCTGTCCAGGAGCACTGCGTGCTGCTCTGGCTTTGCTCTGGTTGAGCGAAGGCTCTCAGGTTCTCTGTCACCTTGAAGGCAAAGCAGAGAATGACAGTGTCTGCTGTGTACTTTTTATTTGTGCAATTTCTGTGTGTTTTGTCACAACATACTGACATTTAATCAGATTCAATCTGATTTAATCAATCCTTGTGTTAAGATGCACGTTATGAAAACATAAACACAGAAGAGGACCATAAAAGACAGGCTCAGTGTATAAGCTGAGTTTTAGGTTAGCAAATTAAGCATTTATGTGGTTTTGTTGGGGATGGGCTAGGGGTATTGTTTGTTTGGGTTTTTTGCATTAGAAATAAAATAGTGTTAAAAAAGCTGAGGTAGTTTATTATATACCAGCAAGTTAAAAAAAAAAAACCCTCACAGTGAAAAATTTCTCCTGAACCACTGCAAATCCTAAATATTACTTTGAAAGTAGTCTGGAAAATACTTTGTTTCCTTCCTTGGAGGGATCATTTGTCTTCTTGTGAAGTGTAGAGGTTGCAGGCAGGAACTTATAGACTAAAGTTTGTCTTAATTGCTCTGATGTCACAACCTCCCTGGCAGGTAGCAGTGCAATGAATGAGCCGACGTGACCAGTCAACGTGACCAGTACCTCCAGGTCCTTCTGCTGAAGTGAGACGGATTTCTTCCCTTTGAGCCAGCCAGGCTACAGGCAGCTCTTTCATTTATTTATCTCTAACAGTTTGCATTAGCTTTCTCTGGATAAAAAGTCTCTGCCTCGGATTTAGTTAAAAAGTCGGTAAACCCAAGGCTTTTCCTCACGCTTTCACTGGCAGGGAGGTCGGGAGGGGAAAGACGTCGCCCTGAAAATCTGTCCGGGATGCCAGCCGATGCAACCATGAAAAATCTCCCGGCGAACGGGCTGACAGTGTTATAACTCACTGGCGTGTGTATTAACCTTGCTGTCTTCATCAGTACACTTAATCAAGCCAGCGATCATCGCGGAAGTTTGGGGCCTCCGTCGTCTTCCCCCCACCCGGTCCTTGAAGCGCGGGGGGTTGAGGGACAGGAGGGCGCCGGGCCGCACGCTCGGCGGCTCCGCTCCGCTCCGCGCGGCAGGTAGAGGCACCCGGGGGCGATTTCAAGGCCGGAGGAGGGGGCGAAGCGGGCGGGCGAGAGCTGCGCTCCTGGCCGCGCTCGGCGGGGACGGCCGGGGCTCGCCCCGTGCCTCCGGCCTTGAGGAAGGGTCTCCGGATCCCGGGGAGCGGACGCGTTATCGAGGACGGGGACGCCGGGGGCTGCGGGTGCTCTGCGGATGCGGGGCCGGGGCCGGGCAGCGTGCGCGGGGGGCGGCTCGGGGGCGGCGAAGCCCCTTCGCCCCCCAGGAGCCCCGGCAGTGCTCGCGGGCTGCTCCGGCATCCGCCCTGCTGCTCTCGTCTGCCTGCAGCGGCCGTCGGGGCGGTGGCGGGCGGACGAGTCCCAAACGGGAGCGTGTGCTGGGGCAGGGAGGGTTTGCGCAGTCCGTCAGCCCCCAAACTTCAGCTGTTTTCAGCTTTCCTCTGCCCAGGCGTTGCCAGGCGAAGCTCATCGTGCGGGACAAGCCTGGGATCGTTCTCCCAAGGATGCAGCACAGGCTCTTAGAAAATACTTTGTTTCTTGTATCCTTCAGTCTTTGTTTTCCAACTAACAGCCTGAAAAGCTCCGTGCCAGTGCATGTGCATGCACGTGCCTGTGTGTGTGCAACTGGCAAAGAAACCAGAAACGGGGAACTGCGGCTCGGGAGGTCGGGGCGGCCGCCGACCCGTCCCCCTGCGCAGGCCGAGCCGCTGGCAGACGAAGGCGGCAGCGGCCCGTGTGATGCCAGCCTTACTAACCGAGCGATCGTGAGGAGCAGCCCCTAGGAGCTTCTTCTGGTCTCTCTGACATACGGGAGCAGGAACAAACCAGAGGATCAGCTCTGGGAGTAGCGATGTGTTTTCCTGACTCCCGGAGCTTTGTGGCCCCCCGGGGAAGGTTTGGCTGGAGGCGTGGAGGGAAAGGGCCTGCCCGCAGGGGCCCTGCCGCCTCTGCGTGGTGCAAAGGGCCGTGGGGCAGGTTTGAGGCAAAATCTGGGAAATCTGGTCTTTGCTGCTGTAGGAAAAACAAAATAGTCCCTTGCAGGGTATGCGAAATCTGCTGCCTTTGGGCAACCAGGGGCTGGTACACCCCAGCGGGGTGGGGGTGGGATGCAGGCCTGGGCTCCCCGTGGGGGGGGCCTGGCGCTGCTCTGAATTAAACACTTTAGCAACGACCCCATTTCCTTGAGAGCTGCAGGACGAGCAGCTCAGGACGTGCAGCGCACGGGGACCCTCTTCATTTGAGCGAGCTTGTTTGCGGGCGGCTTTCCGCTGCCTAAAGCGGCGTAAGGGCAGAGCCGCAGCTCTGGGAGGGGAGGCAGCTGCACAGGCGTCCCCACGTCTCCTCTGCCCCCACCAACCCCCACGTCCCCTTTTCTCCTCCCCTTGCTGCCCTGCGGACACACCTGCACGTCAGCGCGGAGCTCGGAGGGGCTCCAGCGCGCAGGGCAGAGCGAGGGCTGCAGGGGCCCCGCCGACGTCCCGCGTGGCAGCGGCTGTTTTCCCCGAACCCGTCCCCAGCCTTCCGTGGGGCCAGGCTGCTCAGTGCCGCTCGGCCTGGTCTGCAAAAGCCTAATATGCAAAATAAATAAATAAATAAATACCAGTTATATGAGCACATCGAATTTAAAAAAAATTTTGGCTTTAAGCAAAGAAAAACTCAAAGGTCTGTGCCTTTCCTCTCAGAAAATTGCAGCTGGAGTCGTGCTGTACGACTGCTGAGGATCTGCACTGACCTGGGGGTGTTTTACCTTCAGTAAAGGGTATTGCCATAAAATACAAGTGTGCACTAAGGACAGGATTTATAGATTGAGCCTTACTGGCTACTGGAGCAGCTTCTGCTTCGCCTGCACCCATCGCGGCTGCTCTCGCTGCGGAGTCCTGCAGCGAAAGTTCAAGGTTTATAAGTAGCCGGTCAGCCCGGGAGATGTTTAATGGCAAATGGATGTCTGGGGCTTTCGCAGGCAGGAAAACTTCTCCCGCAGCCAAGGCAAAACTGCCGGCTGAGGCAGGGGCCGGGCCCTGCGCCCAGGTGAGTGCGCCCGTGCGCTGCCGGTGCCGGGGGCTGCCCGTGCCGGGGTGTCCCCGGTCCAGGCCCATCCCGCAGCGCGGGGGGGGGGGGGGGGGGGGGGAAGGAGGAGGGGACAGGATGGGACACAGAGTTAATTGCTGCCCTCAGCTCATCCTGCTCTGTCTTCGCGAAGGCGCTGTTTTAACCTAATCAATAAAGTCGTGTCTATCGATCGGGTACATTGCATTCCGCAGCATCCCTTCCCACCGCGCCGCCGCGCCGGCCGGGAGGAATTAGGCAGATTTAGAGCCGTCGGGCACGGCACGGGGAGGGCTTGTTTGGCCAAAAAGGAGGTGAGCCACAGCACCGCCGTCCATGGCGGGGAGGGCTGACGGCGGCGTGGCCTGGGATGGGGCTGGGCACGCGGGATAAGGGGGTCTGGCGTGGTGAGGGGTGCATGGAGGGGACCTCGGATGCACCAAGGAGGCATGTGGCAGGGAAGAACTGTGCACACAGGGAGACCCGGGGTGTACGAAGAGGATGTGCAGCAAGGAGAGCCACGCACACACTGGGGACCTGGGCTTCACAGAGGGAATGCACGGGCAGGGGGGGGTCCCGGGGGTGCATGGCAGGGACCCAGGGTGCATAGAGGGGGAACCCAGAGAGACCTGGGGTGCATAGAGGGGCTGCATGGTGGGGACCCAGGATGCACAGAGGGGCTGCACGACAGGAACCTGGGGTGCACAGAGGGGGCACCTGGAGGAACCCGGGGTGCATAGATGGGGTGCACAGAGGGACCCAGCGTGCATAGAGGGGGGCCTGGCATGCATTGAGGGGGCACACGAAAGAACCCCGGTGCATAGATGGGAGCTAGGGGAAGCCCAAGGGGACCTGGGATGTATGGAGGGGCTGCATAAGGAGGGAACCCTGCATGCACAGAGGGGGACCCAGCGTGCTTAGAGGGGGCGCACGGAGGGACTCGGGGTGCACAGAGGGGATGTCCGCGGAGCAGGGCCAGGGCGCGTGGTGGGAGCCCTGGGGGTGCGCGTAGGGGGCGGAGGGGGGTGCGCGGCCGCTGCCGCCCCTCGGCCTCCGCGGGGTGCTTAGCACATCGGGTCAGGGGGAGGGTGCCCGGTCCGCAAAGAGCCGCCGCCCGCTTCCTTTGTCAATGTCCAGTAATTAAAATGTCACCGTTTAATTTTCAGGCCTCTCGGAGCAATCTTTTCCTAATAAAGAGTCTAATCGAAACGCTATTTCCCCCCGCCTCCCCGGGAAGAGCCGCGGAAGAGGCTGTAAAGGCGCAGAGCCGCTGCGGATCGATAGAGAGAAGTCCGGATTGATCGGCCTCTAAAATTAAATTTATTGGGGTCATGGTTTTATATGGTGCTGATACAACTGTTAAATGGGGAACATTCATTTCCAATAGGAGGCGTTTATTAAACTTCCACTGAATTAGACCGCCGTGATTTATGTGGCAATCTCGGCACAGCCCTCCAGGAGAGAAGGGCCTTTCGCGGCCGTCCCCGGGTGATTATTTATTTATACACCCGTGACACGGCTCCCTAAGTTTTAACCTAAATTATCCGCCGGCCTCGCCTGCGAGCGGCGCCGGCCGGGGGTGGTGGTGGGGGAGGTCCCGTCGGGGCGCACCTCACCGCCCGCCGCATCCCTCGCGGCCGCCGCCCGCTCCGCTCCTCTCCGCGGCCCTTCCGCGGCCGCGCACCCTGTGTTCGGCAGCAGCCCCCGGGGCGGCGGCGGCGCCCGCAAACGTCCCGGCTCTCGCGTGCGGCGATCGTTGAGTGTTAATTAGAAATTCATTACAATTAAAAGCCGCGCGCACACGCCTTAATTACATCTGATTTTTAATTCCGAATCCGTGTTTACACAGTAAGCGAGACGTACCTCCTGATTATCCCCAATACTCTTTATACTGTACTAATTATGTAAATTAAACCTAATTAACTGACAAAAACTGCAGTCAATTCAACTGTTAAAAGATACGGCGGCGGCAAGGAGCGGGGCGCAGGCGGGGAGAGCGGCCGGAGCGGCGGGGCCGGCCGCGGAGCTCCCCGCCTCCGGCCCGGGGCTGCGGCTGCCGGCTGGGCCGTCGGGGCGAGCCGCTGCGCCGGCCCGAGTAGCCGCGGCGGGGAGCAGGCACGGCCGGGCTCTGCCGCAAGGCCTGGGGCAGGACACGGGGACAGGCACGGCAGGGTGGCCGCGGCCCCGCTCCCCTCGGGTCCCCCGACGGGCCGCCGCGGGGAGGCAGCGCGGCTGCGGCTGTGGCGCAGCCGCTGCGGGTCCCGCTCTAGGGCTGCCCGCTCCGTCCCGCAGTCCTCCTGCAGACAGACCCCGCAGCCCTTCCCCGGCAGCTCCCGCAGCGCGGGCGCTTACGCCGCCGCTCCGGTATTTATCGACTCGGAGATCCCACCGAAATCCCGCAGCGGGATGCGGCAGCGGTGCCGGGACCCCCGTGCGGGCTGTGCGGGGCTGGCGCACCCCGACGGCGGCGGAGTCTCCCCGGGCCCGAGCCCTCGGTGGCTCCTGTGTCCGCTCGGCTCTACGCCCGCAGTAGCCGGGGAAGCGAAGGGGCAGCTTTAAATAATTAAAAGGCGAGGAATAATTACCGACGCGGACTGTGATCCGTGCGGGAAGGCCGTGCAGCAAGGCCCGGCCGGCAGGACCCCTGCCCGAGCCCACCCGGCCCGACGGGGCGTCCCGGGGTCCCGGCGCTGCGGAGGGCGCGGGGCCCCGCGGAGGAGCGGTCGGGCCAAGGGAAGCCGCGGCCGCGCTGCCCGCGGAGGCCAGTGGGTTTGAGGCCGGGGCCGGTGCTCGCCCGGCCGCGGCCGCGGTGCCCCCGGAGCGCGGAGGCGATTGGCGTCTCCGCGCCCGCGCTGCTGGCCGCGGCGGATGCACCGCATCCTCCCGGCCATCGCGGCCGCGCTGGCGGGGTTGGGGAGGGGGTGACACAAGTGATAGCTGGGGGCGAGGCGCACCGCTATTAACCTCTGCTTGATCGGAGTAATTGCTCCGATCGGGGCAGGACGCGATGATTAATTACAGTTTAATTAACGTGTCCGTGCCGAGCGCGGCGCGGGGACCCACGCGGGCTGGCACCGCGGCTGGCAATCACCCCCCAGTGTGTCCCCCCCCCCCCCGCCGCCGCCCCGCGGAGCGCCGGCAGCTCGGGCCGCGGCCACCAGCGGTGCGCGGGGTGCGCGGAGCCGCCCGCAGCCGCGCTGCGCGGCCGCGGCCCTGCGGCGCGCAGGGGGCCCCCGCCGGGAACGAAAAATGCGGCCGCGGCCGCCGCCGATGCCGCCGCCCGGCGATTTCGTTGCCCGCCCGGGGAGCCCTGCCGGGCGCGGCCGCGGCCGCGGAGCGCGGGGGCGGCGGGCGCGGGGGCGGCGGGCGCGGGGGTCGCGCGGGCGGCGGCGATTTCGATGGGCGCCGTTCGCCGCCCCATCGCGGCGCCTCTTTTCGTTGCTCTCCGCGACCCCCGGAAACTTTCAACGAGCGGCGCCGGCCCCGGGGGCGCCGCCGCCGCCCGCCGGCCCCGCGGGAGCCGCCCGGGGCGCGGGGGGAGCGGCGCGGGCTGCGCGGAGCCCGGCGCAGGTGCGGAGCGGCGCGGGCCGCGCTCTTACCTTGGCCAGCCCGGGCGGGTCCGCGCTCGCTTGCGGCCCCCCGCGCCCCCCCGCGCCGCGCCGCCGTGCCTTAAAGCAGCCGGGCTGCGCCGTGATTGACTGGAGCGCCGCGGTGATTGACGTCCGCGGGGTCCCGGAGGCAGTTAATGTAAATACGCTGGTGCTAAGTGGGTGTGTCCTCCCGTTATTTTAGCTGTCACCGGATCAATGTGCAGCGTCTCCAAGTAAGGATCCGGATCCTCCCTCGGTGGCGCGGGTGGTCACTGCTCTTGTTGCATCTCGGCGCGGGCGGACGCGGGCGGCGGGGCGGGCGGGAGCCCCGGAGCGTTCATGAAACTCCTCACCTGCCCGCCGCGGCTCCGCGCCTGCCGCCGCCAGCGCCGCCGCCGCCCCGGCAGCTCCGCGGGCGCCCCGCGCCCACGGTAAGCGCTGCGCGCTCGGCGCCGCGGGCACGGGGCGGCCCCGCCGCTGCGCGCCGCTCCGCGCTGCCTCCCTGCCGCCGGCCCCGGGGCGCGGCGGAGCGCGGCCCCCCCCGCGGCTGATGGCGGCCCCGGCGCCGGGCTGCGGAGCGGCGGCGCTGCCCGGCAGCCCCTAGAGCCCGGGACCCCGCGCCGCTGGCACGTCCAGCCGGGCTTTGCGGCGCGGCTGCGGGTAAGTGCGGAGCCGGGGGTGCATGGGGCACGCGGGAGGGGGGAAGAAGGGCGCTCGGGGCGCGTTTTCGGGAGCCGCTCCCCGTTATTTCGTGTAATTACCACGGAAGCTGCTTAATGCCGTGAGCCCTCCTCGCTAAGCCAATTTGCCTCGCTCGTTCCCCTTCTGCTCCCTACGTGCCGCAGGTCTTAACCGCCCGGGCCGCGTAATCCGCCCGCTCCTAATCGCCTTGCGGAGCCGCGACAAAGGGGCGCCCGGCGGCCGAGCCCGGCTCCCCGCCGCCGGCCCCGCGCTGCGCGGCTCCCGCCGCGAGGTCCGGCCCGGCCCGGCCCTGCCCGGCCCGGCCCGGCCGCCCCGGCGCCCGGCTCGCCGCAGCGGGCAGCCGGGCCGGCACGGCTCGCCGAGCGGCCACAAAGGGACGCGGCCCTCGCGGAGCCGGGCGGAGGGTGCGCGCCCCGCGGAGCGACCCCCACCACCACCCTCCGCACCCGCGCTCCGCTCCGCCCGGCCCGGCCCGGCCGCTGCCGCCCGGCGCTGCGCGGAGCCGCGGTCTCCGGGGCCGGCGGCGCGGGGCCGCGGGCGGGCGATGCGCGCTCGGGCACTGCCAAATCTCGGTGGCCGCAAAGCTGGGGCACGGGCACGGGGGGGTGCAGCAGCGCCCGGCGGGGCTTGGGCCGCGGGTGCGCAGCGCCGAGCACGGCGGCAGGCCCGGCCGGGCTGCGCGGCGGCGGAGGGCGCCCGCGGCGGGGCCCCGGGAGCGCCGCTAACCTGCGCCTTTCCCCGATTTTGTTTTGCAGGGGCGTTTTGGGGGGGAATGGAGGCGATCGCCAGTCAGATGGGAAATGGGAGAGATGCAAGCTCCTCCCCAAATTCAAAGCAAGAGCTGCAGCCGTACCAGGGCTCCAATACCCTCAAGCCCAACCAAGTGGGTGAGACCTCTCTGTACGGAGTGCCCATCGTGTCCCTAGTCATCGACGGGCAGGAGCGGCTGTGCCTGGCGCAGATCTCCAACACGCTGCTCAAGAATTACAGCTACAATGAGATCCACAACCGGCGGGTGGCCCTGGGCATCACCTGCGTGCAGTGCACGCCGGTGCAGCTGGAGATCCTGCGGCGGGCCGGGGCCATGCCCATCTCCTCCCGCCGCTGCGGCATGATCACCAAGCGGGAGGCGGAGCGGCTCTGCAAGTCCTTCCTGGGCGAGCACAAGCCGCCCAAGCTGCCCGAGAACTTCGCCTTCGACGTGGTGCACGAGTGCGCCTGGGGCTCGCGGGGCAGCTTCATCCCGGCGCGCTACAACAGCTCCCGCGCCAAGTGCATCAAGTGCAGCTACTGCAGCATGTACTTCTCGCCCAACAAGTTCATCTTCCACTCGCACCGCACCCCGGACTCCAAGTACACGCAGCCCGACGCCGCCAACTTCAACTCCTGGCGCCGCCACCTCAAGCTCAGCGACAAGACGGCAACGGAGGAGCTCTCGCACGCCTGGGAGGATGTCAAGGCCATGTTCAACGGCGGCACCCGCAAGCGGACCTTCTCCCTGCAAGGGGCGGCCGCCAGCGGCCCCGGCGGCAGCTCGCCGGCCGCCAAGGCCGCGCTGCACCCGCCGCCGCCCGCCGGGGCCGAGCTGGCGCCGGTGCACAAGAGCCTGCGGTGCAGCGGGCAGGAGCCGGCGGGCGAGCGCGGCGCGCTGAGCCTGCCCGCGGCGCACGGCGGCGCGGCGGGCGCGCACGGCGGCGCGGGCGCGGTGCGCAGCTACCCGGTGATCCCGGTGCCCAGCAAGGGCTTCGGGATGCTGCAGAAGCTGCCGCCGCCGCTCTTCCCCCACCCCTACGGCTTCCCCGCCGCCGCTTTCGGACTCTGCCCCAAGAAGCAGGAGGAGGCGCTGGGCGGCGCGGGCGGCGGCGAGCCGGGCAAGGGCGGCGCGCTGCCCTCGGGCATGTTCTGGGGGCCGCCGCACCCGCACCCGCACCCGCACCAGCCGGCGCAGCCGCCGCACCCGCCCGGCGCCGCCAAGGACAGCGGCGTCTACCCCTCCTTCCCCATGTTCTGGCCGGCCGCCGGCAGCCTGCCCGTGCCGCCCTACCCGGCGCAGAGCCAGGCCAAGGCGGCGGCCACGGCCGTGGTGGTGGCGGCGGCGGCAGCGGCGGCGGCGGCGGCGGCCGAGCCGCCGGGCCTGGCGGGGCGGCACGGCGAGCTGGAGGGCTCGGAGCCGTCGGGCAGCGGGCGGAGCAGCGCGACGCCCCAGGAGGGCTCCGGGGCGGACGGCGAGCGCTGCTCCAGCGCGCTGTCGCGGGCGGCAGGCGAGGAGGAGCGCTCCGGGGACGAGGCCCTACTCCCGCCGCTGCCCCTGCCCAGGAAGGGCAGCTACCTCTCCGCCTTCCGGCCCGTGGTGAAGGACACGGAGAGCATCGCCAAGCTCTACGGCACCCGCGAGGCGTACGGCGGCGCGGCCGCCCGCGGGCCCGGCTACCTCTCCCCGGACTTCCTCAGCGAGGGCAGCTCCAGCTACCGCTCGCTCTCCCCCGGGGGGGACACGGCCGAGGAGCCCGAGGTGGACGTGGAGTCCAACCGCTTCCCCGAGGACGAGGAAGAGGACGCAGCCGCCGTCGCCGCTGCCCCCTCGGAGGAGCCGGAGCCGCCGCCGCCGCCCCAGCTGCTGCCCGGAGCCGAGGAGCCGCCGCCGCTGCCCGCCGCGGCCGAGGGGCCCGAGGAGGCAGCGGGCGAGGCGGCGGCCGAGGAGGGGAGCCAGCCGCCCGACGGCAGCCCCGAGCGGAGCGGCAGCCGCGGCGCCTACGAGGTGCGGGGCCGGGCGGGGCGGGCGGCTCTGCTTCGAGGAGGGCCGGGGCTCGCCGCGCCCCGCCGGCCGCTCACTCGCTGTTTTGCAGGTGTACGCGCAGGACAGGGGCGAGCACCCGCCGCCGCTGAAGACCGCCGCCTCCCTGGGAGCCTCGGCCGCCTTCCTCTGCCACCCCGAGGCCAAGGGTAAATCGCGGCCCGGGCCGGCCGCTGTCCCCGGGCCGCGGCTAATGGGGGGAGGGAGAAAGGGGGGAGGACGGACAGACACCAGTGCAAATCGAGGGCAGGGCCGCGGGCGCCGCGTCCGCCGGTTCCTCGGCCTCGGGTGGGCGCCCGGGCCGCCACTTTCGTTTTGGGGACTTCTGGGCGAAAAGCGATGCAAACGGTTTCTGGCGGGGGGAGGGCGCGGGGCAGCTCCCGCCACGGCCGTCGGGGGAGGCCGGGGCAGCGGGGCCCGGAGCCCCGAGCCGGGAAGGAGCCCCCGCGGCTCGGCCGGGCCCGGCGAGCGCGTGGACCGCGCGGCACCTCGGGCAAAGCTCCTGCCGGCAAGCTACTTTCCAATAGCAAAGCGATTAGGATGTTCGCTAAGAAGGTTTTAACGAGGACTTTGTCCTTAATTATGTAATTAAGGATATATCAGGACCATACTTTCATTGCTTATGGTTGAAAATCGGTTTATTAACTTTAAGAGCAAGATAAAGAAGACAATCACTCGACAGCAGAGGATTTAGAGACTAGAAAATCCTATCAGGACCAAAGGAATGTCTCGCATCCGAGCCCTGTAAATACTGACAGAGGTAAGCGCCGCTCCAAGCTTTGCACCGGCCTCCGACCGCCGCTTCCCCGACGGAGCCGGCGCCGCGGCGGGGCCGTGCGCGGCCCGCGGAGCCCCTGCGGCGGCGCTGAGCGCGCTCTACCCCCGCAGGAGAGGATGGCCTCGGCCTCGACGTCGCTGGGACGCAGCTGGTGGAGAAAGACATCGAAAACCTGGCCCGAGGTGAGGCGGCGGCGCAGCCGGCGGCGGGGCGGGAGGCGGCGCCCGGCCCGGCCCGGCCCGGCCCGGCCCGGCCCGACGGGGCTCCGCGGCCCGGCGCGGCCGCCGCTGCCGCCGGGGCAAGGCGGGCGGGGGGAGCCCTGGCCTCTCCTCGCGGCTCGAGGTATTTATGTTTTCTGCAAGAGTGATTAACTCCTGTGATTAATGTAATGTAATGCGATTAGCGCCGCGCTGAGCCGCCTCCATATGGAAAAGTGCGGACTCTCCTCAATCCCGCGATATATTTTTAAACAGACGAGTTGCAAAAACTGGTCCTGGAGCAAATGGAGCTGAGGAAGAAGCTGGAACGGGACTTCCAGAGCCTGAAAGGTACCGGCGCCCCCGCAGCCCGGCGGCGCGCAGGGCCGCGCAGCACCGCGGGCCGCGGCGCGGGCCGCGCTCACCCCTCTGGCCCCGCAGATAACTTCCAGGACCAGATGAAGCGGGAGCTGGCGTACCGCGAGGAGATGGTGCAGCAGCTGCAGATCGTCCGAGGTAAGGCCCGGCCCGGCCCGGCCCGGCCCGGCGCCGCCTGCCTGCCCACCGCCGGGGCGATCCGGCACTTACTACTGTTCTTTTTTTTTTTTTTTTTTTTTTTTTTTTTGTCATCCTTTTTTTTTTTTTTTTTAATTTTATTCGATATCCTTTTGTGCACTCTGATTAGCCTCGGAATTGCGAGCCGACTCGCAAACGGCTGCGAGGCATCATTACGCGGGAGCGAATGAACCTTCCTATCGCAGCAATTTCCACGGTGCCTAAATTAAAAATCGAGGCGTAAAATTACCTGGGAAGTAATGCCCAAGTTTGCGTTAATCCTGCCCGTATCCATCTGCCTCCCAGCGCCGTTCCGGCCGTTGCTCCCCGGCGCTGCAAACGAGCGCGCTGCCGCCCTGCCTCGCACCGTCCCGGCCCCCCCGCTGTCGGTGTCCCCCGACGGGGCGCCCGCACTGCGGTCCCCCCCCGGCGCGGTGTGATGCGTTTCCCCCATCCCAGATACGCTGTGCAACGAGCTGGACCAGGAGAGGAAGGCGCGCTACGCCATCCAGCAGAAGTTGAAAGGTACCGAGGCAGGAAGGGGGTGGCGGTGCGGCCGTCTAAGGGGGGGGGGGGAGCGACACCTCCCCCCCCGCAGCGCGACCGGGGGAAACCGGCGGGAAGGGGGCCCGGCCGGGGGTGACGGCTGCGTCGGTTTGCAGAGGCCCACGACGCGCTGCACCACTTCTCCTGCAAGATGCTGACCCCGCGGCACTGCACGGGGAACTGCTCCTTCAAGCCGCCGCTGCTGCCCCAGTGAGCCCCCCCCTCCCCGCCCCCCGAAGCCATGCGCCCCGCGGCGCGCCCGCAGCCGCGGGCAGAGCCCACACAAGCCATTTCCACGAGGAGACGTTGTACATAGAGGACTCGGAGCTCGGCCTTCCTCGGACTGGCAATACGGCGGGGAGCGGCCCCGGGCCGGCTGCAGGGGCCGCGGGGCCCCCGCCTGCGCCCGCGGGCCGGGGCGCCCCGCTCCGCGTCTTCCCCTCCCTCCCTGTGTGTCCGCTTCTTCAACCCTTGTCCAGACTGGAAACAAAAGTGGCTATGTGCAATGGATATAAATGTACTGTGATTCTCTTGGTACAGTATTTGTTGGATTTTTATTTATTTATGATGTATATTTATTTTCCCCCCTCGGGCCCCCTCCTCCCCCACCACCCCCTTGTAAATTTATGGATGTAACAGCACTTTAACGGGCGGTTCGCGACTCCGGAGACAGAGAAAACAAAACGCTCGCCCGGTTTGGGGAGAGAAACCTCTGTACGTGATTTTTGTTCTTTAATAAAAACCGACTTTAAGAAGCCGCCTGCTCCGTGGGGCTGTCGCGGGAGGGGGCGGGGAGGGAAGCGGTGGTGCGTGGGTGCCCTCCGCGCATGGCACGGGAGAGGGTCGCCGTGCTCCGCATCCGCGGCGGCCCCGGGCGCAGCGAGCGCGGGCGGAGGCCGCCGTCGGGGCGCGCAGCGGCGGCCGCCGCGGGGCTCCGGCGCGGTGCCGGGGGCGGGCTGAGAGCGGGCTCTGCGGCGGGGGAGCCGCCCGCTCCCCTGCAAAGTTCCCCGTTCCTCCACCTCCTCCGCGCCGCAGCCGGGAGCTCATTAATGCCCATTTATATGCTCGTTTCACACATGAAAGTATTACATTAATGAGCTCTGAGAGTGGGTTTGAAGGTGGCTTGCACACCTATTAGCCCTAAATACCTGTTTTCATCCCGAAATTAACCTACCACGACATCTCGGCGGGCCAGCCCGGCGGCAGCGAGCCGAGCGGGGCCGAGGGAAGGGAGGGAGGAGAGGGCGCACCTTGCGCCTTGCACCGCGCGTCCTGCAGCGCAGCGGGGCTACAAGTGCGGGCGGTAGCCGCGGCCGGGATGCTCCTTGCACCGAGCGGGGGGGGGGGGGGGGGTCCTGCAGCGCTGCGGGGGTGCGAGCTGCAGCCTGGGGACTGAGAACAAGGCCGGGGTGCTCCTTGCACGGGGGGGTAGGGAGGGGTCCCGCAGCGCTGTGGGGGTGCGGGTGCAGGCTGCGCGACCGGGATGCTCCTGGCAGCGCAAGTCCTGCAGCGCTGCAGGCTGCGGCCCCGGGACCGGGGACCGGGACAGAGATGCTCCTTGCACGGCGGGTCCTGCAGCGCAGCGGGCGCGGGCTGCAGCCGGGCTGTGGGGACGCACCGGGGAGGCTGCGGGTCCCCTAACCCGGCGCCGTGGCTGGGTGCAGGATGCCCGGCAGTTGCACAGCTCGCTGCCGGCGGCGCGGAGGCCCCGGCCGCCCTCACCGGCGCCTCGGGCCGTTGCGCGGCGCGGCGGGCGCAGGTTCCGCGGCCTGGGCCGCCCCCGCGCGGTCGCGGGCGGCGCTGCAGCCCCGGGAGCCCCTCGGTGCGGGACCTTCGCCCACCCCGAAGGAAAGGCTGCAGCCGCCGTCTAACCCCGCGCAGCGCCCAGGGCCTGCTCCGAGCGCCGGTTTTGCCCATCTGGTTTTGCTCCCTGGCCCAGCAGCAACCCTGCTCCAAGCAGGGCCCCGGCTTGGGACCGCCACAGGGCTTCGCCAGCCCAAGGGCTTCGCTCTGTCATTCCAAAATCTGCTTTTTTTTCCAGGCATTTAGACAAGGCCATTTTGCCCATCAGCAGCTCTGTGTGGCTTTTCCTGCTGGGAAGGCCGTGGTGGGGAGTGCCCAGCATCAGAAACAGCCCCGTGTTGGGACACAGAGAGCAGTGATCTCCCACCAGCTGAGCGAGGAGGCACCCAAGTCACATGAACCCCAGCTGGGGTGGGTGGAGGTGGCTCGTTTCACTGACTTGTGGGGCTGAAGGTTACAATACCCTAAAGATGAAACCAAAGCTGGTTCTCTGGGGCTTTTCTCATTTCCTAGAGCATCAGGTGGAGCTCTGGAGAGCTCTTGTATGCCTTGTTGGGGGAGAGGCCTCCTCCCTCGGCATGTGAGCTGAGAAGGAGCAGCCCGTGTGCCATTCCGAGCAGGAGCGCTGGAGCCTGGTCCCTGCGTGCAGGTCAGCCTGGGGGAGATATTCCCTAGTAGGGAAGGTATGGGTATGGGAAACCTGGGAGAGGCGGGCAGCGTCCTGGGGTGAAATCGGCCTGTCCCTTTGGAGATTGTAGAGGAGCAGCCACATATCTCTCCCAGTGTGGCTCTCTGGTGGTGTCACCAGCTTCTTGTGGGGGATATGGCGTGACAGAGCCAGCAGAGCTTGGCCTGGCTACCTAGTCTTGTTGGATGGCGCTCTAGGGTGCTTGTATGGTAGAGCCATGAGCTTGTGTCTCCGGAGGAGAGGCAGAGCTGGGGCTGCAGTCACCTTTGCCGAGGGAGGAGAAGCACCACTACACTCTCAGCTTTGATTTTACCCAGGTTGGCAGGGGCTGTCACCCTGCTGGCAGCTCTCCTCCCTGCCGGGTGACCCCACTGTGGCCGGCACTCGTGGAGCTGGGCAGCCTGCTGCGCTCACCTGCTCGGGCGGACTGCGCAGGGCAGCAGCACTTACCAACACGAGTGCAAAAATGAACTATTATGTTGTATTAATATTTTCACACTACTTAGCTCTCATTAAAATGTACTTTGCTGAATTTAATATGCAACTTCAAATGACACAACGTATTAAGTGCTTAATATACTAGAAATTATGAAACTATTATAGTCTAAGTAATATGAAATAATTAGAGTGAATTAAACTTCAACAGTAGAATGAGGGAAAGGCTTCATTTTTTTTTTTTTTTTTTTTTTTTTTGCCATCCTAAAATAGTTGAATGCATTAATAGTCCCTGAAAATAAACAGCCAGAGCTAGGATTTTTAAATAATTAAAGCAGGAATAAGCCTGGAGTGTCTGTATTTGAGGCTGTGATGAATTCTGAATTCTGGGAAGCAGAAGGTCTGTTTGCTGCAGCTGATGGAGTTGTTCTTTCAGGCCAGTGGCAGAGCAGTTCCAGAGTTGCTCACCAGACCTCCAGTCTTGCCATGGCTCCTTCCCATATGCTATTTTCTCTTGTACACCAGGCTGTTTGTTTGGAGGCAAGCAGACGTGATTGCTCCCAGTGACGGAGCAGTGTCTGTTCTGGGTTTCGCTGCCGAAAGTCCCCTCTGCAGAGCAGCTTGCATCTTAAAGGGGCTGTAAGTGCTCAGGAGACCTAGAGATAAAATCACACCAGCTGGATGGGGTCTGGCCTCTCATTTTGGGAAGTGCTTGAAGCCATCACAAATACTTGTGTTGGGATTTAATTGCAGGTGCTTTTCTTGCAGGTGGGGCATCACCCTGGAGCATAGGCAGACAGACCGGCTGGTAGATGCGCTCTAGTGGCTCTACACCAGTGGTCCCTGAAACATGAGTGTCATGTTTAGGCCTCTTAAAAAGAACCAGGACATTTCCATAGCAGTACGAACGCAGACATGGACCGCTTAGGTTAGGACCTCTGCGCACACACTAGGTGCTTGGCTCAGAAGGGACCAACAGGGCATCTGGTCCATCAGTGTGGCGCAGACCCCATGACTGTTGTTAACCCTGTGCTGAGCTGGATAGTCTGCCTGTATGGAGCAATCTCTCCGGCGGGCATCCAGCCCTGTCTTAGCAGATGCCAGGAGATGGCGTTCCCACCACTTCCCTGAGTCCTGCAGCCCGGAGCCGCTCTTGGCATATATGGCTGGCGGCAGCAGCTGCTGCTATATTTCTAACTAGGATTTGTCTGATTTTGAATTGAGATTCCAGGGAAACTATCAAAATTACTCCTCGAGGAAGCCGTTCAAGCCAAGGTGGTGGGATGCACAAGCAAAGCAGCCTCAGGGAGGGGGAAGCCAGGCAGAAACGGTGGCCTATCACTTCTGCAGAGGAGGAACGTGCAGCAGGAAAGCTGTTGAGTCCACCCTGAAGTAGCAGGTGCTGTGGCAGGAGAGGAGAGCAAGCAGGGGAGCAGGAGCTTGCCTCCCGGTGGGTCTTGGGGCAGTGGTGAGCCATCAGTGACTACAACTGTGCCTGCACAGTAGTCTCCCTGGGGACTTCAGGGGAAGCAAATGAGTGCGGAACGGGTGCTAGTCCTTCTCCATGCCGTGCTGGAGACTGCTCGGGCAGCACATGCTGCAGGCGGTGAGAGGCAGCCCTTTCGCTCGTCCCGAGGGGCTCGTGTGTCTCTAACAGCTTCACCGACTGCAAAAACCTGGAGAAGAAGGGAAAAGCAGCTTCCCCATGAAACACTGGTGTTGGGAGAAATGCAGGCTGAAGCTGTGATCACGGACCTGATTCTAGGGGCTAGGCCAGCAGTAACATTAAAGATAATTTAAGATCCTCTTTCCCTAAGTGAGAACAGACTTTTCTTTAGTAAATCCATTAGGCTCTTACCAGATTTATGGAGCAGTATCAAATAAATAGTGCTGTACTCACTTAGGTGAACACTAGGAGGCTAACAGTCAAGTGAAAAGTGAAGAAAACAGCCCTTAATTTGCCTCAACCTCAAGTGAAAAGTGAAGAAAATAGCCCTTAATTTGCCTCCTTGATGAGGATTTAGATTCTACCAACCGTATCATAACAAGATACATTTGCTTGGAAAGTCTAACCATTAAGTACAAAGAACTTGCCAGCAAGCATCTAAAAAGTGTTAACTTTTTTAAGGTGCTCTGATTTCAAGATACTATTTGCAGTTGGTGATAGGGAAGAAAAATAACCACTTAATCTTCTTGAAAATGGGCAGGCTTAATTTTGGGCTAGCATTTCATATTTAGTGGAAGATGCGTTTGTCAAATTCATCTGACTCGAATGTGCTCTTTCAAAGCTGTGTTACTGCTGGAGTCGGGATTTGCTGAGGTTATGGGCCCACTGGGTGCTGTGCAGAGATGGAGAGCAAGCGTTCCCCTTTTCACAGAATTTATAGGGCAAGGGTGGGTCTAGAAATGATAGCACCTTTGAGAAATTTGTATTGGAAGGAACCTTTTGGGTGTCTCTAGTCCAATCCTACAGGGCCAACTACATCAGGTTGCTCAGGGCCTCTTGCCATCAAGACTTGAATGTCTCTGGAAGCTCCAACATCTTGCTCCAGTTTCTGTGCTTGACCTCCCTCATGGTTAAAAAGGGTTTCTAATATCTAACTGCAATTTCAAGTGTTCCCTATCGCCTCTTGCTGTGCTCCTCTGAGAAGAGTCTGCCGCGGTCTCCTCTACAACCCCCTATCTGGGAGTTAGAGGCAGCAGTAAGACCTCCCCTTTGCCTTCTCTTCTCCTAGCTGGAGACACCTGGCTCCCTCAGCATCTCTTTGTCCATCACGTGCTCCAGCTGCCAAACATCTTGGCCCATCAGGACCGTTGAGTACTTATCTGCAAAGCTGCTTTCCAGCCAGCTACTCCCAGCCCATACTGGTGCATGGGGTTATCCTACTCCAGGGCAGGACTTGGCATTTGCTTTGGTTGGACTTCATGAATTCCTCTCAGCCCATATCTGCAGCCTGCTCAGGTCTCTTTTTATGGCTATACTGCCCTTCAGAAGATCAACTGCTCCTTCCAATTTGGTGTCATCTGCCAACTTGCTAGGAGCGTGCTCTGTTCCATCAGCCAGGCCGTTAATAAAGACAGCGTTGATCCCGAGAGACTGTACTAGTGACTGTCTGCCAGTTGGACTTTGTACCGCTAAACACAACACCTTGAGCCTCACAGTCTGGCCAGTTTTCCACTCACATTGTAGACCATTTTTCCAGCCCCTATCTGGCCAGTTTGGCTAGTAAGGTGCTGTGGGTAGCCATGCCAAATGCCTTGCTAGAGTCAAGATAAATAAAATCTATTGCTTTCTCCCTTTCCACTGGGCCAGGCCCCTCATGACCAAGGGTGATCAGCTTGGTCTGGTGTGACGTGTGCCTGATAACTCTGCGCTGGCCGTTTCCAGTCGCTTGGAAATAGCTTCCAGCGGGCTTTGCTCCATCACCTTCCCGGGGCTCAGGGGAGGCTCATTATTTGGTAGTTTTCTGGATCCTCCTCCTCCTCCTCCAGCTTGAACATGGATGTGATATCTGCTTTTTTTTTTTTCCAGTCACCAATGGTGGCCACGACCATTTGCAGATGAGGGAGAGTGGCCCTGCAGTGACGTTGTCCAGGTCCTTTAGTACACTTGAATGCAGTCCAGCTGGTGCCACGGACATTTGCATGTCCAGCTGGCTTAAGTGGAACTGAAAAGTGCAGTTTTGACAGAAATGCGCCAGGATTTTTGTTAGCCGCCTCAGCTTCACTTTGTTAAATTCCAAGGCCTTTTCTTAGGGGAAAAATCTTGGCTGTTTCAGGATCTGGTTGATGGGATATTCTTCTGGCTGATTGCAAGGGGCTAAGGAGAACACGTGCACCTAGTACTTGTCCACGTAGAAGCTCGTCCTGCCTTCATCTTAAGTGTTTTGCTTAGATCGATCTAGTTTCATTTGTGCAGTGAACTGTATGGCCGACCTTTGGGTTTGAGTGTGTTGGGAACAAGTTTGAACACGACTGCAGCAAACTATGTGAACTCATTGGAGTGTCTGCATGCAAGTAAGTATGGGTTTAATTAAACTGATGCAGGTTTGGGTGCAAACGAGACTTTCCGCATTGCACGGATCAGAGAATGGCGTATGGAAGGGTAGCTCTGCCTTGCTTACAAAATCACTTATTTATGTTCATGTAACAAAGTGAACTCTGTGGTTTTCTTGGAAACTTAAAATGTGCTTTCCTTTTTTAAGCAGAAAATTATTTCCTTTGATCTCCTTTCTGGTGCCTAATGAAGCTGCAGGACGTGCCTCCCTGCGTCGCGCCCGTTGTTCTCGCTTCGCCTCGCTTCCTGACCGTTTCGGGGAGCTTGCGAATCGCGCGAGCTTGCCTCTGCAGAGCACTTCACACCTCGCGACACTATCCCCGCTTCAAAGCGTGCTGCAAACACAAAGAGCCCCTTGCTGCCTGCACGAGGGCCAGGCTGCCGTTGAAGTCCGTAAGAGCTGAACGTGCACATCCAAAGGCATGATTTGACGCTAACAAATTAATTCTCGCTATTTGTCTGTGCAGGAATTACGCTGCTGTTTCCACCATGCAGGTGGATTAGCAGGGAGGGGAGGGAGGTCTGTGCGGTGCAGGGGACCGGTGCCCATGCTGGAAGAGGGATAGGTTTGTCCCGGGTGGGAGCAGGCAACCGGTTGGTGGCTTTGCCCTGGCGCCCTGGCTGCCCACGGCCCCTTCCGTCGCTCTGCAAAGCAAGCGGGCGCTGATGGGGAACTGCAGAGTGAAGAGCTGCAGATGAGCTGTCCTCCACCACAAAGCCCCAGCTCTGTCTCCTGCGGTTGCCTTGCAGCCAGCCCGGCCGCAGGGGAGGCTGGCAGGTCCCGGCGGTGCTGCCTCGGTGCAGCCGGCACGTGGCTTTCCTCCCCGAGCCCTGCGCTGTGGCCGGCCGGGCCAGGCCCCCACTCGCAGCACGGGGCTTTGCAAAGTGGCCGCTGCTCTGGATGGACGTGGAGGGCCATGGTGCCCCTCATGCTGCTGGCCTCCTCCTCCTCCTCCTCTCAGCAGATGAGCCACTGCCGTGGCAGGTGTTTGCTGTTTTAGGTTATGGTCACACTGGCGATTTGGTCCACTTCCCTTTCATTTCTCAACAGCTTGCGGGAGAGCATGGGGCCACGAGAGCTGTGGGAGGGGATGGGCTGATGGCCAGAGGCCTGGAGGAAGGCTCTGGTGAGGCAGGGGAAGCCTCTCACTGAGGCCTCTTGAAGGATTTGTAGCTCTGGTCTGATGGTGGCAGAGCTCCTGGAGCATCATTTCTGCTTTTCCCCTTCAGTCCTGCTTTGCTTGTCGATGACGGAGGTGCTGTCCCTGCAGCCTATCTCCCGGCAGACCTGGCCAATCTGGGCAGGAGGTGCTGGGATGGTGGTTTGTCCCCACCAACCTGTCCCAAACTGCCCCCACAGGGAGGACATGTATGGTGGGTGCTGTAGACGCTCCTGCTCCCTGGGTGAAATCCCCTCGAGAGAGGGTGGGAGCATCTTCCTGGGAAGCTTTTGCTGCTCGTGCTCCCCCAGCTTCTGCTGCTGCTGGGACCATTAACGTCACCTTTCACGAGTGCTGTGCTTGCAAAGGAAGCTGCCAAGTATAGCACGTTTTAATTTGTTCTTTTCCCATGCATTCCTGAATTTATGATTTAGTTTAGTCTGGTTACCGCTTGCGACGTAGACGTAAAGCCCCCTCCAGAGGGTGACTCCATGCCATAAGCTTTGTGGGTTCCCTGGAGAATATTGATGTGCTGTTCCCTGAAGAGCATCCACCTAAGGAGGGATTTCATATTTGATTTTGCAGAAATTTGAGCTTTGAAAGCTGTCAAATAGATTTGTCCATCCAGTGATTACATGTAACAGGCTTCTGTCCAAATCCAGATGATGATGTTTTGTATTCTCTCCATGCCTTTAAATGCCTAGCTGTTACGTACTATGGATTTGGGAAATATTAATAATGTGTAAAAAGAACAAAAAAGGAGGGGGAAAATGCATTTTCAGTGATGCATGCATCAAGTTGAAAAGTACATTAGCAGTCACTTGCCATCTGTAGAGACTCGTCCAAAGCAAACATTACCAGTCAGTCCAGGTCTGGCTGCATAATTGCCTTAAACCATTGCAAGGGCATCCAGAATAGCACAGTCCTGGAACTACTTCTAGGATTAGGTCTTACTCCCCTGAAAAGTAAATCTTGGCAATAGCTCAGTTCTCCCTAATAAAAATTCCATTTTCACAGCTCTATTCAAGTTTTCCAGAGCCGTGGTCCAAATTAGAAACTGCATGCAGAATATCTGACCCCGGAGAGCAGGATGGAGTTTTTCATTTAAAGAAGTGCCAGGCTGGAAATTTCCAAAGTTCTCTGCGGTTCACCTATAGCAAAACCGGAGAGCATGTCTTCAGAAACCGCTCCCTTCTGCTGCAAAGCTCCCCCTGCCCCGGCTCCTGGCCGCTCCGCTCGTGAGTGCGAGCGTCTCCTCTGGGGCTTTTCTTCCAGAAACGTGGTCTCTCTTCACAGACCTGCAGGTACTTCTGGAGCTGTTTCTTGGTCAACTTCTTTTTGAGAAGAAGTGGGGAAAAGCGACCGAGCTGCAGCCATGCATGCCTTGGCGTTTGCAGGGGGGAGACTTCAGAAACACGATGCCCCCTCCCTGCAGGGTTTGTGTGGACGGATCGCTGTTTTTTGTGTAGTCCTAAGGAGTTGTAAAGCACTAAGTGCTGTAAGAGATCTCACTGAGTGACCAGCAGAAGCCATTTGATATGGCTTTTACCATCATTTTTCCAGTCTTAGATTCATCTGTCCATCAGTAGCTTTTAGTGCAAATGTGCTTTTCTTTTAACATGATAAATGCTCATCTCGCAATACTTCAAAACCAATGAACCTATTAGTGTCTTGAGGAGAGATGATCCAGTTAAATGTATCCATGGGATAAACGTCTGCTTCTTCTGTTAAACAGTGCACAGGCTTCGAGCAATGTGTGTTTATTTTTTAAACGGAAATGCAGAAGTGATCCATGCAGCACGCATTGTAGTTGAACTTGGCCAGTAGTAAATAGCAGAGTAGTTTGCAGGAGCAACAAGGAAGCCACAGTCACAGCTCATCTCTGGATCTCAGGCTGGCGGGGCTAAAAGAAGATTCACAGAAACAAAAACTCTGGGCAAGATCATTGCTTAAATGCTCACATGGGCTCCTAATTGTGGAAGCATGTTGAATTACATGATACAATGCGAAGTTATATAACACATTTTATGAAACTCCTGGCAATAAAACAATGCATAAAAATAACAGATGTGGCAAATCACAACCATGTTCTGAAATCTTCCTGTAGCTCAGTTTAGTGAAAGCAACAGAGTTGGTTTAAATTGGGCTTTGTGTTTTTGTTTTCTAATGTCCATGGACAAAGAAATACGTGAAAGAGAAGTTGAAAAGGCTAAAAAATGCGAGCAGCTGCCAACGCCAGGGCAGCACGGCGAAGGCGCGGAAGCAGTAGAAGGTCGAGCCCTGCTCATGCGTCTCCTGGAATAAATAGGCAATAAATAGGCTTTGGGTTTGGTATCGGTGGTTGGGACTTGGTGGATTTTCCAGGGAATAGTGATCAAAGAAGTAGAGGGGCAGCAGGGATGGAGATGGGGCAGCGGGGATGGAGCTGGGGCGCATCCATCAGATCGCGCTGTGAGCAGAGCACCTGGCTGCGTTCGGGTGGCTGCGCAGCCGCGGCCAAGTGCCCTGGCCCGCCTCGGGGAGGAAGACCGTGAGATACGGGCTCTCTTCGGCACGCAGAGCCCAGGCGTCGTCCAGGCCGGGGTTCCTCCCCGCAGCGAGCGCCGGGGCTCGCGCGGTGCCGCCGCTGCCGGACTCGGCTGCTCGCCGGCTGTGGTCAGAGCAGGATCTGTGTGCCCACGCGCGCTCTGCAGCTCTGCACGGCTGACAAAGAGCAACAGGCTCCAATTAAACACGAGCAATTTTCTTGTTTGTTGTGGTACACGGTGTCCTGGACAGGGCCAGTCCACAGCTCCGAGTGCCTAAAACCAGACCAAGGCTTTAAACTGTGAGGCAATGCTGTATCACTGCTGTGCACGCAAGAAGCAACTGCTTCTTGCTGGATTTTGCCTTTTTTGTTATCCCCTTTCTGCTTGTTGGCCGTTAGCCCCTTATAGAGTGGATTTTACATAGCTGCCCTGTGCTAGGTGGGGGATTGGGTAAGAAAAAACAGGTCATGTCCCTGGCTGGCGTACAGCACCATCACTGATGCGTCTGGCTGTGCAATAACCATGCTGCCGAGCCAGGATTTCACCTCCAGCCTTCTATGTTACGCCCCGTTAATGCAGAAGTTAGCTAGAGCCCTGATGCAAGCGCAGGACCAACAACACCGTCATCTCCGAGTGAAGGGGCCGAGGTGCTAATTATTTCTTGCTATAGTTTTAAAGAATTTTTCTTCTTAGATGGAGGAAAGCTGCAGGACATCTTTAATGGAAAAAATGGGAAAATAGTACTAATAGCGTATTTTTATTAGTACAAAAGGAAAAAAGCCCTTCAGTTAAGAGACTTGCAACTCTAAGCAAGAAAATTCCACCTGAAAGAGAGAACTTGCTGTTTTTGAAAGGGTGTGCTGGGCACAAAGAGCAAACTGCAAGGATCTCATGCAACTCTGCTTTTTAGGTCTAATACTAAATTCACCCATTTACTCTTTTGCTTTACCCAGGAAAAACACTTTAGTAACGCTAATGATAAGATGAATTTCTAGACTAGCTATGAGTACTGAGCATCTTCCAGGATCAGACTCTGACATTTCCATCTCTATTTTCTGTTGCCTCCTCATCCAGAGAACTGATATTTATGTAGCTCTTCCCATCCTCCAAGTCCTTTATAAGTGCCAAGTTTTATTGTATTCAGCAAACGGAACAGTAACGCGAGACCTAATTTCCCCATCTGCCAGCCAGTCCTGAACAACTTGCATGTCTTTCCCTTTAGAGAGAAATCTTGGGCCAATCAGAAGTTTCCGTGTTCAATTTAATGTAAACAGTGGGTCTGATCTCAATTCTGTCATCATGTTTCTGCCTGAGAACTTTGTACCCATTGCAAACTGTTGAAGAGTTTCTTCCCACGTCGGAGGCGGTGGCTGTGTCTGGGTGACCCAAGCTCACGCTGCTCGGGACGACCCACCTTACGGCTCTGAGCAGCTGGGAAGCTAGAAAGGTGCCAGAGCAGCTGCACCGCGAGAGGTGCTTTCGGGTGCAGGATTTCCCCTTGCGTACGCACGCGCAAGCTTTGTGCTTGCTCCCCCTTCGGCATAGCCATCCCTGCTGCCGCCCCAGGCTGACAGGCTCAGATAAGGGCTGGAAGGGGAGATAAGGAGTCTTCTCCTTCTCCCTCGTCTGCAGCATTAGCAGATGAGGAGGCTCCGCTCACCAAATCCCACTGCCTTAGTTAACAGAGTAGTGCACAGAGTAGTGGCTGCCAAATAAAGTGGGTCACGTGCAGCCCTGCTCTCTGAAAGAAAGATAAATATGAATTTTTTGTAAAAGAAACTTTTTAGTTAAATAAAAACCCCTAAACTTTATTTTAAAGCACCAGAGGAAAGTGGCTCCCCCTCCCAACCCCATGTCTCTTTAGAAGACACCCTTGAGGGGTCAGGATAGGGCAGTTTTACCTTGAGCAAAACCACGTTGTGTGATGGGGCAGAATGGGCAAAGACACATGGTCTGAAAGAGACTGGAGCAAGCACCAGCTAAGGGATATAACGTTTTTAATACTGTCTTCAAATGCAGCACGTGACCAGCAATATTCATACATGATGTATATACTCATTTTTACTCCCTAAATTAGGGGAGGATCGAGGTCCTGCTGTCTAGCTTGGGAGCTCATTTGTCTGCTTGAAAGCATACGGCCAAGAACAGCCAAATAAATAAATATAGTCTTGTGTGTTTGGGTCCGAGCAGCAGGCAGAAGGCTCCTCGTGCAATGAGCTGACAAATAAAGAGGAACCTGTTGATCTTGGAAAGAAACGGAGGATTACGGGGCGGTCACACGGCGCGAGGGAGACCATGGCCGTCTGTCCGGCCATCAATCTCGCTCGTTGCTAACCTGCTTTCGGCAGCGATGGTGTGTTTGTTAACAGAGCTGCTGGCTCCTGCGCGTGGGGTTTTCCTGTCCTATAAAAAGCTACCCGTGCCTAAACGTGCTGGCCTTGCGCAGCCGTGGCAGAGAGGCGAGATGCTCTTCGCTGGATCCTTGCCATGTACTAGGTGCTATAGAGAATAATTAATGTTTGTAAATACTTATGATTGGTAGCACTATAAACAATAAATACTAAAATTGTTTGCCCGACGATGATGCATGAATGCAGGATGCCAAAAACAAAACTCCAGCCTAATAACAACCCCCCTATAATTCAGCAAAAAGTTATTGGAAGTAAACCAAAAGCTATGTCTAATGCTAATAATAAGCATATTTCCCAAAGGTAACGTTTGATTTCTATCCAAAACCAAATGTATTTGAAGCTTTGCCTGAAAACCATTGTACAGCAGATTAACTGGGACATTTTGATCTGTGAATAACTTTGTAAAGCCTTCAGCCAACTCTGAAGAAACAGCAACACAGACGTGACAAGACTGGGCTACGAATCGCTTCACAGATAATGTGGCTTTTTCACAGTGAGTCTGGAGAGGCTGGAGAGCTGCTTTGGTTTTGTGCGATGCATATCTGGCGAGCGCATACAGCGGTGTGCGGAGAGCACTCTGAGCAGAAATATTGGTATCGGACATTGATGGGCTGCCTAAAATGACCTCCCGAGTCTGTGAAGAACGTTATAGATTAAAAAAAACCTATTATAGCCCATTATGTTCTGGAATGTGTCCTGGTGCACATCACGGTGGAGAACGCCAGTCGCTCTCTGTATTTCCTGTAGGAAAGGAGACCTATGGAAATGTACTTAATTTAAAATAAAGAGGGGGAAAGTAACAAGAGAATGCTTCCCCCGCCCCCCGCCCCGGTTTTATTTATCTTTACAACTGAAAAGACTGAGCTGGGGAAGGCGACTGGAAAAGGAGACAAAAGCAGAGGTCCCTCGCTGTTCTCTAAGTGTAGGTTTGAAATCAATGCAGATAATGCATTTGGAAGGACTGTCTCATTTACTGGTTTTCAGTAAATTGCTGGGCTGTGCTTCCCAATGATAGCATGATAGTCATGCCTGTGCCAGTAAGTATATGCATTATTTTTCCAGTGTGCAATTTCTTGCAAGCAAAGTTGGAAGAGTTTAGTTTGAGCTGCCCTGATGGCTCACCCCGAAGTTTTTTGGTTCTATGTGTGGGCACAGAAATACTTTGGGCTTGTGCATGTCACCCCAGGTGGTACAACATGTTTCTCAGTTCTCTGAAGTTTCTTGCAGAGACACAACAAACCGTGCTCACACGCGACATCCTCCTGCGGTGCAGGGAAAGGCCCGGTGGCTCTGCCGTTCCCACGCTCCCGGCAGCCTTGCGCCCACTCCCTGGCCCAGCAGCAGTTGTTTCGAGCCGCTGATCACTCTTCATCTTTAGCCGTCTCATTTTTTGCCCCTAGAAGTCGGTGATAATCTCCCAGTGACACCAGTGCTGCTGGATTAGGCCCAGGGTCTAGTTATCCACATTAAAAGTATGAACTAATAATTCATAGTTCAAAGTAGGTTTGCTATGGACAGCACCACTAGGAATTTATTGCATGATACTAGAGTTGGTGCTTAGGTTTTCTATGAATAATATTTTTTAACTGGAGGCAGACTATTCATATATGCTTTGAGAGAATAGTTTTATGGATAAATACGATCTTTATTAATATTTGCCTTTGTTAATTCACTAATGTTAGTAAAGGGCTTTGAAGATGAAAGCACAATATGCAATAAATATTAAGATTATTCCAATATATTTAATGTTGCTAGCATTCCAGCTCCATCATCTTTCATTCAAGAATCTCAAAGTACTTCCCAAAGGCTGATTAATTTTCTCTTGAGAGTCCAGGGAGATACCTATTATTATCATCCCCATTTTATAAAAGAGTCGTCTTTTTAAAGTGCATTTTACTCCATGCTTGGTCAAAATCAGGGAACAAGGCGGGAGTCTACTTGGGAATGATCCAAAAATTCCCGACTCCCGTTCTTCTGCTCTTGCTGCCAGACAACATTCCCATCTGGGGAGTGTGGTGTGGTGCTCACTCGTGCAAAGGTGCTTTCATCTCTCAGGTGCTTTCATTGGTTCTCCCAAAACAAAAAATAGACACCAACAAGGCTGCCACACCTCAAACAGGAACCTAGACTCTTCCTGATCAGAATTATCCCGGTTACTAACGTTCCTGAGTGGCCGATGGTGAATTTTGCTAGCAGTGCTGTGAAGGACAGGCCTGGGGTCCCATCCATCACCTCTGTTCAAGGTCAGTGTGATCAGACACTGTATTGTCCAAGAGCTTGTTTAAAAACTTAGTCATTAAAAAGATAGCTGGTGGGAAAGGGGCTATTAACAGAGGAACAGGAGGGACATGTATATGGGGACCTTCAACATGCTGGGGTAACTCTCAAGGTGTTTTAGAATCCTCCTGTAGAGACAGCATTTTGTAATCCGTATGCAAACCACTTAAAATGGATTTATGCTCTCAAATCTGGACTGGGTAAGGCTATACTGTGGTGTAGAGTGCAACTGAGCACAAAAGATTTGGGCTAAGTGGCACATGCTGCAGCTGAACTTCAGAAATGCTCTCCCCAAGCCAGAGCCTCGGTTACGGATGAGACCAGGAGACCGTTCAGAGACAGCACGACTCCAGCAAGCCATGAGAACAATGCAAAGTTCAAAAATAGCAGTATTGACTGGTGGAAAAACAACAGCACACATATAATTTTCAGGTAATTACTACAGTATAATTAGCTCTGCTGTTTTCATGTGAACCATCTGAAATCAACCCTACTTGCTACTGTAACTCAGCTTTATTTACAGTGTTCCCATGAGTAAAGTGATTCTTTAAAAACAGAGATTATGTAACAAATGTAGAAGTGAGTACCTTGTACCAGATACCGTTTCTGTGCGGGCAGGCATAGCCTAGCTGCTGGTATTTATTCAGCATTTCAGTCGCCTCTGCTCTGAACCTCTTCGGGCAATGTGAGAGTTAAAGAATGGGAAATTGGAGGCATAATGCGCTCTCTGCTCATATATACCCTACATTACTTGCATGTATGGTCCTTAATGGAAATAGCCACACTGAGAAATTGTTGAAGGACTGGGAAGATGAAAGAGATTCAAACTCCACATCTTCTTCTAGATCATTCTATATTACACCAACATCCCAAGCAAAATTTTACAAAATAGGACCATATAAAAACGGTAGCATTTTATGCCTACTATGTGAGTGCAGAAAGACGAGGAATACCAGACTTTCACATAACAGTATAAGAAAGACTTGTGCAGTTCTGTAAAACTTAGCATCTTGGGGTTTTTTGTTGTTGTTGTTGCTTTTTTTTTTTTTTTTTTTTTTGGCTCTACCATTGAAGGAATTTATTCAGTATCTACAGAAGGTAACTTCTTAAGCATTAGAACCTTGCCCTCCTATGTAAAATAACTTGTTAATGGGAATGAAAGAGTTTGTTGCAGTCAAAACCTTTTTCTGTTGCTGTTTTAAGTCCATATGGCTTAATTAAAAATCTGTCTTTCTTCTGTGAAGATGTTTTGAAGATAGATATAACTTTCTGTAGTCTTCTGTCTTTGTATTTAAATTGTCCTTGGCCCGTTTCAACCTTCTGAACGATCCAGAGCTCGAAGTATTACTTGGTCTTGAAATAGCACCTCAGACTTCAAATCTCAATATGAGCTGGTTAAAGCCTATTGCAGTTGCTTTACTTTCTCTTCTTGTGCTGCATCTATGTTTTATGAAAATGGGTGCTAATGATAAAAAATCGCAATTGTGACTCATTGAAATGGAATTTTGTTGACAAAATCTGGATTCAACTCAGCCAAAGGAAATGCTTTTACAAGTGTAGATGAATATCTCAGGAATGAGTATTTCTTCTCAGTGAAAAACTTCTCTAGCCTTGATTAACAAAATAAAAATAGGACAATTCAAATAAAAGTTCAGAGAGAAGTGAACAAATGCGCATACAGAACCAAAACCATTCAACAGTGGCAGTTTTCCTGGGATAAAAATTTACTAGAAGCCGTAAGAGCGGCAGGATCCTATCTGTTACCTTCTCAGCTAGCGCTATCTCTAAGTAACATGTATGCCTTATTTTGGTTAAGAAAGCAGTCCTTCATCATCAGATTCATCAAATGTAAAGCAGTTCTGCTGTTGTGACTGCTGTCATTAGGTATCAGATTAAGGCTATGTGAATGTTTTGCACAAAACACTTCTCGTTTGTTCAGTGGTAAACCAACCACTTCTATTTTCTTGCACCTGAGCTCCATAAAGATGCAAAACCCAAAAGCAACAGGACAGAAAGTGATGGCTAGGAGCTGTCGATGGCTGGACAAGTATGGAGGCTGGTCCCTGGGGATCCAGCCAGAGAGACTTCATTCTGTTTGCCCTTGCTGCAAAACTTCGACTCAACTTGACACAACTAACACTTCATTTGACACAGTCCAAATGTAAAATAGCTCAATTATGAAGAACAGGCCTTAAGAACATTAGCAGAGTAATATGAGCAAGCACATATCATCCACTGACATTAGGGTGGAAAAGGTTAAGCAAATAGTTCTAGAGAATGGGCTAATTGTTGTTCCTATTACTATTGTCTTGCAGCTGCAACTCTTTGTCTAGCAGTAAAGTACACAGGGAGCTGAACTTGACTTGGAATATGTAATTCCAGGCAGGGCATTCAAATATCAGAGAGTACAATTAACATTTTAAAAGATTTATCAAAATCTCAATAAGTAAAGAAAGGGTTTGTATCGTGACCCAGACAGGTTTTGAGTGCTTGATGTTATAAACTGCACCCATACGTATTCAGGAATAAGACAAGTATGTTTAGGAACACAGAACCCAGGAAATATGCAAATGTAACACTGCATATGTAATTAAAGATTATAGTAACTCATTTGCATGTACTTTCCATATTGCAATAATGTTGTTATACCAAGAGATCTAAGGATATAAAAGAGGTGGCATTAACAATATGGTCCAATATCTTTTCCTAATTTAGGATTTTATTTGATAATCTCACTTGCTGTAAATTTTAATAACACAGGCAGCAAAGATGCAATGAATATTCCTTTTCTAAATATGTAACTGGCTTCGTTCTGGGCCCAGTCTGAGAGATGATGGTAATAAAATATGATGTTGCATTGGAAAGTGAATTTAGGGGGTGTTGTATGTACTACTCTGGTTTCAGTATTTTTCTACATTGTTAAGCTTACTATATATCATATTGAGCAATTACACTTATATCGCATATAAAGGATTGAATGAACTTAGTTTGTCTGACATACCGGCTGTTCCATTTTCTTCCTATACATCCAGATAATTTTCAGTAAAGTGTTCCAGAAAAAGCTATTTCAGTGACATATCTAAATGTTTTGTATGCCTCCAACAATCTCAAGAATAGAGACGTTTTTTAACGATTTGATCATGTTTTTGTAACAGGAAATAGATTCATTGAGAGAGAATGAGTTTTTTAAATAACTTTTTATTTATCCTCAGGACAAAAAAATGCCCTGCCCCCTGCTTGGTTTTGAGCAGAGAATAAGTTTGGACTACTAGAAAAAGAGGAGAAAGTCTTAGAGGCTTAAAGTAATGAAAACAACATGTCAGTATGAAAATTGCTTATCTGTATTAAAAAATTTTGTTGTGTCTGAATATAGTTTTCAGAAAATGAGTTATGTGACATGATAGATTTTTGGGATGGTTACAGGACAGGAAAAATGGAAGAAAATCAGGCTGGAAGGTAGATTCTGGAAGTCATTTATTTTATTGCAATCTGGCAAAAGGGGGAAATGAACCTTTGAAAACTGGGAATTGAAAATATCATAAACTTGAATGTGTGAGTAAAATCCCTGATCTTTATTTTTATTTCTCTTTCACTTCCTGCTGCCCCTCTGCAAAAGGTTTAAAGGGAAAAAAAACTCAGAAAAAGAGAGAAGACTGACAACAGGAAGGCTGTTTTGGAGGTGCTCTTACCTGCTCCAGTTAGTGGTTAGTTGCTCGCCTTTTTGAAATGGAGAATCCTGATAAAGAGGTCTGAGTGTTGCTATCGTGGACAGAACTGCAGCGGACCTGGAGCAACTGAGAGCAGCTTTGAAGAACACTGTGTGTTGACAAAGTCTTTTCTTGCCAAAGAAACCATCATGTAAATCTGAAGAGCAGAGAGGAGCAAAATGTAATTACATGTAAATAATTGTCTAAAAATAGAAGCTCAGATTGTTTTTTTTCATATTAAGTTCCTGCTTTATACTTAAGTATATATCACATTAAAAAATAAGTGACTATCAGAGGTCCAAACTGAAAAAAAGCCTGTATTAGCTTTGTCTGCAAAAAGTACACATGGACAAAAAAAATGTGTCAAATCTGAATACATTGGTGTAAGTAGTGATTTGTTATGTTAGTGGTTCAACTGCATGCCTTCTTAAAAAGGGTTATGCTTTACTTTGATACTGTATAATACTGAAAATTTTTCATCGTGCAGGATAAAGTGTTTGCTGCAATTTATTTTTGCCATTGTTACAATAATCCTTAAAGGTTTGCTAAGTTCTTGGTTTATTATCTTATATTAGTAAAATAGCAACATAAGATTAATTTCACAAACAACTCAATCTTTTATATGTTAAGAGCATTGAGGGAGAACCACTTTGAACTGAGTATTCTGTACCCTCTCATTTAGTTTGCTTCTTTATTTTAATGTATCTGAAGACATTCTCAGCCTGCTTTATTTAAAGCAAGTTTCGAAAGGGGATGCTGTGGTTTACGACCATGTGTCAGGTTTGATAGCGTTATGTCATGATTTAGCAAAGCACTTAAGCACATGTCCACATCCCACTGAATTTGGTAGGAAGTAAAGAAGCAAAAAACACCCGTTTGCTGTGCTGCAAACCTCTTTCAGGAAGAAAAAAAAAGGCATTGAAATAAAAGGATATACAATAATCTGATTTTAGAGCTTTTGCCAAATTCTTTAAATTACTAGAAACAAACTAATGGATCATATTAGATCATGGTTATTAAACGTTTTATCATTCAAAATAAAGTATTCTAAACTAGGCTTGTTCAGACCACTGAAATAGATGAGCTAATTATGGCACATGTGGGTGGACTGGGTAGTCATCTGATTTCTTTTCTTTTTTCTTTTTCCTTTTTTTTTTTTTTAGCTATCTTGCCTACAGCCTTTTCCCCCTCCTCAACCAGTGTCTTAGGCACAGTGATAACTCTTCATTACATGCAGTATTAAGCCGGAGTGTCTTAATATTACTTATCAGTCTTTTCTAATTGTTCCTCATTTTCTGAGTGCTTGATTTGATATGCAGAGGCTGAACATTGAGAACTGTAACAGAAGTCAATGAGAACAGCAGACACTTGGCATCTCTGCCATCAAAGTGGGATGTTTCCATGACCTGGAGAAGAAAGTAGGGTACCAGAGAGGAGTCGAAAGGGGGGTTTCTGTCAATCTGGCCTGGAGACACAGACACAGACACTGAATGAAATGCTGTTTGGAAAGAGATGTGGGCTGTTTCGCTTGTTCAGAGAAACAGGACCTCATACATATTCTTACTAACAAATGGGCTGGTGTAAAAAAAGCTGCTTACTGGAGAGATACTGCTGTCACATTTTTCTCTCAATGGAAACTACCAAATTGTGGTGAACTATTCAGGTCGGATGGGAGGCATAAATTGTAATTCGGTAATAATCATGAGTGGTAATCTCTTTACCACTGATTCCCTGTGTGGCCTCAAGCATGCTTTCTTTAATTTGTAGAGTGGAGATATTAACGCTATTTTATCTTGCAGTAGAGATAATGTAAGGGCTTTACAAACATTTCTGAAAGCATGATGATGAATTCCACAGAAAGGCCATGAAAAAAGACAATTTTTGTATCTCTCACTCACTTAAAAGGGTGAACAATACTGCAATACTGACCTTCCTTAAGGAAAAGGACAAGAAGAAAAAAGTGTCAAGCCAATCTGTAATTAAGAGTAATACACAGGTACAAGGAAGCTGAATCAACCTAAGGTGAATGACTTAAATGCTAATATTTATGCTGACTGACTTTACAACCAGAACAGTAAACTTTTCACATAGCATTTTTGCTAGGTATTTTTCCCTCCATATGATCTGGTCTGCTGTTAAGTAACTCAGCTTTTACTCAAAAAAAAAAAAAAAAAAAAAAAAAGAAAAGAAAAAAAAAAAAAGAAAAATCTACGGGCAATTTTAGATCTAAAAGCTCTGCTCTTGTTCTGTAGGCTCTCATAAAAACTCTGAACCTAGGCCGTATTTCTTGCTTTTTGCGGGGGGGGAGGGGAAGGAAATAACAAAAAACCCCAAACCGCTGGCATGTTATTTTATTGATGCACTGAATTGTGCAGGAGTTCGGGAAAAATAATTTAAAAAGATCATTTTCCCGTTTGGCAATGTAGGTTGCAAAATAGGGGGCCCAGCAGGATGCTCCGCTCCCCGAGCCGGTGCTTTTGGGGGTCCCTCGGCAGTGTGCTCCGGGGAGCCCTGCGGCAGCACCTGATTAAGTAGCAGGAAGCGGCAAATCCCTATTTTAATCAACTTATGACTGCAGGAATGCGTGGCGACCTCTTCCCTTCTCTGCCAGGCGGCCCGGCAGCCCCCGCAGGGAGCCGGCAGCGACGGGCCGCTGCTAACGGCCCGGCCCCGCCGCTGCCGCCTCCTCCCCGTTCCCCTCACACCGGAGGGAGGCGGGACCCAGGCGGGTTGAGGAAAGCGGGGGGGGAAGCGTGACGGGCGGGTTCATCCCCTTCCTGCCGCGGGGACTCGCCGCGACCCGCCGCAGCGGCTGCCCCAGAGCCGCCGCCGCCAGCCCGGCGGCGCCCACAGGAGGGACAAAATGGCGCCCTGATTCAAACGCGGCGTGCGGCGTGCGGGCGGGGGGGGAGGCGGTGTCCCGGCGGGGTGCGCTGCGCCTGCGCGCGGCGTTGCAAGATGGCGGACAGTGCGGAACTAAAGGTACAGCGCAGCGCCAATTCCCTCCGCGACGCCCCCCGCCGCCGCGCTGGGGGGGAGAGGGGGGGCCGGGGGCGCCCCCCTCTCCATCTCTATCTCCATCTTCCCCCCACCGCCACCTTCCTCCTCCTCCTTGCTCGCTGCTGCGCGGCCAGCGGAGGCGCGGCGCTCCGCCAGCCTGCCTCGGCGCGGCGGCTCCCCGCCGGCAGCGGGGGCTGCGGGACGGGGCGCGGAGCGGAGCGGAGCTGTCGTCCCTTTCCCTCCGCCGCGCTGAGCTTCCTCACGCGCTCTGGTCCCGCGGGGAGGGCGGCGGCGGCAGCGGGGGCGGCTCCGCCGGTGCGGGGTGGGTGGGTGGGTGGCGGGGGGCTCCCCTCAGCGCCCGGCGCGGCGGTGAGGGCGGCGGCGGCCGTTATCAGCCCCCCCCCCCCTTCAACCCCCCCCGACCTCCGCGAAGTTTCCAGGGGGCCGCGGAAGCGGCTTCGCTGACAGGCGGCCGCGGCGCTCATGACAGGCGGCCGCGGAGCCGCCCGAGGCAGCGGGGGAGGCAGCCGCGGCGGGCGGCCCGCCCTGAGGGCTCCCCCGCCCCCCCCCGTCACCCCGCGGAGCTCCTAAAAAGAGAGAAAAAAATTAAACAAACACAAAAAACCCACCCCGAAACCACCCTCCTCCCGTCAGAGGAGTCGTTTTATCCTCCCCCAGGCGCGTGAAACTTTGGGGTGGGCTCTGCCGCCGGGGGGGGGGGGGAGGAGGAGGATCGGCGCCACGGGAGAGGGTGGGAGGGCGCCCACGAAGACAGCCACGCGCAAAGCCGGCCTCTCCCCGCGCTTCGTGCTGGCGAGGCGAGGAGGGGCAAGGCGCCGGCTCCCCCTCCCACCCCGTCGCCGTGTGTTTTTGAAAGTTTGAGAACTTAATTGTCGCAGGGTTGGTGTTCATCGGCAGGGCCGCTGTTCCGTGCGTTAACGTGCTGGAAAACATATAAATCAGAAGTACGCAGAACCTAAAATACGTGCAGCACGCCTAGGGAAACCCTTTCCCTAGCATTTATTATTATTATCGTTATTTTCCTGCATATCAAGCGTTTTGCATGCTTTTGCTTTTAGATGCTTGTGGTGCTGTCGGGATGTAAAGAAGTTCTGGTTTCTTGTGTGTGTTCAAACTCTTTGGGGTCTGTGTCTGCCAGGTCAGGGCAGATATTTATTTTAATCCTCCCCTGCCCTTTGATTTTCAGAGTGTCTTGCTCGGGGTATTGCCTGAGCGGTATTGCCCCCAAGCATTTTTTCATATTGTGCTTCTCACATAATGAGATAAAAGGTTGGGATTTGATTCTGGTTTTGAACTCTTTTTCTTTTCATCATGGTAAATAGTGTATTTTGGTAACTGACTTTAGGATTTTTGGTGCACAGTAGTTGACTTGAAAATAAGTGATGTGTATGTATAAGCATAACTGAATCATATGGAGTGAAAAGAGGCAAAAGCTAGGGAATCAGGCTTTTTTTCCCCAATGTGTGTTCAGGTGGCAGTACGGTGGTCAAAGGACAGTGCTAAAAGCTGTGACTTTACTATTAAAACTGACAATTTATTGATCTTTGGAGCTTTGAAATTTGAAGCCTCTCCTCTCCTTCGCTGCAGAGCCTCCGGGCTCTGTGTACGTATACACGTGTTGGAGTGCGGCTTTGCTGCGCGAGCGCAGGGTAGAGGCCTTTCCTGGTCGTTCTCTGCAGCTTTACAGTTATGGTTTGTGTAGAAGTATATTTGTCATCATGACTTTTTTTAATGGATCTCCTCCTAAAGCCTGCTTTTCTTTCTCAGGAACCAGTAGAGGGAAATTATGCTGTTGTTTTTTTCTCTTTTTTTTTCCTCCTCCTTTTAAGTAGTGTTGCTGCCTTAGGGATCTGGAGAGTAAATGTCAAACTGACTGTTTTCAGTTTCACTTTGGTGTTGGGAAGCTAGCAGTACCTGCAGGCTGGGACGGTGGAATGGCACCACTGCAGTCTGTGCCTCTGTGAAGAGAAGGTTTTGTGGTAGCTAGGAGGGCTGGGCCATGTAACTTATGAAGTAATTATTTTCTTTTTCCTTAAATGCATACTTTGAAACCTTCAATATAGGGGGCTTGAATGCATTTTTTTTCTTCCTAGATGATACAAAGAAAAAAAGGTATGTGTGTCTGTTGGGAAGGTGAGGGAGAGAAGAAGAACGAAATTTCTGCCTAGTGTTTTAGCTGTATCACTCATTTGAGTTGTACTACTTTTGGAAAACCTAGTATTGGGTGAGGTGAGTAATCCTTGGAAAAACGTGGCTAATGCAAAGGTGTTATATCATAGCTGGGTGTAGTGAGTATTTTTAAGTAGGAATACATCCCAAGAAAACATACTTCTACATTCATACTTTTTTTGAAAATTGAAAGGAGACTTAACTGAGTGACTCAGACACTGTTGTTTGAAAAATAAACAGTGAATTCCTTTCATTATTATGTATTTTTTTAGGTAAAATCTTTCTGCATCTCTCTTCTGATTAATTAACAAATGGCATTGATTTCAGATTTAATAACTTGTAAAAGCTAAAATAAAATCAAATATTTGCATGATAAGTAATTCACTTGCCTTCGCAAGAAAAAGTTTGGCAGAAAATTTTGGTCATGTTTTTCTGTCTCTATAACTTTCTTGCCTTTCTATGCAAAGGATCCACGGGATTAACAGGGAAAATGGGGAAGTTGATTTGATACATAGCATTGCCAAACACAGAGTAAAATTAAAGATCTTGTTCCCTCAAGAAAACTATTGGTCATTCTTTTTTGCCATATTTTTTCACAGAATTATAAATCATCAATCAGGATTTATTTTAAAGTGTTTTCTTACCATGATTAAGAGTTATTTTGGTCTTCTGCCTCATTTAAGAATTTGCCTGCTATTGAGGGAAGGAAAAAAAATAGATAAGGTGAAACATACTTTGGAGATCCTGGAATTGTAGGGTTACTGAATTCTTTGGTACTCTCAAACTTTTAGATAGATTGAACTAGGATGTTTTCATTTGTAAAAATGAAATTTTTGAAAAATTTGAAAAAACAAGGTAACTTAAAAATCTTATTCTGTGGATTACTTCCCTAACTCTGTAGGCTAAGGCATATGTGAATTTTCCTGATCTTAATTACTATTCCTGTATAATTGCATACAGACTAATTTATCTCAAGGTAAGCTATTTAAAGCTCTTTCTAATTGGAAGGAGTATACTTGAGTGATTAAATCTTTCCTTCAATATTTCTTACATCTCTTTAAATTGGTTATTAGATTGTTGTGATCTTTGCCTTCTGCTCAAGTCTTTTGGAAATCATTACACAGTTTGCAATAATCAATTCAATTATACATGGATCAAAGAATAAAAAAAGAAAAGCTTATGTTTTAGTATTGTCATTCTTGATACTGTCCTAAGAAGCTGGTTTGGAAAGCACATGCTGGGAGGTTTTCTCCTTTGTTCTTTCTCCTTTTAAGAAAGTGCCTTTGGGGATTGAAGAGATCCCTGGTGTGTTTCTTGTTAGACACAATTTATATTTAAAAAAAAAAAAAAAAAAAAAAAAAAAAAAGATTTTGAATGAAAATACATAGTGGTATTTCCACACAATGATGATGAAAACAAAGCATAAAAAATCAGTTGGAGAAATGCTCTTTCCCTAAATACAGAGAAGCTGTTTCTTGGGGGGGGGGGGGGGGGGGGCAGGGGAGGCTAGTAGCACAGCTTTCAGGTGGTGGTAATAGTGACGAATCTCTAGTATGGAAATGCAGTTGTGTTAAATTGCACCATCAGTGCTAATGAGCATAAGCTACCTATTTCAGTGTTCAATTAGGATTTTTACTCTTCTGTATTATGAGCTATTTTTACTTAATCCTTTCATAAGTTGCTGCGGTTTCTGTGATTAAAGTCAATATGATCCATTTTTCATTGTCGTCCAAGTTTAGGGATCTTGTTATTTTCATATCTGTAGTTTGGTGCATGTCAAGATAATTATATTTTTAACTGTATTTTGGATTGTCTTTCTTTGAGCTGTTAGTCTTCAACACTGAAATTGCAGAGATCAGATGAATAAAATTGGAAGCTGTGCATCACTGTTTTACTGTCAAAGTCCTAATCCATAACGTTTCTTTATTGCAAATAAAAACCAGATTGCATATTGTATACACATAAATGTAGTGTCAGCACAGTTTCAGTATAAACCCTTCACAAACATTAGGTACCATCCTGGAAGTATATGTAGGCATCTGCAAGTGGAAATTTTATTCACAGCCACTTGTGAGAAGGAAGAAAGGTATAAAAACCAGTTCTCCATAGCAGTTATTATTCATGGATTTCCAATCTCTTTCTGTATTGTTACAAGGGTATTTATAAATGACTACTAAAAAGCTGAGATGCTAAGAAATGAATAAGTAGAAGATGAATCTTATTTGGCTTTATTCCTTAGGAATAAGACCCCCCCCCAAAAAAAAAAAGTCACTCTAGAGAGGAGAGACATTCAGAACTGCTTGGCCATTGATTAAAAATGGTTTTGGATCAGATGGTATAAAAGAAACAGCTAAAAATGTCACTTGAAGCAGGGTGTAGACATTTAAGGTATCTTCAGATACTGAGGTTATTTATAGCATTGTAGTTTTGTAGTTGATCAGCATGGTTTATGCTCTGACTTGCATTTATATAGAGCACAAAGATAATGCAAACTTGTCACTAATGTGTTTGGCATGGTGGGTTTTAGTTCCTGTAATTTATTGCTGTGGAACTCAACATCTGATCATTTTTCTCTGTAGTGCAATTCTAGTGAAAAATAAAACAGAACTTCTAAACACTTGAGGCTTAAGTGCTCCCTGTAATTGTTCTGAGATACCCCCAGCCTTCTCCATTCCTCTGAGTGGCTGTTCTCAGTATTTCTCTTAAGCATCTCTTGTAATCCCTGTTGATTGTAGTAATGCTTAAAAGTGAGTTTGTAGCTGAACCCCAAGGTTAATCAGCTGGTGAACTCCATTGGCTTGTTGGTCTTTGCTGAAAATATTGGATTTGGGGTAATTGTACTGTTCTTGCTATGAATCAAGGTTTTAAAGGGGTTATTTTATGGGGCCTTGATATCAACCAGTGTCCCAGAGGATTTGTGACTTGGGTCTAGAGGAGGAGTGGGATCTCTTGCTGCTTTCCTTTGACCTTTTGGTATTTGTTAGGCCCTTTGGCTCTGTAAGGAAAGAATTCTGCCTAGAAACATTAAGTCATCTCAGAAATCTCTCTCTGCGTTTGGTGCTATACTTCCACTTTAGAAACTTTTACTTCAGTTAAAGATGTTACAGGTGCCCCCTAATAGAAAACTCCACTTTGTTGCCCTGAATAAAAAGAAATAAAAGTCTTGGGAAAGTCACAAGTTCAGTGATGAATTTAAACATGGTTTTATGTCAAAAAGTTGTCAATAAATATTTTATGTGCCTTTCGCTGTCCCAATGCCCCAGCTAATGCTGTCCTCTGTAAATAATACACAAATGTGACTGAAGAATCACAGAGAAATGTTTGCCTGTTCTTGAGGGGAGAGGTGGGAAAATTGGTTGTTTGGGTGACTGCTGTGACACATGCTTGAATTTCAGAGTCCTCTTGATCAAGCTCTTTTCATCAAATGTATTACCTTATTGCCCTGGCACTATTCCAGCTCTGCGTGGACCAGTAAATATTAGGAATGTTGTTTTGTTTGTTTTAAATGAAGGTGATTCAATTTTATAATGCAAAAATTGCACATAGTACCTTAGATGGAATCTGTTCATGAAAATAAATGCCTTTCTTAAAAGTAGAGTCTCTTGCTAGTTAAAGTATGGGGAGGTGAGGAGAACCAAGGATGCCTCAGTAGCTTACAAGAGGATGTTTACTTCTGTAATTTTACTCAATACTATCAAACCCTCTTTTAACACCTATGCTAATTGCTGTTGAACTTGGCTAATTCAAAGTAAATTAGCACTGTAGCTTTGGGGCTATACCAAAATGTGGAAGATGTTAAACTTTTGAAAATGAAACTATATGGAGTTGAGGATGCATGGGATGGGACATGTTAACTTGTACAGCCTTGCTCTGATCTTCCAAATTGTCAGTAGGAGTGAGGATCAAACTGGAACGTAGGTAACATTATATTGTTCTCTGTATGCTGTGGTAGAGACTTTCTATTGTTATTTCTTTTTTTATTCTTTTGCTGATATTCCTGTATTGGATGCAGTTTTATTGATCCATGAATTTCTTAGCAATTTGCTTAATCTTGGTCTGCTGCTGGGATTAGGGATGGCTATAGGTGTACTGCCATGTCTCTGCTGGTCTGTCCCATCTCTTGACATATACTGGAGGGGTACCAGAGTGCTCCGTAAACAAGCAAGAAATTCCAAGACTAGGGCAGATTAAGTATGAAAAAAATGGTGAGTATGATGGGGTTTGTCTAGAATACATGAAAGCAAGAAGTGAAAAGCTATTCTATAACTATCCCAAAGTCAACCTAAGCTTGACCTTTATGTCTGTAAAAGATGATGTATAGGAGTTTTTTTTTTTTTTTTACAGGAAATGGCATGATAATTCATGAAGAAGGAAAAGAAAGATTTTAAAACCTTTTCTAGGCTCTGTGGCAGAGCAAAGACTGTGTGGATATACAAAAGTTTGTTTAGTATGGGAGACTGAAAGATGGAGTTAATCACCTTATGTGCATCTTTGGAGATTGCTCTGTTGTGAATTTCTCTTTTTTTGTTTGGGAAACAGTAATGGTGCTAATAACCATATATGAGTAGCTCTGCTTCCTCTTTGCTTCTGCCTGGACTGAACAGGCAGTAGGTTGTGCTTGTGTTGCCAGTTTCCATCCTACTGGTACATCTGACTGGAAGGGGGAATAAGAGAGAAGGAGGCTTTCTCTCTTTGCCCTGTCTTGGGGCTGATACACAGCCAACAGATTTTGCAGAATAGTAAGCTGTGAAGTATCCCTCTCCCTCTGTTATTTTCTTCCCCATGTCTTGCATGTTCACAGTATATACTTGGATTGTTATTTTCCAGTTTGCAGCAGAGATTTGATCTGTCATGCCAAATTTTTCTTACCAAGAGTTTTAGTAGGCCTCTCCCACTAACAGAACACATCTTAATATTTTATTCAGTTTAACACCTAGTTGCTCCCTTGAGACTGATCATAGATCACAGGATGATTTTGGTTGGACAAGGCCTCAGGAAGTCTCTAGTCCAACCTCTTGCTCAGAGCACGGTCAGCTACAGGGTCAAACCTGATTATCAGTTTTTTTTTGTTTGGTCTTGAAAACTCTAAGAGTGGAGACTATACAGCCTAGTGGAGATATATTATAAAATCCCTCAGCGAGTTCAGAAATGTGATAAGCTAAACTCTAAGAGTATCTGTTAGTACTACTGAAAGATGAGATTTGATTCAGAGAGTTAAACTTCAAAAGTCTAACTCTTGCCTTCTTCCTATCATCCCATTGTCATCTCTCCTTAATACTCAGGCATCTCTTCACTAGAGGTTTCCATAGAATTTCTCTCTTTTGGAGTATTGGTATACTGATTTCCCCTCCTCTTTCTCTCCCCACTGTTAAATATATGGCTGTAGAGGAGCCTGAAAACTGATCTTAGTCTCACTGCTGCTCCTTTACAGCACTGCCTTCACAATCTGAAGATGCATCTTTAGTGGCCATAGCCTTTTTGAGTGTGCAAATGTACATAATAAATGTCTCCAGAGATCCGCACTGGGCAGGAATTGAGTCATAATCTTTGGGCCGAGCTGAGATTAGAGGATTAATTTTCTAAGTTCCTAGGTTAGGGTTATTCTAGGAGGATAAATAAATTTTCTCCTAAAGAGATCACGAAGTGCAAAATTCCAGAATACTCTAGTTAATCCAGAACTGTACATGAAGGGTTGTATTCAGAGTGGTTTTGCCACAGGGCACATACTAAAGCTTTGGCTGGAAGTTGTGGCCTTACCTTCCCATGCTGTATAACTCATTTTTAGCAGCTGTAGTATTCAAAGGGGTGCTTCTTATTATGTCTGGCATTTGCAACACTTTCATGGGGTGTGGTTTGAAATAGGATGTGTTAGATCCACCAAGCTTTACCCGAGGCCCTCTTCAAAGTGTGTTTGCTTGATGTTACTCTGGTCTTAGAGGCTCACAAAGGGAATCAGTTCGGCAGCTGAGCCAAAAGACAGAGTATAGCAAAAGAATTTATGCCTAATTGCTTCTGGGATTGAAATCAGCTACGTGTATCTTTGCAAAATAACTGATAGTCCAAGATTCACTCCAGTTTTCCAGCCTAGTCTCTATCCTTCTACACGTTTATGGTCTGAGTGTAGCAAGGTTCCTCCAGCCTTGTTCTCTGGCATGTGACACTGGATAGCTTCCTCTTGAGAAAGTATCTCAGAGAAAGAATAGCATCCCAGCCTGTTTGCTATGTAAGTAGATAGCTTAGTTTCACTGTCCAGACACATGAAGACACCTGCTGTTCTTTAAGGTGGGACAGTCAGTTGAGAATCATTCAGAGCTGCAATTTCGTTCTTCCTCTCATTTATAATCTTCTGCAAGATGTTCTTCCTACCTTCTTTGGTGGTATTTGGACTTGACAAGGCCACTCTGTTCAGCTTTTCAGCAGAAAATGTAATTAGTTAGCGTGCAAAATAGAATGTAGGATGGAAACAGAAGTCATGAATTTAGTTTTGCTTGACAATTTAGCATAGGTGCAGCTCTCACCTGCTCTCTCTCTTGCATGTGCTCTTCCCCCCCCCCCCTTTAAATACATATAAGCAGAGGCCAAATCCAGTAGGGGTTAGGGGTAATACCCTCAGAATCTGAGGCACAAGAGCATGTTGTAAAAAGTTGTGTGGATGAAAATGTTTTCAGAAAGATTCACTCCTAATATTGTTTCTTGAGACTCCCTTGACAATATGATCTCACTTTTGTGCAGATGTTGTATCTTGTTTCCCTGGTGCAAAATAAGAATCTTCAAAACAGTCCAAGTATTTGTGTAGATTTTCAGCATATTGAAAACTCCATTCAAAGAGACAGCTCTGCTCAAACTATCTGTGGAGTTACCAGTGCACCTATAAATATATTGCACCAAATTCAAAATAGTAGAAGCTTCAGCAGTGATACAGAAACAGAACTGTTCTTTTCTTAGGTTTCATGTTGATTTAGCAATATCTCATCAGTAAATCAACTGAGGCCACTTGATGGCAGGACTTCAAATTTTTAAAATCTAATAGCAGAACTGTTGTCAGCTTAAATTATAAGTATTTTAGATAATATTTTTCCAAAGGGTGCAAACCAATTTTTTTTTGTTTGTGTTAAAATTTTCACTTTTACCTCTTTGTTGTTAAAATTTGACTCTCAGTTGAGAAAGAGTGCTTTTATTAGCGCTCTTGACAAAATCAGTTGGGTTTTTGAAGAAATTGTGAAAAAATAAACAATGTGTATTATAAAGTGAAGCTTAAGAATACAAGAGTAGCTTTACTGGTTCAGGCCAAGTGTACATTAGCCCAGTATTGTCTTTAACAGCTCGCAGAGGTAAGTGCCCAGGGAAGAGTAAAAACAGGGCAAGCATCAGAAATACTACCACCTCCTTGTGATACTCTCGCAGTCTCCAGCTATTTTCAGCTTAGTCCCCTGAGAGGTCCCCTGAACCTGATAGGGGCTACAAGCTAGACAAACCACAGTAAATCTCTTTTCCGAGTGCTTGTCCAGAGTCCACTTGAGCCTATATAAACTACTTTTGTTCCCTGTATTTTCACAGAGATTTCAGTTGTTCTGCTGTTTGCTGCATGGGGACCCTCCTTGTTTTATTTTGAACTGGCTGACTCCTACTAGCTTCATATGATGATCACTGTATTTTTGTGAGAATAAAGAATGAACCCTGACAGATCCCTGTCTGCTCTCTTTATGCTGTTCATGGTTTTATAGATTGCTGTTTTATCCTTCCCCAAATTCTCTGTCTTCTAGACTGAAGAGTCCTAGGCCATTGCCATTGCCTAATAGGCAAGCCATGCTGTATTTCTGTCATCCTTTTGTGAACCTCTCTATCTCATGCCTCTTTTTTTAAATGAGATGACCAAAATCATACATTCTTCCAGATCTGTGTGAACTAGGGATTTATACAGCATGTAATGATTTATCATTTGTTTTCTATTCCTTTTCCTTTAATTTCTGACTGCTACTGAGCTGATGTTTTCATGTGTCTGTTTATCTTGGGCCAAGACTTTGCTCTGGAGTAGTAAAGGTCATCCCAGAGTCCATCGTTTTGTATGTGAAATTAGGTCTGCCTTTCCCCATAGGCATCACTTTACATCAATGTATATCAAATTGCACTGTCACTCGGTGTGATGAGGTCCTTCTGCAATTCTTCAGCCTGCCCTCATCCTTACAATCTTGTCATATCATGAGCAAATTTTGTCACCCTACTGCTCACGTCCTTTTTGAGGTCATTAATGGATAGGTAAAGCTGCGTGTATCAGCACAGGTCCCTGCAGAACTCCACCCTTGACCTTCCTCTGCTGCTTGATCTTTGAGCAGCTCAGATGTATAGGTAACAAGAGGACTTTAATTGAGCAGCAAGTTAAGGATATCTGGCCCGTTTTTCTTTTTTGATGTTTATTAATGTTTTCAGAATAAGCAGTTTGTGTGTGCAGCCTGGATTTCATAGTTTCCCTAAACTTATGCTATTCTGTTGTTTTTAAACATATTTAGAACTCTGAGGTAGTGCCAAGCTGTTTTAAGGGGAAGCAGCAATGTACTGAAACTTGTTTCCTATGTTCAGTTAACTAGAAAAGTGTTTATTTTTTATTTTTTTATTTTTTTAATGTACCTCTGTGTTTCAGAGGTACATTCGCGTTGTGTAGTAAAGGTGATTTAACTGCATTGTCTACTTTGTTCCTTGGACCTTTGTATGACTGGTGTATTGATACCTTTATTTTTCCCCCTATACTAGACTCTCATTTGCTTTGATACAGAAGCTGAGCAAGTCTGGGAAGTTGCTTGACAGTTACAGCATCCTTATCTCAGCCAATGGAAGCAGAAGGAGTGTCTTCTCTTGTGAAAATACCAAGAGACAAAAGGGAGAGGACACTTGACTTCTGAAATGCTGGACTGAAACCTAGGAAACAAATCCCCTTGCTGCAAGAGCCTAAATATTTTTTTTATGCTGTTGGCCCATGTATGTAAAAAGGGATAGGCAGAAGATAAATCCACAAACATGTGAGAGTCATTCAGATGACATTAATGAGTGACAAAAGGCTTGTATATATGCAAATTCCTATTTAGAGTGGGATTTGGATGAGTGCGGTTAATGAGGTGGGGCAGTAGTTTGGTCAGTAAAAATGAAAAGGAGGAGTGAATGAAATGGCATCCTCCCTTCTGCCCTCTGAGTGGGGTGGGAATCTGGACGCATACCATAGTGTAAGGAAACTAAGGGAGTGTTTGCGTGTGCAATGCTTACTGCAGAAACATTACACACTTTCTGCTTTTTTACTCAGCCAACGTTTCCATAGAAAATTTTGACTTTTTCTATCAAAGTTTTGTTAGGCAGCTCTTTCGATTCTAGTTGTTCTTGTGACTAAAGCCAAGTTAAATGTAGTATCTTTTTTGTGGTTCACTTGCAATGGTTTTAATATATTTTTGAATCATAGGTGTGGCTGCAACTTGGCCTAAAAAATCTTGATTCCATTGAGTGGTTTCTTTCCATGCAGGGCAGGGGTTCTTGGGTGGGTGGATGAATTAATTGAATTCAGTCTTATTTGGATTATAAGAGAAATGTAATGCTTGAAGTATGAGGTGGCAGGGGAGGGGGATGGAGTGCCAGGCTAATGGCACTGGGAAATTAAATATGTCTCTTCCCACTGAGCAGACTTGCTTAGTATGTCTCGTTACGGTGTGCCAGCGTGACTTTGAAAGAAACATTTCTATAGGCCTTGTCTGTGCTGTACATGGGCCAGGGAAATATTGCACAGGGAATGTATTATTAGCTTTCTGACACATGGTTGAATGTTTTATCCTGGGATTAAGTGTTGCTAACTCACGGGTTCTTAAGCATTGCACACTTGTCTTTTAGACCTACAGGTAACACAAGGCAGTCAGTTTTTCTGATGCTGGCAGCACTGGGAAGTGGGAGGGCAGGCTGGCCTAAATTCTGAGGGGGTGAGGTAGGAGTGGGAGTTCAGGAACTGTTTTGTCCTGATTCTCGGCCTCGCATAATGGGTACCTTCTCTGTCTGCTTCTGCTGGCTGGTGTCATTTGAGACCATCGTCTTTCTCCTCCTTTGAATGCTGAAGAAAAGCAGGAAGGTCGGCTTCCTCTCCTATTATTCCATCATCATCTTTTGTTTTTACATAGTAGGAAGCAGAAACCAATCACTGTGGGCGATATGAAAAACTTAGCTTCCTGCTTTCTTTTTCTTTGTCCCCATGCCTCTTTTTAGATGTCTTTCCCAGGATATGCATTCAGCGTTTGGCACTGCTACTGCCCACTGCTGTCTTTTCCAAGCTGCACTGATACTTGGAATGAAATCAGTGTGATTCTTAACAATCTTGGTTCTTGTGTTGTGAATAGCAGCCAAAAAGTCATCAATGTCTCTTTAATTTGACTGACCTAGGATCCTGAATCCTTCTCAGTGGGAACTGGATTGAGTAGCAACACAGTAAGATTTTGAAACAGAAGACAGACTTCTGACTGCAAGCATTTTCACCTGACTTTGGATGAGAGACCTAAGAATGAGGATTTTGTACTCTGCTGCCGATTCTTCTTTTGTATTAATATATGTATTTTGGTGCTTTAAAATCAATCTATATCTGATATAAATGTGAATTCTATGTCATATTGTTGCATGTAATAAGTAATTCCATTTTTAATGTGTCTGTTCAGTTAGGAATAAATTAGGTTTCGGTGTACGTTAATCTGTATAAACAGAGGTCATACCTATAATGAGCATTCTCCCACTGTGCTCTTCTGACAGACAATAAGCTCTTCACTGTCTGAAAAATCAACTTCTCTTGAATTATTAGAAGGCCACATGTGGTTCAAGCATAGCTTTCTTGCTAGTGCTTTGCTATTTATGTGGCTTCTCTGTATTTCAGATACCTTGTTGAGAAATAAAATGAGTTAGGATAGATGAGAGAAAGTGATTTTACTAGGTGGCTTTCAGATCTATTTGTATATGTAACCCTGTGTGTTCCTGTGATATAGACATGGGTAGTCATATGCCACTGATGAACCGTTCCCAGATTTATGCCCACACCTCCACTTCTACCCATGTTTCTGAGGTTTACAGTGTGTGTGTGTATATATATATATATATATATATATATATATATGTATGTATATATTTACTTTTTGGAATGTCCAAAGGATGAGATATACTGTATATATTGCTTGTAGTACTTGATTCCTGTCTTTGATTCCTCCCTTATCTCTGAAAAATACTTTGTTTTCCAGCCTACTATTATCTGCAAATCTGTTTATTTGACTATAGCTGCACAAACAGCTGCCCGTAGTAATGCCTGAGGTTTTTCTCCTGAACTGATGTATCAATGACATAGTAAAACACATTAGAAACTCAGGCTTTCCTCCAGGTCTTACTACTTTGTATTTAGTAACTTTGAATTTTATATGTAGTTATCTCCTAACCTGCTGAAAATGGTCATCAGCCAGAAGTCATGTAAACATGGGCATGCTATCTCTTGGCCTTGCTTTTAGGCTATGTTGGAGTTCATGTGCAGGTGCTTCTGTAAAATACAAAAGGATATTAATTCTCCCTCAACTAACTCATATGGTTGAAAAAAGTTTCAGACGTGCAAGTTCTTTCTCTAAATGTATTAAAAAGTATTACTGTCCTTCAAACCTTGTCTCTCTCAGGTTATGCTACATTACTGATACATAACATATAGAAAACAGGGGGGTGGCTCTTGATAATTGGTGATGCTTAACAAGAATATACTTAATCGTTAAAGAACAGAAAAAGACTATTAGGTCTGTTTTGATCTCCAGCAAACATTCAGGACTATTTTTTTTTCTAGGAAGGGCTAGGGGTAACCAAGCAGAATGAAAAGAATCTCCCCCGCTTCATTAAAAATGGCTTTGTTTCAGAAATCAGTAGAGGAAAGGCAAGAGAATGGGTGTATTGCCTTGAAAGGAGAGGAAGGGTTGAATGGAGAAAACGCTTGCTGATCTCCATACCATATGAAGGCTTATGGAAAACCATATTAAAGGAGTGGTTTTAGAGTTTTACTGGAAAATGCTTGAAATCATTACTTCTCCCAAGAACAGAGGGGAACTTGATGCTGATCTGTGCTATGAGAAGGTTGATGTGAGAAATTTGAGGCTTCCTTAAATTTCATGCTGTGTTACTCAGTCTTCACAGAACTGGTGAGATAATATTTCATTTGTATGGTGCATTTTACCGGATACTCTGAGAGACAGTAATATAAAAGGAAAATTCTTGATATTCTTCAAGCTTCTAATTCATCTTGATGGCTTACTGCTTTATGACTATTTTTTAAAAAAGATGTTCTTCTTCCTTATGCACTTCTTGTAAGCAAATTTGAGGATCATAATGGAAGCTTTCTAAGATAAAGAAGTTGTATGCAAAGCTAGCTAGCCTTTTGAAAAAGGCTATTTGGATGTCAGTATGCTTGCCTGATGGACTGTTTGCTTTCAGCTTATTGACACAGTGGGAACTTTTGACTCTGTTGCGTATTTTTCTGCCATAAGGGTGATTGTTAGTAGTAATAAATTATTTTTCTCAGTGGACGAATGTTAGAGGAGAACAGGGTATTTGGCCAGTGTATTTCATAAGTATTTGTTGTGAGCAGATTTATTTCATTTGAGCTTCATTTGTGGTTTGGGAAATGGAATTCTTTTAGTGGTAAATTACTGATCATTTCCTATACCTGATGTTTTGCCGAATCTCTTAATCTTTCTCTACATCTCCCTCACTTCTTTCTTTCCTCTTCCCCCTTTCCTCCCTCCTCAATTGTTGTTCTAAGTCGGGTTTTTAACCATTGTTCCAGTCTTTTCTAGAGTCATGTGGTTAGAGATAAAAGCAGTGCCAGATGTCGTCTTGCAGCTTATGAGACGGTGTAGCAACAAGGTGATATGATAAGTGGTACACTGTGCAAAGGCTTATGCAGCTATGGCCTTGCCTGTGCCAGGAATTATGAATCTTACTCTCCTTAACTCTGTGCATGGGTGCTTCTCATGCTGTGGAGCTTGCCATCCCAGAATCACCCCTTTTACACTGTGTAGTGTAATGAATAGAGCCTGGGAATATTTCTTTCAGAAATATTTAAAGTATAAAGAGACTAGTTTTGTCATATTTTGCTTTGCTAGGTTTTGTTGGTGGTGGTTTGAGGTCAGTTTTTTGTTTGTTTGGGTTTTTTGGCAAGAGAGTTGTGAACAGAGATTTTACTTCCTGTTTTCTGCTTTTCCTGCTCTTGGGGCATTGACACAGCAATTGGTTACTTTTAAGAGAAAGGGAGATTCATTATACCCTGGCTTAAATCTGCTGTTCAGTACCTTACAAGTCAATATTTGAATTTAATGTGAATTTAATAGTTAATGAAAATTTCTTTAGATATTATTAGCTGTCAGTGATGGCACAGTCCATCTCCTGTATTGCTTCCTAGGAAAATAGGACAAGCAAGGAAAAAAAGTCTGAATGTTATCTAAAAGTGCTTTGATGTTTTAGTATAATTTTGTACCCTGAAGTGTTATCTCGTTTGAAACTAAGTAAATAGCAAAACTGTGTTTATTTGCAAAGGACAGATGTGTAAATTCTTCAGCACTTGATGATGACTTGTGCAATGTGGAGAATAGATCACTTTGCAGTTCTCTAAAGAACAGAAGTAAAAAGGTGGGAGGGAGTTGAGTTCTTGTGTTTATTTTTTAATCCTTTGAGGAAGACATGCATCAGTACTATGGCTACTTTAAAAAAAAAATCAAATGATGCTTAAGTTGGCTAACAAATATGAAAAAATAATGTCTGTTGGTATAGTGGAGATTTAACTTGCTGCTAAAGGCAACTGTGAAAACTGAATATAGGAATAATCTTTAAATTCCTGTTCCTCTTGCTATTAAGAGGTTCTTTAAGCTTCTCATGGAAACCTTCTCTTTATCCTTGTTGCAGTGTGGGTACATTCATTGAATTCCAGGCGCTTTCTTGTCCAGCAGAAATTTTAGTCCAGTTTTCCTTCAAATTTGACTTTTAAAAGCTACTTTGCTTCAGATAGGTATTTAGAGAGTAATCAGAGCTTAATTCTCCAGTATCCTGCTGAAAAATCATGACTAAAAGGACTGTCTCTAAGTCCCAAATCAGTCAAAATGTTTGTGACTGTTGTTCTGTGTTTAATTGCACATGAAGGCATATCACTTTTTCTTTTTGAAAATTTGAAATCATCTGGGAAGAAAAATCCTTGTTTATGTTCTCCTGTATGGCTTCCTGAAGTTGAGAAGTCTTGATTTTATTTTTTTTTCTTTTTGATAGCGTGGGACAATCTTTCAGACTAATATAGTAGCTTACACGTCATTCAGTGTTTTGATTATATTGACGTAGACTGTTTATATTCTACATTAGAGAGATTATAATAAGACATATTGTATTTAGTGAGTTCTTTGCAGAGCTGTTTGTGGCTTGCTTGGGCTGCACTGAAGCCTGTTGCATAGGAATTAAGCTCTTCTGTCAGCTAGTTGAAAGGCTTAGTTAAGGATAAGAACATTCTTAATAAAAAGTAAATTTGTGTGGCAATGACCCTCTGCCAAATAATGAAGACAATTATTTTCAGCTATTAGCCTTACTGGTATAAGCTGTTTGTCTTTACAGAGGCACGTTGTTTTGTGTCCAAAGATTGTCTGAATTAGTATTTTTGCAATTACTTGTCATGAAAATTATGCTAGTGGATAGCTGCGTAAAAATAATTCCCATCTGCATAGCTAAATACACAAGGGGCAATTAAGTTTGAGTGTGGCTAAAAAAATTTGAGTCTCCAAGAACTGAAATAAAGATTACTACTGTGTCAGCAGCCTTATTTAATACCGAAAGTAATAATACGGTTCACCTAGTGAATAAAATCTCTTGAGACAGATGAAATGTTTGTTATGGATTAAGATAAAATGTGACTGACTTTAAATCAAGTACAACTTAGAATTGACTGAAGTCTCTGGCAGACTTCCTGCAGCTAACCTGGCTGTAGCAGCTTTCACATGTTCCTGCCCCGGCTCTCCATCCTGTGCCTCCGCTCCCGGAGGGGGCACGCGCAGCCAGGAAGGCAGGGCGGGACAGGTTATGCTTTGGTACCTCAGCAGCTCTGGTTTGCAGTCTGCAGTATTTGAAAAAAACAAAACAAAACATTCCCTCCAGCACCACCAAAAAAAAGCGGGGGAGGGGAGGGGGGGGAATCAGTGATGTGCGTGTTCAAGCGCTGAACTGGCCTTTCTGCGATATGGGCAGTTCCAGTGTGCTGATTCTGTTACAGAGGCAATAACCTCTAGGAAAAGAGGTGGAATGGAGATCTGGGGGTGGTAACCAAAAGCTTTCATCCTCTGTGCTAATTTGCCAGGATATATGTGTCAAAGCTATCAGTATCTACACTGATGCCTTAGTACACACTACAGGCATCTGTAAAAACCATAAAACAACATTTAACACATGAAGACATTATTAAAAATTCTGAACTTTTAGTGCCTGCTGTTCAGGCAGTTCAGTGGGGGAGGATCTGTCTTACTGTTTTCTTTTGCAATATTATTTCACTCCTCAGTGACTTCCCCCCCCCTCCTGTTCCCCCCTACTTGTCTCCAGTAAGCAACAGGCGTCTCTGAAGAATTTAATAACATCCTTGATACAAGATTAGATGGAGTCCTCTGTGAACTGTGGGCTGGAGGGAAAAGATGAGATTTGTTGGTGTTCATGTATGAAAAAATATTGCTCTGACCAAGCTTACAAATTTGAGCATAATCAAGTTTCATTCTGCAGCCAGCACAATAGATATAAGCAAGTAGTGTTTGCCAATAGCGTGTAAGAAAAATGTCCTTGATTGTACCGGTAGATCAGTGAAATTCAGTGAAGAGTTAACTGGTTATGATATGCATGAAGTTGTTATATAAGCTGTATGCAGAAGAATGACAGGAGCAAATTGTAGGACCTCTCGACCACAATCTTTTAGAGTGAATAATACAATTTTTAGGTGGTCTTTTCACTATCAGAGACTCCTATTAAGTAGCATTAGAAGCTGCTTGAAACTGAGCTTCGTAATTTGGGTACGTTGGTTCAAGGATCGTAATGTTTATATTAAAAGATATGCAACCATATCATTAGCAAGGAAACATATCATTTGTGAACATGATAAAGTAAATAACACCTGACTACTTAAGCTTTGAAATGTACTTTCTCTGCTAGCATGGGAAGAATTATGTTAGCTGGTGAAAACTGTGAATGTAGTATTTGACCTTAAGAAGCCCATATATACAGAAAGTATTAGCAGTAGTTCAGTGCAGGCTAATTTTGACATATACAGTGTAAGGAAATCATTTAGTTGATGATTTTTTTAATTTGATTAGTATCTATTCTTGTTGCCAGCTAGATGAATGTGTAGATTTGGTGATGATATGATTGTGAAGTGTTCTTCATGAACACAAATATACTGTGCAAATATAGAGTTGCTTTGGTTAAGAGATGTTCTATCTCCTTATGTTTGTAATAAAAGGCAAATAATGTTTGTACCTGCTACTACTTTGTACTTGTTCTTGTAATGCTGCCCTGCCTGCCAAAACATTGTACATATTACAGTTGAAAAGATGTGAGTTTTTTTTATTGTGAAAACCAATAGCCTCCTTAAAGGTTATTGTATGTTACATATTTGTTACTATTCTTCTTGCTTTTGCCTCCATTCCATATTGAATTACTGTAACTTCAACCTCTTAGTATTCTGGCTGCATTAGACAAATGCAGGAAGTTATAACCTGTCACAGAGGGACTTGAATTTCCATGAATTGGTGGTTTTACTCCCTCATGCAGATTTTCAGTAGACTGATTTCAATTTTTTATAGTTTAGCCTTGATAGCTTCCTTGTATAAGTCTTGCAGATAGAATTTAGGACTAGGGAATGTGGCTTTATAAGAAAGGGGAATATTTCTACCTTCATGATCTCCTGTTTTCATAAATTTTAAGAGTGTCTAGGATTCCAGCAGTTTAGTCTGTGTAACTCTGGGGAGGTGAACAGATCTCAGCTGCAGCGTGTGTATAGCTTTCTTTTCAAGAAGATTTATATCATAGTTTGAAGAGGCTGTTCATAGCATGCAAGAACTTTCAGCAAGAGTCTGTATTTTTACAGCTGGATGTTGGAGGTATACTGAAATGAGTTCAAGATCATTTCCATACTAATCTGATGCTTCTTTCTTTTTTTTTTTTTTTTTTTTTTTTAAGAAACAAAGAACAGTTTTGAAGATACCTTATTTTCCTTTCCTTTTTTTAAACCCTATTATAAAAGTGCATTGTGGGATTTCCGGATTAGTAATTTGTTGCTTGTCTTATAAGAGGGCAATTTCCACTTGCATTCTCCTTGAGAACAGTTTTTGAACTTTGCCAGTAATGCATCTGAGTGGTTAATGTAAGGAGCATCGAGACCCCAGTCCCTCTGGATTCTGGGGCCAAAGTGTGCAAAACCTCACAGCAGTGCAGTTGGAAGGTACAGCTTTTTGTTATGCTTTGTCTTTGTAAAGTACTTGTTGCAGTGCTAGCTCTCTTCCGTAATAATGGCTCTTTATTTCAGAGACTATTAATAAATTGTTGCTGATCACTGTTTCTAGTAACAGACAAAATTTACTGCTGTTGCCTTACATTCCTGATTTTGAACAGGTGGCCCTCCATTTGATGTCCCTATTTAGCTTTTTCCTTCTTCTTTTCATTTTTCCTCTCTTCTCCCACTTTCTAACTAGTATTTGAGGTAGGTCTTTTCTTTCTTTCTTTCTTTCTTTTTTCTTTTTTTCCTCTTCCATGTTAATGGTTAGAGAATTATGGAGGACCTGTTATATAGCTTTAGGCACAGTGTGGTGTGATACCTAGCCAAATGCTTCTTGTTGTGCTGGCAAATGTTTTGAATGTATTTTGGAGCTTATTCACAGCTTCTAGTTATCATAAGCATCTGGAAATACCTCGTTACATTCTCCAGATAGATTCCTTGGCTGATTACCTGATTACTGGAGATTTAGAAACATCCTGTCTAGAAAACATTCATTTACTTTTTGGGACTATTAATATTGCCACTGCATCTTGTGATGTTGGTACTGTTCCTCCCTTCAAAAAAAAAAAAAAAAAAGGGGGGGGGGGAGAAAAAGAAAAAGTGAAGACTCTCCATCTTTGGTTCTGAATCTTGGCACTGGGGCTTGCAGCTTGTCCTCCTCTATTTCAAGTCAGTTTTTTGGCCCTCCCCTATTTTCCAGTCTAGTTCTCTGCCTGAATCTACCTATTTTTTTAGCTATACTTTTCTGAATCATGCTAGTTAGACCAGCAACACAGGATTATCAATAAGAGTTTCTTATCCGTAAGCACTGATGCTTAGATTTTATTTTAAACTTAACTACCAGCCTTCATAGATGGGTGGGAAAAGGTCTAGTTCGTGAGTGCAGTCCTCTTTAGTGTCACCTATTAACGTGCGCTAATGGCTCGATTTCATTAGCTGGGAAACTGCCTGGGCCTGGGCATCTTGCCTCTGTTGATGGAATGATTTGGCTTTTGTGGAAAATAATTCTTTAAAAATAAATCTGGGCTATTTTTTTGTGCAGAGGGAATCAAAGTAAATGACTGTTAATGTTAACTGCTATGTGACTGTTTTCTGGACATTTTTTTTCCCCTAGCATGTAAGGTTCCTGGTAAAGTGGTCTTTGCCAGGAATGCCTAACTAGCATTTACAGAGCAAAATAATTCTGTTTTGTGGCATGGACACATTTCTCCAACCTGACAGGCTTGTTTATTGAGAGACCTTCGTGTGCCAAGAGCTACAAAATAGGCACTGACGTTGCATGATGCTTTCTGTTTCACGGTCTTGTGCAAGTCTTAGACAAGTCTCTTGTTTTTCCTTATCTCAAATGTAACTAGATACAATTTTTTTGTTTTGGGACTTACACAATTTTTATATCTGATGTTTAGATAAATATCATTTTTACTAAAAGAAAAAGCAATTTTGTTGAAGGAGCTGTAGGTAGAACACCTTTTTCTGTTGATAGTCACAGGAGAGTAGTGGGTGATGGCTTAACCAAAAGGGCCCTCTTGCATGCTGCTCCTGGATGCTTTTACAGCTTTAAGCTTTTTTTCTTCGTATTGATTATCTGAAGTAGGTAGACCAGGGAAGTATCCATGTTTCCAACTGGGTTGTTCAGAGTTGTTTCCTCAATGAAAAAAATGAGGGCACGCACCTGCTCACGTGGCTGCGGCACGAGCTGGACCACATGGCTGGACTGATGCAATCTGGCAGGGCAGGAAGTGACACAGGTTTGGGACGCGTGAGGATTAACGTGGCCTCTTGGAAGACCTTGGTGGCCCTGCTGCGTGCAATTAGGTGACCTGCGGTCAGGTGGCGAAGCTTGCCATGGGCTTTGCGAAGGGCGAGCCGTGCTCACGGGCCGTGGGCGAGGGGTGCAGGTTCGCGGGGAAGCGAGTGTAGTGAGACAGGCAGTCCTCAGGACCGACGTAACTTTTGTCGAGAAACGTGCGTTTGCGTCGCATTGTCGAGCAGGAAATGTCAGAGGTGTGCTTATAGATTAAAGTTACTGTCTTAACTCTGTGAAGGTTTTTATAGTGAGTCAAAAGAAATCCTCTAGTAAACTGTGAAAAGTCAAATTTCTGCTTTTTTTGGATGTTACCTGCCTGGCATGACATACCAAAATGCGCATCATCCTCCAAACAAACTGGTTGGTTTGCTACTGGCATTTGCTAAATCTGAAAGAGCCTTGCAGTCACAGCCTGTTTCTTACACCAAAATTATTTGATTGACAACTAGTTTAACCTTTTCTTAGCTAGTTAACTTCAATATCTTGAACTCTACAGTGATACTTGGAGGAGCATACGTTTCTTGGTACTTGAAAGCATCACTAAACACTAGTAACCTGTAAATGCAGCTTGCAAACTGTCTTTTAATCTGTCCTTGATATCTGTATATTATTTGAACTAACCTTAATTTTTTAATTTCCTGTTTTCATTAAAAAAGAGCAAATGTATTTTGCCTGTTTTGATAAACAGCCAGAGGTCGGGGCAGTCCTCTGCTGAGGACCATTATGGCTATTTTGCTATTGCTTGGGGACTGACTTTTGGTGGTGGCTTTTGTAGCTTGCTGTAGGTACAGTCGTATCACTGTGATGATCTTACTGCTCCGACCAACAGGAAGAAAAGCAGCAAACTTTCCTTGTGTAAAGTGCTTTTTATGTCTTTGCCTTTCAGCTTTCATGTTGTAGCTAAGCCAGGAGAGCATTTCAGCTGTGGTGAGGTGAGGTGTGATAGAAAAGAATTTATTTTTTCCCCCCTTTTTACTTTGTGTGTTTGACAGCACTCGACTTCTTTCCCCGCTGTAATTACATAGCCTGTGCTAAGATTAGGATACCAGTGTAGCATGGGCCAAGGGCTCCTGCGTGGACAGTGCTTGTGCTGGCAGTTGCACTGCTGCGGGTATAGCTATGTTGTGTCCTCAAATAAAACACAAATGCGTTGGAGGAGAGGAGAAGAATTTTCACATTGAGATTGCAGCGACATGAGAGGCTTTTGCCAGCATGGCTGTCTGTCAGACCTTGCTTGCCTGCACCACTGACTGATGTGCTGTACTGGCAAACTCTGTAGATTTGGGGTTGGGGGGAAGGTGAAGGCATTGCCTGTTTTCATGCCTGTAAGAAAGATTTGTCTGTAAAATATGAGACTAATAAAACAGCAAAACTTTACTGCATTTTTTTTCAAGACTGCATTTTTAATTGATGTATCAGCACCCATAATGTTGCAAATAAAATTTCCCCTGTTCTTCCTTTTAAGGAATTTTTCAGTGAGGGAAAAATCTGAGGAATTTTGTTTTGGTTCACAAGTCTGGTTATACAATGGACCCAGTTTTCTGTATGCTTATTTCTAGCTTGCTTATAACTTCAAAATGGAAAATATCCAACCTGTAGCGAGAGTTGCTCATTTACGTTTTCAGAAAGCTGGGCCTATAGGACTATAGCAGAACGAAGCACAAGGAAGCTGGGAGAGACTTTGGCTGCTGAGGGAACGACTTTTAATGGGGGTGGTAGCAGACATTAAGCCCTTCAGCTGTAGCTACGCGTTCTGTTGAAGAAATGTTTGTAAAGCATTATAAACAATGCTTTTCCATGTTTCAAATCTATTTGTTTCACTTTCCTTTTCAGCTGTCAACGCTTCAGAGTGTAACTGAATTGCCTTACTTATTCTTTTAAAACATCTCCTTGCCTTGTGAAATACCTCATCTGTTCCAGTTAGTAGTTCCATGACAGTCCTGTAACTGAAAGTGTGAAGTGGGCTCTTGGGATACTCGGAGAAAAGATGTCGGCAAAATTGTGTTATATCTAAAGTGTTTGTGGTATTCTGCCACAAGATGTGTTTAAAATTTGCTTCAAGTTTGTTCAGTTCTATTCATGTGGTTCATTCAACAGAGCAGAAATTTTGTGGCAAATTTAGTTAAAATTATTTGGGTGCATCCTTCATTAAGTACATGAACTATATCATTGGAGAGTGTCTTTAATAACTTGATTTATTTCAGTGTAGGGAAATGCTTGTTGCAGATACCTCTTTGTAGAAGATCTGCTGCAGGTGCTGAATGTTTGAGGAATTGATAGGAGCTTATGTTGTTTTTACTAACACAGAGGTAGTATACTCTCCAATATTATCACTGTAGGTTTTAGAATTAATGGTAAAATAACTTGGATAATATATGTGTATGAATATTTGACAGTTTGGAGAACTGGAGAGCATTGGCACTCTTTTAAAAAGATTATTTTTGCAATTGCAAGTACTGGTTTAATTGTTCAACAACTACAGTAAATTGTTCAACAACTACAGAAAACAGTAATCTTTAGACTGCTTTCAGTGGTTGGGAAGCTGTAGAACATCAGTATGCCTAATTAACAATGTTTGTCCCAAATACACACTGCAAATACTATGTTGAATTTGCTTTGGAATTGACTACAAAATATTCTTTTTTTTTTTGTTTCAGTTTTTTTTCTGTTCTTAATGGTTTTATGCAGAAGTCTCAGATAGCCAGTTGTGGTGGTGGGTAGGAGGCATTTTATTTTTCTGTGACTCCTTGGGAATCCAAAATTCTGCTGAGAGGTCACTTCAGCTGATGTCACAGGCCTTGTTAAGCCAAATAAGTCACTGTCAGGCACTGCAAAAAGTTGTGAAAGAGGCACTAGGCTCATAAGTTGACTTTCTGGCTTCTGTTTGACCAGTGGGGAAGTACTTAGTGCGTACAGATGATTACTGGTTTTACTGCTTTACATAGTTTTTTTTCTCAGTTCCTCAAGAAGTGAAACAGTCCAGGTGTCTTGGAGTTGGATTCATTAGGCTGTATTGGGAGACAGTAAGAGACTGTGTAATTACACATGGTAATGAACTGAAGGCAAAGCCCAGCTCCCCCATCCACCACAGAACAAGCAGCCGAGAAGTAAGAGCAGAATTAAGGATAAGTAAGGAAATTGCTTAATATATGTTGGAGATTGACTCTGAAGAAGTTTCCTTTAACCCACTAATGATATGGGGTTGCAAAAAAATGAAATTATTATTTTTCTGAGTGTTTTTAGTATCAGTCCTTTCTCTACCTTCCTTTGAACCTGTGCAGATTAGTTACACCGTATGGCAAAGAGCAAGAGACAGACTTGAAAGGGAAGTAGGCTGCCAGCATGAAGGGCTGCCACTGCGTTTGATGCAAGTACTGGAGACTTCGATATTGTCAATGTGTAACTTTTTATTCCTCTAGCTGGAAGAAGTCAAAAAAACTTTTTAACATTGTAGATATTAGTGGAGCAGTGATTAGAACATTGTTGCATTAAAACATTATGTCTTGTACTGGCAACTTGTCCTTGTCTCAGTTTTTTTCACCCCAGCATTGCTGTCCTGAATTACCTATTGCAAAAGAAATTATCCTTTAAAAAAATCCTCATTAGAATTTCTAAGTCAATATTTATATCTATGAACAAGTCCTGTTTTATGCTGTATTTAAGATAATTAGTGGGAGAAGAGGAGTAATGGTATGCCTTTAAAAATTGTATGCTTACTAGGATTAAGCCACATTCTGATGTTAGTGTTTAAGATGATGCAACTTGAATACTAATTTTTTGTTTTGTTTCTTTTAAGCAAATGGTTATGAGCCTTAGAGTTTCTGAACTGCAAGTACTTCTGGGTTATGCGGGGAGGAACAAGCACGGACGAAAACATGAACTTCTCACAAAAGCACTGCATTTGTTAAAGGCTGGCTGCAGTCCTGCTGTACAAATGAAAATCAAAGAACTCTATAGGCGAAGATTCCCTCAGAAAATCATGACACCTGCAGACTTATCTATCCCCAGCGTACACTCAAGTTCCATGCCAGCAACTTTGTCTCCATCTACCATTCCACAGCTCAGCTACGATGGCCACCCTGCAACATCGCCGTTGCTTCCTGTTTCACTTCTGGGACCTAAACATGAACTGGAACTCCCCCATCTTACATCTGCGCTCCACCCTGTCCATCCTGACATAAAACTTCAGAAATTACCTTTTTATGACTTGTTGGATGAGCTGATAAAACCTACCAGTCTAGGTAAGGGTGCAAATGTTGTAATAACAATATTTGAAAACTTCTTAGGAATAATGGATAAATTCAGCTGCTAGTGCATTATCTAGTTAAATATTGCATCACACTAGTGTTTAGAGAATTGCTATTTTTGGTTACTTTTGGAACAGATTGTTCTACAACACATGGAGAGGCATCTTACGTAACACTCATTAGTTGCTCTAGCTGAGCTACTAAGTATGGTTCAAAGTTCCATTGTATTTAAGGGGTGTGTTTGACAAGAAACAAACTAAACCTTAGAAAAATAGATGTTAGAGAAAACACAAACTATTGAAAGCAGGCAGTTAAACCACAACATTTAATAATTAAAAAACTCTGAGAACCCTAAATCCAGCAAACCCAAGAAATCTTCTTCTCTGAGTGGTGAAAGAATGTCAGACTAGATATTTGCTGTGATCCTATATGGCCCTAACATCTGAGTTTAGGAATGCTTGTGGTTTTTTTGCTGGTTTAGCTATTTTTCCCCCCTTTAAACTGTCTTTTTTATTAACATATAAAACACTTGTGTAGTTGCTGAGAATATTCTGATGCTTACTGAGCATTATATAATAGTGTGTGATTTTTCTGGCATTGACTCCACACAGCACTTAAGAGCATGGTTAACTTTTAATACTCTTAAATACCACTTAAATACAATAGTGCTGTTGATTTCTGGAGGGACTGCCTGTGTGTTGGAATGTTCTGCTGTTTTTAAACCCTGGAAAAGAATCACTTTGAGAATAGCTAGGAGGAGGAAGGTATCTTCAAGGGCAAATATGGGGGGGATGGTGGGTGAATGAGGAGACCGTGCTTTGAGAAAGAGGACTCTTGTAAACAGAAATGAGCAAGTAATTTCCATTAATAGACTGAACTGCTGCAGGGATGAAGGAGGCCTGATATGTGAGTGGTGATCTGCAGACATCTGAAGTGTGATCCCCTGCACAGTTGTTTGCATGTTTTTTGTTTTAACACTTTAAGATTCAGACATTGAGAGAAAAAGAGGTAGCAGTTGATAATCTCTGGAATAGACTAAACTCACAGTTCAGATATTCTTTTAAGAGGTTTACTATATGTTTTTAGTTTTTGTTTAAAATCTAATTGATTGTTAAGCGTTCCAGGCAGTGATGGTGGTGTGGGATAATTAAGTAGTCGGAATGTGTCTCATCACTTTTTACAGTATAAATACTTTAAAAAATAATGGTATAATTTCAGTAAGACATTCCAGTGCAGGAATTATGGCATGCATTTGTTCCTAGATGTGGTAAGAACACTTTGCTGTCAGCTTCATGCCTGACAAACCAGTCCTAATTTAAGAGATCATAATTCACGCTCTGTCATGTCTTGTTGCTTAAGAAGTTTGTATACAATAGGATATTTTTCCCCTTTGTGGACTCTCGGAATGTCAGGTTAAGAAAAGTGGAGCAGCTGAAATTCTAGCTAGGTTCCTTTTTAAGCACTGTTTGTCCTTTAAGTTGATAACTTAGGGATATGTTTGGGGATTTTAGTTTGTGTGTGCATCCTGTGCTGTCTTTCTGCTTTGCTTATCTGAAGCAGTACTATTGAAAAGCTATTTTTCCAATGCTTGTTGGGGAAGAAAGAGCTTCAGTGTACATGCATATGCATTGTATTGGTTTCTCTTTGTAATGGTAAGTAATGTTGCTACAAATTGTAAAATTGCTAACTACAAATGTCATGAAGATATTTTTAAGTAATCAATGTATATACTAATGGAAAAAAAACTTGGATTAATAATCGGAGATATGCAGCTTTATACACTTTGAAAGTAACTTAAAGAAATTTTGCATACAAGTCAGCAGTTTTAAATGTAAATAATGGGGATTTGTTTCTCTAATTACAGAATACAAAGAAAACTTTACTTAAATTTCTCCATTTATACAGTTACTGATACTCTAACTAAAAAGAGTGTTGAAGGTTTTGCTGAATTACTTGCTTCGGTTGGTTTGGACGTCCTCCTCACTGCTGCAAACAATGTGGATTTGGCATTTAAATGTCAAACTTCTAAGTTCTCTGGCTTTGTTTTCAAATGGCTGATGCATGGTACAAACACTCCAGACTTCTCCTTGACACCCGGCCAAGGGTCTCCTGCTTGCTTTTTCTCCCCAGATTCCTCTCAGGAGGATACAAAGCTTTGGTTTCCCTCTCTTTCATTCCACCACAAGAACAAATTGATAGCCTTACATGGAATTTTGAATGGTTATCTGCCTGCCTGAAGTGAAACCTGTTGATAGTCTCTGGAATTGGTAAAATACACATACATGTGAGAGAGAATGAATGAACTCCTCTGATTCCAGGATCATGGGATTCTTCTGATATGATGGTCATTACAGAGAAGTTGGGAAAAGCACATTTCTGGATGTGATTCTCCCCTGAGCTTTCCCTAGTCAGGGTGAAGTTGTTGTTTGGAAGCTTGCCTGAAGTAGCCTTCTGCTCCTTCAAGAGATGATTATTAATTTGAAAAAGCCTTGGGGAAGGGAATTGCACAGCAGGGCACTTGATCATGCATTCTGTACTCAAATATTTCACATAGGTAGATAATACAGAAGCTAATATGAATAACAGCTAAGGAAATCAAATTTGCTAACTTTTTTTTTTTGTTATGTCAAGAACAAAAGGAGGAAATGGATGTTACCTTCTTGCACTTGTTTCCTCCAAATGTAGCTCTGAACAACCAACATGTGGATTTTATCACTGTTAGGCAGGATACATGGCAAAGGGGCAATGCAGTGGTTTGTCCATCCATACCCTTCTTGCCAACAGCTATTGAGGATCTTTGGTGTGGCTGACTGGAAAATGTGTGACAAGGTAATGTTAGGAGGCTATTGGCTAAGTTCTTTTTACTCTCCGTGGCTTACAGCAGTGAGTAGAATGTTTTCAGGGGCAGCAGAGTTGCCTAGCTAGTTGAACTTGCAAACTCAGTCTGTGCTGCTTAAACCTGCCCTTCTTTGAAGAAGGGAAAACAGCAGGTAGGCACCATGGACTGTGGGCCACTACTGCTGCTGCTCTGCTCGGAGACCAGATTCCCTCCCTTGGCCTTTGGAGCATTTGCACTACACTGCTCCTGCTTAGCGCTCTGTGCCCTGTGGCTAGTGCGGACCCTTATGGTTACGCTGGCTGTGCTGCTGAGGGATGGCTACGTTTTCTTTGGTCCTAAGAGGATGCGCTGCTGCTGCTTCTGAGAGGAAGGGAAATCTGTCAGTGTTACTGGAGCTGTGAAACTTGATCCATATTTTATTAGCCCTTCTGCATTGCAAAGTTGAGAAAACATCGATATTGGATATTTTTGTATATGAGTCAGTTAGGAATGCTCTGTATTTGTTCTCGGTGTATGCTGGTGGATAACTCTGTATACTGAGCTCTGGCAGCACGATGGAGAACTGAGCGCTCTGTGCCATGGGATGCAATGACTTGAGGTGTGTGTGCATATGTAAGAGATACATATTTTGATTTTATTGTTTTTCCTTTGGAGGAGAAAGTTATCCAATTTGGCCTAATGACAAAACTTAACAACAGTATGTGAAAGTTGCCTTGCTAATATGACTTCTTTGTTCGTGGATATTTTTCTTTTTCCTTTAGTAGAAACTCCTTTAAAAAGGAGAATTATTCTTTGCTAACTTCTTAAGTAAAGCTGAAACTTTCACGTAATGTTTTCCCATTTATAGTCTTCAGCATATGGCGCTACTAACTGGTTGTTAAGCTTAGGGCTAATTTTCTAAAAGTAAGTTCTAATACGCAGATAAGATCTCTTTTGTGTGGTGAAATGTGTTTACTATGAGATGATTAACTGAGTTCCAAATTTCTGCTAGCTTATTAAGGAAGAGACATTAGATACTCAAACGAAATCTTTAAAATACTACTTCTTGTACAGCATGTGTCATTTGTAATTGCTTTAGCTATGTAATCATTATAAAAAACATCGTAACTAGGTTACGGGTCTTTGCTTACCTGTTAGTAGCTGGAAATTAAACTTTCCTTTTCAATTTAAAAGGTTAAAGAGGCCGTGGGCTATGCTACTCTTTTAAAATTGCCTAAATGGAGCAGGGATATTCATTCTGCAATTTGCTGTGCTTCAGTTCTTAAGAGGTGTTTAAAGCATCTTTGGAACCTAGATCTGAGCTGTGGAAATCAGGATTTTTACCTACATGTTGCAGCTTTCTGGAAAGAGGAGAGAAGTCAGGCTTTCTGGGAAGTCTAAATACTGCTTATGTAAAAAGCATTACATCTTGCCTGCTAGACTCTAGGTCCTTCTCCACCAGGTGAAAGGAAATTACGATGGTTCTGCTGAGGCTTGCCTTCATCTACTTAAGTTTTAGTTTCATTTCCTAATCTGTGGGCTCTGATAATAGTGTTTCTCCAGTAATGCAGAATTTCACCACTTGCGCTTGTCATAAAGAAAGTGGTTGACAGAATTATGTGCTTACTAAACAGCATTTGTGCTTCTGATCTATGCTTACCTTGAAATTTTCTTTTAGTGCATGATTGATCATGGTTACTTGGACATACTACATGTTTGAAGGTGGATCTTGCAACAAATCTGACCAAAATCTCTAGGGTTACTGTAGTTGTAAGTTACAACTATTAAACAATTAATTCAACACACTTGGAAATCTAGTTTGGAAACGATGAAAGTTTTGCTTGGCAAGTATTTCTCCATTTCATATATCAGTAAACTGATCTATTGCTCTGTGTAATCTCCATCATGGTTTATATAGAAGTCATGCTTTCACTCTGTTTGTTGTTTTTCTAAATGTACTTTGTGGGAGGAAGTTCAACAAAACACTATTCTCAACTCGAGCCTGAGCTTTCTGACTTCCGGTTTCACAGCTTTTAATTGTGCAAGACTAAGATGAAATAGTAGCTCTCTTCTGTTCATGTGCTATAACTGAACTAGAACTGCAGTGCACTTAGTTTCTTTTGTTGGCTTCAAATTTTATTTGCCTGTGGTATGCCTCATATATAAAGAAGAATCTTTCCGTAGTCTTTTCTTGTAAGTATGAGGTAGTTTTAACCAACTGCATAGCTCTTTTGCTACAAGAAAAGGAATAAAATTTATTACTGTTCACTTTAGCAGATTGGTCAGGTTCCTTGTGCTTAGAGCTGAGGTCACTCAGATTCCAGGACACTATAGTATATGGACATTTTCAGACACAGCTGCTCAGATGTGACTGGATCTAGGCACCAGCTCTGCTTCACAGGATCCAGCTAGGATATTTTTGTGATAATTAAAGCCTTCAGTAGAAAGAATTATGGCAAATGATGCAGTTGACTCGAAGCATGTAAGCAATCCATTAATAATCGGTGAACCAGTCTAAGTTTAAGAATAACATCCCTTTAAAGTGGGGATAGCAGTAGTGTTTGCATATAATCAGGGAGGAAGCTGTGCTATTGTAATACATACTTCTAAGATTTCCAGATGCAACTGAGATGTTGATATCACTTAGTAGGTGTTAGAAAGACTGCTGGACATGAAGGTCTCCTGTAATTTGGAATCTTAAGAACCTTTCATCTCACTTTTGGATGGCTTTATGGAAAAAGTGGTGTGGTTTATGCTAATCATAGTAGTGAACTTGATAGGGACTCTGTTATCTAATCATAAATTTTAAACTTAATTTTTTGCTTCAGGTTTAAGATACTGCTGCTGTTAGGTTTATTAAACTGGTAACTTGTAGACTAAAAATACTGTAGGCCTTGTTATCAGAATACCCCTTACGGAGATGTCATAGCTTTTCAGTACTGCTCATGTGAAGTACTTCACTGCTGTCTGCGCTCTGAGGAATAGAAGCTAAAATTTTCAAGCCTGGATGGCAGCATTCGACTTCTGGGGTATGTATTTGAGTGTCTAAATAAATCAAGTGATTTAACTTGCTCAAGTATGCTGGATAGCTGCAGGTCTTCTTGATGTCCATGAGATTTCTAGTGGCTTATTGCTTCTGGAAAACCAGGCCATTCACATTTAGATACTGAGGAAAAATTTGGGGGATCTTATCTTTAGTGCCTGTATTTGGATTTCCCCTGCCCTGGAGCTAAGCAGCAATCTTGGATGGGGTATTTAAGTTAATGGAAGTATAGCTGGGTTGTTCAGCTGTCACTTTGCTCGGTGCTCAGAGGTGTAAGCCACACTCGGGTTCTGTATCACACAAACAAAGAAGTTGTGACCATGGTCTGATTTAATTTAGGAAGATGGTAGATGGAAATGTGTAGTGGGTTGGTGGGTAGTGATGAACACCAGAGTACTACTGCTGTTCCGTGTGAGAAAGCGGTGAAGCGGTATGCTGTCACGGCATCCTCGCTACGAGCCACGGGTCCTGTCCGTGGTGCTCAGGCGTGTTGCGTGTCTGATGCATTTTTCCAGTCAATCCCACATCCCAGCCAGGGTGTGAAGGCACAAGGTGGGCCGGGCTTCCTCCCCTCTGCCAGCCCAGCCATGTTTGTTCCCTGTGAGCAGAGTAGAGTAGCGGAGTCGCTGCGAAGCACCGTGGGCCCAGGAAGGGCAGTGGGCAAGAACAACACCTGCGTAGACTGGTTATTTACTCCATCAAGGTAGGGTGGGATGGGAAAGAGTTCTGGCATGGACGGTCAGGCTGAAATTGGCCCTTAATACTTGCTGTCGGCCTTCAAAAATGTTCATAGCTCAAAAATTCTGTAATGTGTGACTTTAACAAGTGCATAAATTTCTGTCCAGTTGCATGGAATTTCCAGTTGATCTGTTTATGCAATGTATCATGAAAAGTAATCAAATATATAATATTTATGAATTAATTGTAGCCCTTGGAGTATTTCTAAGCTATTTTCCTGTATGTGTGTGTATATATATATGTAGAGAGAGAGAGGTACTATTTCAAAATAGCTGCTTTCCTTCTCCTTATTTTCTGCCTTTCCCACCCTTAGTATAGCTATGCACATTACTTCTGAGTATTAACTGTTAAAAGCTGTTTATGTGACTTAATTTATAATTGCAGTAGACTGACCAGAACCTATGTTCATTTTTTTCATCTATCACACTGTCATTTCACAGTAGTACAGTGTGCTTGTGAGTCTAATGTAATTGTAACCTGCGGAAGTGGTTAAGAGCTGGTCACCGCCATCAACGGAAGAATGACTTGTGTGTTTGCTGCGGTGCTCTGAACCCTTAAGGTTAGGCAGCATCCATAAGCGATTGAAGTGAAGTGAAACAGCAGAGGTGTCAAAGCCAGTGAGTGACAAAAATGGGCATCTAGGGGTGGCCTTAGCCCAAAGTGCTGGTTTGGTGTGGCCAAATTCTCACTGGCAGCGGGTTCGTGCAGGACGTGCTCCGTTTCTGCGCAGCCCTACGGTCTGCTCAGCGTGGAGCGTGCTGTTTCAGCCGGGCTTGACGTAGCTCTAGGGAGTAGTGATGGCCTTTTCTAGTGCCGCAGCAGGGAGAGCGGCTCTGTGAGGAAGGCACAGGCGATATCCTGTGTATTGCACAGCCTGGTGCCTTTAGCAGGTCGTGGGAAACCCGGGGGTGCAGCGGGTTGCTGTGCAAAAGGTGCTGCTCGATTCTAAAAGATGGTGGGAGCGTGGTGCTAAAAGGTTGTGGTTAGAAGGAAGGAAGTATTGATGTATAAATGCTTAAGCTACGCAGGAACTTCATAAATTGTGGTGGTTTTTAAAGGGCTGATGATGTCCTGAGACGTAGGTCCCAGGAAGGTGTATCCTCCCCTGGGAGCAGCTTGATTTCTGCCCCTGCGCAGCTATTGCGAGGTACTGTCCGTAGTCATTTGACCTCACCTCCAAAAGCGATTGCATAAACGAACCCATTTCTGGATTGGTACAGGAGGACTTGGAAAAACTAAATTATTAAGAGCTCTCTGTGTGCAGTACTGTATTACGAATTTCTTGTCTTCTCTTGCAATTTAACATAATTCAAAGCCTGTCTGAAGTTATAACTTCTTAAAAGGTAAACCTCTTCTGTACTTTAATCTGTATGCAAGAATTTTGGTCTTAACTTGGAACCAGTGTATTAACTTTTCAATAGTGATATTTGAAAGCAAAATACCTCTGTTGTAACAAAACGAGGTATCTTACATGTTTGGGAAAGAATTATTTATATGAGAGTTACTTATGTGTTGAGTGACAACTTCTATGATGTTTAGATTTTTCTAGTTAATGTTTTGACAAATTTAACTGATAAAAATCATGTACTATATTAGCTTAGTCAGTAAGCAATTAGACGTATGTTTATCTCACGTCATTTTGCAGAAATTTACTATGTTCCTGATACTCAACATAACTATTTCTGTCTACAGAAATAAACATGCTATTATTAGAAATCACTGGTAATAGGCCAGTTCAGTTATGGTTTTTCTCTTGTCCTGATTGAAGATAGTTATTGCAGTATAAAAGTAAGTTATATTAGTCAAAGTAAATTTCTGTATTAGAAGGTAATATATTCTCTCAACTATTTAATAAACTGCCCTTTGCAATGAAAGATGGGAAAGTTTAACCTCAGTGTGTTGGCAGTATGACGTTCAGCTGCAGTTGCCTTAGGAAGCATGCCACAACCTCACCAATATGATAGTATCAGATTCATTAAAAATTTTAAGGTATCTGCTCTTGAATGGAAATCTAAAGACAAGCTGTTTCTCAAGTCGGCAAGAGGTATTTTACTGCAGAAAGATTGTGTGACTATTTTTAGCCATGAGTACTGGTGAGGTGGAACAGAATATTTTTAGAGCTGTAGAAAATTCAGCCACTCAAGCTGTGTTCTTCCCCCCTCTGCCCCTCTCCTCACTCTAATGATGTAGGATTTTTTAAAAAATAAAGAATAAAATCAGTAGGAAATGTGTGTTTGTATATACATATATATACATGCACACACATGTATTTATACACATGTATTTAGACACTCCTGTAGGACAAGAGGATTTGTATAGTACTTGTCTGAAACTGTTCTCATTGACACTGGTTTAACTGAACAGTCTGCATGGAAAGTTTTTTATTATGCACTTTCACAAATTTACCCTTTCAGATATTTGAATTATTCAGGAAACTTTTTAGCAGTATTAGCAACAACAAAGTAAAGTGATACTTATAATTAGTGATATTTTTAAATGATTGAGCCTTTGTTCTTTAAATAACAAGAATAAGAGACACTTGTGCGTTGTGTGTTTCTCAAATTTCGTTCTGAGATTGCAAAGGATGTGGCTTATAAACCACTGCTAACTAATCCTCCAAGTTCTATACTATTCAGAAGAATGCTAAAGAAAAGGTTATAAAATTTGATAATTTGTAGTTGTGAAAAAATGATCTTGGCAACATTCCTCGAATGTTAATATTATTTTTGTTGTCTTGGCTAGATCTCATCTTTATTAGATTATATATTCTATTTTAGTCTGCTCAGTTTTCAGCTGGAGATTTATTTTTGCCTTTCTTTTGTTAAATAACAGCAGTTGTTTGCAGGGCACAGCTGCCATCTCTAGCCATCAAAATGATTTTCTTGTGTAAAATTACATGTGAGCATAATTCTGATTTGAAGCACACTCCAGATCTTTAGAAGTAGACTGTTTCACTTACCAGGACCTATTCGGTGCTTTTACGCCCAGCAGAAATACTAGATGAACTAGTAAAAATCTGTTAGCTTTTGTATGCTTTTAAATTTCGGACTACCACTAGCTCTTCCTTAGAGGTAAGTAGCAAAATCCGAAATCCTTAGAGGCAGAGGAGTTTGTACGGTCGGAGATGAGCTTGGTAGCCTAGTCGTCTATAGAAAACTGCTGAATTAGCTCAGATTAACATATTCTGCCTCATTTGTAGGGTAAATACATCTAGAAATAACATGCAGAGAATAAAAAGATGGTGAGAAAAGGTGTGTGAGAAGATCAGAATAAAGCACAGACTTCTTTTGAGGACTCCACAGAAAACTTTTCTCATCTCCCTTCCAACGCTTTTGTTTTGATCAGATCTGCCCTGCTGCGTATCTCCGTCCCTCCCAGACAAGCCGCAGACCCACCAGCAGCTTCCCTTCGCCCCCGGCAAGGCCAGAGCCCCCAGCTTTGCTCTGCAATAAGGCAGGAGTAGCAATGTAAATTGGTAGTTGGTTTTAATGTATGGTAAACAGAGTCTTTCTGAAGCTATTTGCTTTCCTTGATGTATTTTACTGACCTCTGCTTGAGTTGGCTGCTCGTGGGTTTTGGGTGTCCTGTGGTCGAGGCCGGGCTGGCAGCCGCGGGTCTGGTTCCCGGTGGAGCGGCCGGCTGGGAGGCAGCGCTGGGAGCACAGCGGCAGTTTTGGAAGCTTAACTGAAAGCTGCGAAACGGAAGCAATGCTGTTAACAGCCACAGACAGCCCTTGTAAAACTTACTGTGTCTTTAAATGTGGTAGCCCAATATTTTCCCTGCCATTCATGGACTCTTTTACAACTTGCTTGGTGCGTGTGTTAAGCTGGTTCTGCGTGGTGCTTGTGTAGCTTGTTCTTGTCGTTTCTTAGTATCATGCTGAGTGTAAAGATTCAAGCGCTGTCTTTGTGATTGGCTGAGATATGCCCATTTGCAAAGGTCAGACATGTATATGGTAGCACACACTGAACTGTGCAATTTGTGTTTAAATTTGCTCTTTTTCAGGTTGGCAGTTTTGCTTCCAAAAGGCAGAATTGCATCCTAATACTAGTTGGGGAGTCTCGCTGTAGCTTTTAGTTGTGCACAGTTCTGAGTAGTGGGGCTTCTTGAGTGCGCTGTACATTTTCTCTCCTCCTGTACTGCTCAATATGTCAAGAGCGTTGAAGTCTTTTAAAGATTGGTTTCTGGATCATCTTTCTCTAATTAACAAGTTGTTCCCTCTTTGCAATTTGGCACTGCTGCCAAGGGTAATCACAATGATTGCTTGTACACAAAACCAGTGTATTGAAAACACTGCCTGTGTATATTAATGGTGTTTTGCAGCTTAGAAGAGATCAAGCAGCATGTGATGAAGTACATCCCTGATCACTGGGGACCATTGATCTATCAGCTCATAGACTTCTGCTTACAGTCATTAAGATGAGCTCATAAGATGTTAATAGCCAAACATAAAAAGAAATGATGGAGGCCTTCAGTTTTTGTTCTTTGAGTTAAAATGGCAATATTTGAAAACAAACAAGCAAAAAAATTCCACTGCAGCTTTCCTGCTTACCTTTTTCAGTTTAGGTGAATTCTAGGTAAGAATAAGTTCAGTGACCATAGAGCACAGAACCCAGTTCTTATTAATGCTTGGCTTTCTGTGATTTTTTTTTTTCTTTAAGGGTTGTGAATTTGAAGTGGCTGTTTCTGCTGCTAAAATGTTTGATTCAAGCAAAAGCTATTTAATGCTTTGTTAATGTGCTAGAAATACAGCTCGTGAAGAAAACTTGAATTACAAAAGCTTCTGTGTCAGCAGTGAATATATTTCTGCATTTTCTGCCATTCTAACATGTAATGTTTTAATTTGGCTGATATCAAAAGCACCATGAAACTGAAGGTAGAAACTTGAAACTCACTTTCCAAGATCAAAAATTATTGTAGAGCAAAAATAAGTGTTGGATAAATAGCAGCCAGTTAAGAAGGGGGGAACTGAGTTTTGGGATCTCTTTTGCTGCTTTGGTCAGTTATTTTGTTCTTCCCTTCTTCTAGCATCGCACAAAATACGTATTAGCTGTTTGAGTCTATCTGTGAACTGGGAATGCTGCAAAACCCAAGCAGGCAAAATGCTGAGCAGCTGAGAGGGGAAGAGATGACTTGGGAGATTTGCTTTTAGATTGTTCTTGTTGTTAACTGCTGTTAAACTTCTCTGAGTAATTAAGTCCTTAATGAAGGTAGCTTTTGTTAAACATTCAACAGCCTTGTCCTACAATTAAGGATGTTGCAGTTCACAACAAACATTCCCAAGACTTCCCTGAATTTCTTTAGTAAAAGAGAACTAAAATTTCTAAGGCAAAGCAAACAGTTCATGGGAGAAAAATAAAAAAGGTTCACGCCACCTTTAAACATGTAAAAATAAGAAATAGTAACAAATTAATTTAATGGTCTGACATGCAAGGTTATTTAAGTAGGTCAGCTAATTTCTCTTTTGTTGATTACAATATGTATTACTGATTTTTGTCATAGCAAACAATAGGTGTAAATATATATACACAAAATTTTATAAAAGATTTTCATTGCTTATTGTAAATGTTTATATTTCCTGCAATTTCTTACACTAGCTTGATGCTTCATGTTGCACCCTGTCCACATCGTGCTTTTGAATATTACAGTAGAATGTTTTATTAAAAAATGTGTTTTAGTTCCTGTTTGTGTATTTCAGGGAACACTTGGGATATACCCAATATGATAATTGTGTTGGAAATGATGGGAAAGAAAATATAAGTACATGAATATAAACAATATTCAAGAAAATGTAATTATTTTAAAAAATATTTACTATTGCCAGGATTTTTGCAAAAGCTGTTATTCAGCGTAGGTTATTTATTCTTGCCCACGTAGAGTTAGTGGTCGTGTGCCCACAAGTCTGAATAATGAAGAAGGTATTACAGATCACGCAGTGGCTCTTCTTGGTCTGTTTAGAATGCAGTAATTACTCCACACAGTAACTAACAGATGAACTACATATGGTTGTTGCATATAATAAAATAAAATTTATGTGTTTTATAGCATTAACATACAAGAAAATATAAATGTAATTTTGTGAGTTTGCTGCTGTTAATATCTATACTGAATCAGTGTCTATTCTGTGGTTGTTTCTAACCTACCACATGGTGGTTTTAACAAAATATCTGAAGTATCACCTCAAAGTATTCACTCATCTGCCACTCAGAATTGAACTGGGAAGTGTATTATAGGAAAAAAAAAATACACAATATAGTCATTGGAGATGTTTAATGTTCTTGGTTTTTCAGCAGATGTGTTAAGTACGATTTGTGCTGTTAGAGTTCTGTAGCACAAAGCTGAAGATTTCATATCTAAGTTGTGGGTATTTCATGAGATGCTTGTATGCTATATACTTGTTGCATTTAACTATAAAATATTCTCTTCCTGAAGCACCTAGAGGAGTTGTATATGTTGTACTTCTCAGGCGCTCTGCTTGCTTTCACAGGCTAATCCATGATCTTATGTGTTAAAAGAATTAAAGAAAAGTTGTTGATGAGGATCCCTAAACATTTATTATTTAATATCAAAGAATGCTTACAGTTAAGTTACCTTGACTGATAGAAAGTCTTAAGCTGATTTGTCTCTGCTTTGCTGTCGTCTATATCACATTTTAAGGGTACAGTTTATATATAAATATATAGATTGTTTGTTTTGTTTTCATTTACAAAAGGCTTTAAATGGCACTTTTTGGTGGTTTTGAAATTGTTTACAGAAACAGATGCATCATAGTGCTATGCTTGCTATAAAATTATATAGACATGTGTATATATTTATGTAGACACTTTAATGAAAGGGTATAGCTCTGATTATTCTCTATTTGTGTTTTTTAAAAATGATGCTTTCTTGTTTTCTTCTAGCATCAGATAATAGTCAGCGATTTCGAGAAACCTGCTTTGCGTTTGCACTGACACCACAACAAGTGCAGCAAATCAGCAGTTCCATGTAAGTGAGTTTTATTGATAGTACAGTATTTAAACTCCAAAAAAATGAGCTTACTTTAACCTTTACTTTATAATGTGATCTTAAAGTACACAGAACAGTGCATAGTGCTTCAGATAATACTCTTTTGGGCAGTTCTTTTCTCCTTTGCATGTAAGGTGATGGAAAGGGAAAACAGCAAGGAAGAGAGTATTAATGCCACCACTGTCCGGTGAAGACTGGATAGATTTCTGTTATACTACCTTCTGCACAAATAATGTAATTTTCCTACTTGCAGCCCTTTTTCAGTGCTGGCCAATTTCTGTGTTGAGTTCTATATTTACTCAGTTTAAAGATATATGTAGTGACCCATCAGAATTTGCTTTACAGTATACCAAAAGAAGAGAATGGTAGGGGTGAAATGAGAATGTAATTGAATTATTTACTCTGAGAAGTAAAAAGTACATTTTTTAAAAGAGTGTCTTAAGAATGGTGGTTTGTTTGACCAGAGGAAGGAAAGTGTGGTATGCAAAAGGGCTGGCACACACGCAAGGGCCCGCTTACAGCTAGCTCTGAAAAAGCGTTAATGATCCTATTATATAATAACACATTGTAACCTGTGTTTTGTCTCTGCCAGGGATATTTCTGGGACCAAATGTGACTTCACAGTACAGGTCCAGCTAAGGTATGCGTTCATATGGCCTGTTCTTGATGCTGCTGTTTTAAAAAAAATTTTGGAAATATAAAGTATCAGATATATGCTCCCTAGCAAGTCTGTCTTACCTTTGTAGAAGGAGTCTCATCCTACTGTGTGTTATCTTGCGAAAAGTTTGTTGTTGGGGATTTGAGCTACTGGCTGCTTTGGAAAGGGCAGACTTAACTACTTGTCTTTGTTATATGCAGCTTTCCTGAAGCTCCTGGTGGCCTGATGCCTGGCGTGTCAGAATATTGCATATACTGCATGCTATAACCAGCTGATTTTCTTCAATTCCTTGTTTTAGATTGTGCGTATGCTCCTTTCCTTAACTCCGAATCTATCAGATTCCAGGTGCCTTGACCTTCAAACTCCATATGCAGGGAGGGTAGTTTCTTCTAGCAGAGATGGCAAACACTGTATTTGCTGGGCATGGCAACCCAAGATCTACTTTTCTGCTGAGAATGGAAGGCAAGATTTTGGGAATCACCGGACTTGATTTTAAAATGTCTAAATAACCAACAGGTTGAGAAATTTATCAGAAGCCAATTAAATCCTTCATATCCCTGTAATTCTCTGTAAGGGTTTGAGCAGACCTTACATCAGAGCTGACTTTGCAGCTTGTCCTTGTCAAAGGCTGTCTTGCCTTCCATCCCCCTGCTCCGGGCTTCACTGTCTCACTCGTTTCTTGCACTGGATCTGGTGTTTGCATGACTACATCATGAACTGTTAACTCTGCAGACAGAAAACAAGTACTTTTGGGTCTTGTTTGTCAGGTTAACTTCTGCTGATCAGCAAGTTAAATTGGCTTGGTGTGGGGTCAGGTGAACAAAAGGGAAGGGGAAAGAAGGAGAGAAAACAAGGACAGAAGGTAACTCCCCTTTTTGAGAGCAGCAACCTGTTAGGTTCAACTGCGTTGAATAGCTGTACCCTGATGTGAAAGTATGTTTGAGTGTCCCTGGAAGAAATCCAGTGGGTTTGAGAGGATCCTGAAGGTCTGTCTTTTATATGCGCATTCCCTGCATCCTTGGGCCTATCAGCACTTTGTGGGGCAAGGGAGGATCTGTTGTGCTTTGGTTTCAGTAGCAAATAAGCCTTATTAGAAAGGCTTAGAAATAACGTTAGCAAAACTGGGCTGAACTAAAGTAAAAGGCCTGATGTAGCGTTTGATGCTGTGGCTAAATAGCAGTCTGGCTTACTGAAGTTCGGAGGAGAGACAGCTGAACAGATAGCTTATATTGTTTGCGAACACTCTAGAAGTCGGGCAGGAGGAGTGATGGGAAAGAAGCTGGATGGTCTATCTATTGTAGCAGGAACCTGCCTGTCTGAACAGTTCTGTTGTTAGACAGACCCAGTCTGAGGAATTGGAGAAACCTGAGGAGGAACCTTTGGCCACCTTAACCCACACCTGTAGTTTGGAAGGGCTTTCCTGCTGTTTTGAGGACTATGTTTAGCAGGATTTGGCATGCTCTCATGGCTTGGTGGAAAAAAAATTTCCTTCTAGGAATGGGTGGTCTTTAAGTCATTTTAGAAGTGAAAGGTGATGGAAGCTCTTTACTTTCAGGTTTTGTTTATCAGAGACCAGTTGTCCACAAGAAGATCACTTCCCACCCAATCTGTGTGTGAAAGTAAATGGGAAACCATGCAGCCTTCCAGTAAGTAAGATATTATTTGGGTTTATATAATCAGATAGCAGTGTTATGAACTGTTTGTCAGAAAGGTGCATGAGCATTTATCCTAACCTTTGTTTTCACATTTTGGAGTGTTTGAATGAAGGTATGTAGATGAATGAAAAAAAGAACAATTAAGTAAATTTTTTCTCATGAGGCTGGTCAATAGATCCGGAAGGTTGATTTTCTAAAAGAGTGACAGTAAACTTTTATGTTCTAGAAACATCTGGTGAATCTGGCTGAAATTGGACCGGTTTTGGAGATCATGTGTGCAGGGAAAAGAATGTCACTGGCCAACAGGACAAAACAGAGACACTAACTTATAGTGCTGGGGCACTGCAGAGGCTTAGGTTGGGTGATTTTAGCCAGGCTGGTTGAATAGGAATACTGCCAGCAGAGAAAGGTGGGATGGCAAAGGCACCCCTTAGTATTCCCATGGGAAGGGTTAGGATGTTGTGTGAGAAAAAGGTCTTGTGAAATATCTGATATTGTACTGTCTGCCATGTATATTTTTAAATTGAAGAGGGAGTCTGGTTCAGGTGGAATACAGAGCTTTAATTGTGGCAGCATTTTTGGGAGAGAGGAGGAAGAAGGGAAGAGTTTGTGTTTGTGTTTGTTTTCTTTCTGAAAGTTAAAAAAATGCTTTAATTTCTAGGGCTATCTTCCACCAACCAAAAATGGTGTTGAACCAAAGCGACCTAGCCGACCAATCAACATTACCTCACTCGTCAGATTATCCACAACGGTACCAAACACAATCGTCGTTTCATGGACTGCAGAAATTGGAAGAGTAAGTAAATTTGTGGTACATAATGTCACCTGAGCTTATTAATTTCTGTTTTGGCATATGTATGAAAGATTTTAAAGATAAGAAAGTTTAACTGTGCAGAAAATACTTCATGGTTTAGCAATAGCCTGTTCCTTCTTTTGATTGCATTTCTCTGTTACTTTACGCCAGGCAGATATGGCATGCCTCCCTAGATCAGTAGCCCTCAAATTTTTTCGTGGTGTGATCTCTCCTCTTCGTCCACGCATCCACCTATCTTTGTGGGCCTAATTGAGGGCCCAGATAGTAAGTTCAAGAAATTTTACATTTGGGTTTTTTGTTTAACTTTAGACTTCAAGCTTTTCCTGATTTTGAGACTTGACAAACCTTATCTTGGATTCAGCTTTTAACTGACCTGCTAACATCTGACATTCTATACAGATCAGTGTTGTGTAACACTGAAAAAACAGACAACAAAGCATAGCAACTCAGTAGTGTCCGGGAAATATAACTTTTCTGTTTCATATTTCTGTTCTCACAAACATCCATATACTTAATATTAAGAAGTCATATTTTTATAATCTCCTTTGTATAGGAGGGGATTATAAAATTGCTGGTGTTCCACTGGACTAGTTAAATCTGAAACAACTTGCAAAATGTCTCTAAGTTGTTCCATGAATCAGTGCATCAGCTCTCACTGATGACAAACAACTGCTAGATATCCATTACAAAATCAATGCATACTTGAAAAATTGTGGTTTTGTCATTGCAGCCATTGTGTTTTTTGAATTATCCTGAGATGAAACTTTTTCCAAGAACTTGTCTGTGTACAAAGTCCAGGGTTCTTGAACCAAAATGGGCAAAACGCTTATAGCCCAACTGTGCACAGCAGCCCAATATAAAACATCGTATTGGCGTTTCTGTCCTTCCCTGTCACGATATATTTCTTGTCAAGTGTAAAAAAATCTGTGTTCAGGTTATAGAATAAATGAAGATTGAATACTTTTTTTTTTTTTTTTAATCTAATAAGAACTGCAGGCATCCGAAATAAGCATTTGAAAATAAACCTATTTTGATTTACATTGCAGTAGTGGCTGCATACAAGTTGCTGAATCCTGGTTATTGCTGTGAATACAGTGCTATACTTTTGCTTTAGAATGCAGATGAGGATTTAAGGAAAAGAAATGTCGCAAATCTGCATGAGCTCTAAGCTGCTCTGTGGTGAACTAGCAGTTTTCTCAGGCTTCTTAAATATTTCAGTTTTATAAAACTTACTGGATACCTTTTAACCTGTAATACAAAACTGAAGATAGTGGCAAATTCTTAATGCATTCCATGAGAACGATATGTCAATCAACATCTCCACTCATGAGAAGTAATGCTTCCTAATCTGATTGTTTGAGATCTTGACAGTTAAATGTGAGGAATTATTTTATTTTTGGATGTGCCTATAAAGAACAAAATTTGATTTCCCTATCTCCCCTTCCCTTAAGAGTCAGTTGCTTGTCTCAACTGGTGTACTTTACCTTTCCTGAAGTCATAATTGTGATTTTTACACAATCTGTTTCAAAAACCTTCTGTACAAGATGCCTTGGGCAAGTTCCTAGCTTTGTAGATTCAAGCTGTCGGTAAATAATTTCACAATGTTAATTAGCATTTTTCTAACTTCTATACTAATTGAGGCATTAAACAAACAAGTTAAAGCAGTAGTGTTTTTAACGATGTAAGAAGCATTCATTTTAAGAATAAAATACGTAATGTGGTGTTTCTGATTCTATTTCAATTTGTGTGGTTTTTATGGTAAGATAAATTACTGAAATTTCATCTTCATATTCTAGTGACATCCTAAATAACGAATGGTAAATGTCACAATTGTATGGGATTTTTTTTTTTGGTTGTGGCTTTGTTTTGTAGGAACATGCTTGAGAGTTGCTGGAGTGGGGAGGAAGGAGACCTAAATGTTTCAATTTAAGATGTACGAATATTGCTACAAGTTTAGCCATATAAATAGAGCTAAACACATATATGTTTTATAACAAGAAGTAGTTGGTACTCTGTGATGTGTGAGCATAAGTTTTGTCCTTGCTGCTTGTTTCCTTGGGGTTGCTGGTGAATGCACAGTATGGTACCACATTTTTAGAAACACAGTATTACCTGCTGTTGTTAGTAGCTTAGAAGAAAAATGAGAAGTTCCAAAATCTTAGATTTTGATCCGAAAACCTTTAGTGATGTCAGCAGGAGCACTCTGCCAACCCTGCTCTGTCCTGCAGCGCGAGCTTGCTGCGCAGGCTGGGGAGCGGCAGGGTCGGTGCGTGTGTGTCTGGCTCGCTTGCACGCCAGATTCCCGTCTGCGGCGGCAGAAGAGCAGATCTCTGGCTTTTTGCTGACATAGATAAGGAACGTTTGCGTGATCGGTCTGCTGACTCTGAAGAGGGGGAAGTGACCTAAGCTCAAACAACGGGAAGGATAGGCAGTTGGGAGTGGTAATTTCTTGCCAGCTAGATGCACTAGAGTACATCTTGACTGCACCGAACTCTTGAACTCTTTAACTCTGATTTCTGTTAAGCTTCAGCAGTCAAGTAGCTTTAGCACTTCATAGCCAGTACAGGAAGAAAAGAAAAGGAAGGTTGGACGGTGCTTCCAGATTGAGTAGGAAATGTTGCAGATGATGCATCTTTTTAATGACTGCTTTTGAAAAGATACCAGCGTTGATTTTCATATTTGAAAAGGAAAAAAAAAAAAAAAGCTTTATAAAAAGTAAGTTTTGATAAAATTTGTTCTGACAGCTTCCCTTAAATGTGTCAGCACAACAGCAGGACCTAGCATTATTTATGTAAAATCGTCCTTTTAAAATGGCCTGTAGGCTGCATGCTCCAAGTTAAACACAAAACTTCAGAAGTGTCCTAACTGCTTTGTAATAGCAGAAGGAATAGCTTCTCTTGCAGCTAGATCTAGTCTCAATGAAGCCTGTCTCTTCTGTCACATCTCAAAAACTCCAGCCCTGTGAACTTGCTAAAATGTGATAGGTTTTCTCTAGTCTGAAAACTTTGCCGTTTAACATCTTGTAATTACTGTAGAAACAGAAGGTCCTGCAAGCACATAAATTACATAAGCATTGTATAAAATAAGCGATATTTTAACTGAAACAGATTGATTTTGCGTTGCTCTGTGTTCTGTTTTCTAGAACTATTCCATGGCAGTCTATCTTGTAAAGCAGCTGTCCTCCACGGTTTTACTGCAGAGGTTGCGAGCAAAAGGGATTCGGAATCCTGATCACTCGCGAGCGCTAAGTATGTCTGATGTGCTTGTTAACGAAAAGGGAGAAAGAGCTTTTGTAAAAGGCGATTTGAAATAGCACTGTACTAACCAAGATTTGGACTTCCTACAATTCTCTGGGTTTTGAGAAGCTGATAGTGCTGTTCTTTGTATTCAGCTGAAATTCAGAGACTCTGAGGCCTTTGTTTGTATTAGGAGCCAGTCCAGGAGCCCTGTTGACACTGTGAAGGGAAAAATGTGAGAGAGTTTATGTACAGTTCTACTGGTTGTGTTTCTTTAAACAAAGCAATGATATTTATATAGTTAACTGATAATTCAGTACTTTGAACAAGCTAAACTAAATGGTTGATACCGAACTGTGCTAGGGAGGTGCCGGAGGAAAGTCTTCGTCGGTGGTTTTTTGTGTTCCTGTGGCACAGTGGTGTGGAGTGAGCTCCTGGAGAGACAGTCTAGCGTAGTACCTCCCCTCCCCCGGATCCGAGTGCAGGGTTTCCTCCTTTGTTGTTTCCCTGACACGTACACATTGGTATAAGTTTATGTAATAAAAATCCAAACAAACACTGCTGCACGCATTGCTTTTCCACAGAGAGCATGAAAAAACAAACACCTAACAGCTGTTTGTTAGATTCTTTAATGTCTAATTGGGAGATGCTCAGATAATGTGTATTGTACACTGTACAGGACCTTCTACAGAGGGGAAGAAATTAGCTCACCAGTAAATGCAGTGCTGCAAAGTCAGTATATTAATTGTGTTGTATGTATTGTAATACGATGATTTCAATACACAAAAATCCAGCGATGAGTTTTCAGGTGGCTACTACTCTCTGTATGAGGTAACACTAAGGATGTATTTAGGATTCCTGGAGCAGCTGGAAGGCAGAATTGACTTGTTCATGTAAACTGTGACTGCTGTGGAGCTCTCTTTTATAGATGAAAATCAAGGACAGGTGGAGATGAAAGGCTTCTGTAGTGTTAGTGTTTCACTACAATTTTTATTTAAAGCCCTAATTTTGTCAGGGTACTTCTATTACTTTTTTTATTTCCCAATTAGTTTTTTCAATGTTAAATGACTGGGTTGCTTGACGACTATTTCAGACATTTACAGAAGTGCTTGTCCATGTAAAAGTTACTAACATTTTAGTATTGTTTTTTTTTTTTCATTGTTAACTTCAGATACTAAATGTGGGTAATCTTTTTGGCAGATTTCAAGTGTGTAGTTGCATATATGTGAAAAGAACCATCTTGGTATAAATAATTTTTCCAAGGATCTTGGTTTCAGATCAACTTTTCCTACTTCTAGCTTGCTTAAATGTTGTAATTTATGATCTTGATAGAGAGTAAAGACCACTTAGATTACATATTCATGGTGGGAGTGTGAAACAATACTCACTGCTGCTTGCTTCCAGTAGACATGGCAAAAGTTTAGCACATATAGTCTAAGGCTTGCTTTACTTCTCTTCCATCCAGTTTGTATCATAAATTAACTATAAAATTAATGTTTTCTTCTTTCAAATAACAGTTAAAGAGAAACTGACTGCAGATCCAGATAGTGAAATAGCAACAACAAGCTTAAGAGTTTCTCTTCTTTGTCCAGTAAGTATTTTTAATTCCCTCAAAACTAATTCTGGTAGAAATATGGCTGTTATGGGAGAAGTTTCCAGTAGATGTTACCTTGTGTTTCCTTGTGTGTTAACTTTGGGGATAGGATCTGGTGCTGAAATTATCTAGCAATGTGCTTAAGCATGTGATTTACCCCTGAGCGGATGAGTATTCCGTTAACTTGAAAACACTATTCAAAACTATATGTAAGCGTACATTTAAATCTGTCACTAGATCATGTGAATGTCTGTGCAGCTTGGGTCCTTGGTGCTTGGTTGTGATAAAACCACTGTCAGCAGTAAGGTAGGTGAATCTGTCTACTAAAAATTCCTCTTAAGTTGATGTCTGGAGCCAAAGAATTGAACATCTTTTAACTGAAGCTGATTATATGCATGTATGCACTTTGAGCATTTTATGGTCTTAGATTAAAAATAAAGCAGTGTTCTGGAGAATGTTCAAACAAAATTATTGCCAAATTTGAATAAGGAGAAGTTGCTCAAATTGGTGCAACTGGGCACATATCCTCTGTATGACAAGTAGTGTGCAAGATACAGATCCATTGAATGTGGAAGTTGAAGAGACTGATTGTATCTTGATCTGTTAATTGGCTGTTAATCAGGTAGATGCAGGAATAAGCACTAGTTCATGCTGCGTTTTATATTATCATTGGCTGAACTGCACAATAATAATATTATGTGCGCTCTTTATCTCTTTATGATCTTTTTTTAATTTCACACTGCTTCAAAATACTTGCTTTCTGCATTGATTGACCTAGTACCTTTATTGCAGCATAGCTTTTTAGCCTCTTGTCCAGATTAAGGATACATCTGTTTCCTGATTTGGCTCAATCTGCTCATGCTTGACAAGAAACTTTCAGTTTCGAAACATAAAGACAGACAGCTGACTTTATTCTGGCAAAATCAAAGCTTATTTTTCGAGTTATTAAATATTTGCCCGAACTCCAGCAATGTAGGGATAAACTTCTAGATATGAAAGCTCTGTTTTGCAAAATGTACAGTTGACATTAATGCTTTTTTTTATATATATATAGAAGTACCTACGTTTCTCAGATTATTGTAGCTCTTTAAATGTGGTATTTTTGTGATCTTCAGTCTTTGTTGACTCCCTCCATAAAAATATTGATGCTAGCTGTAAATGATAATGTATTTGTAAGGAAGTTACAGGGACTGCATTGAAAAAAAAATGAAATACTGATCTTTAAAACTATAAACTAGTGATCTATAATCTCATGAATCTATGTCTTGCATCCAGAGTTACGCAGCTTTGGAATACTTAAGTATTCCAGGTCGACGCTTGGCAGCTTATTTTGCTGAGTTGTTATAGTTGAATTCTTGTGGTGCTGTTAGTACTTCATTATTCTAGAAAGCACAATGACAGTCTTGTTATTGTGGGTTGTGCCTTTTTTTTTCAGTCTCTAGGCACAATGTTTCTACCACTCTAAAATTAATTAGATTCCAATAAAGAAAAAGATAGTAATTCATTAGCAGGAAGGAATTAAATTACTGTAAGAGTTTAGAAGTCCATACGTATTACGTATTAATCCATTATGTTAAATTAATCCTCGTGTATCTTCTGGAATTGTAGATGTTTAATTCAATACTCGATTTGTCAAAACTATCAGTTATGTTTCTTCATAGAGCATTCCATTTGAGTTTTCTGACAAAGTACTTCTACTTGTCCTAATCATGTATCTCATCAATAAAAGTTTTTCATCTGTGTTTTTAGATGCGTTTTTTTCTAGCTGGCTAGTTCAGATCAATTAACACTAGAGCAGGAAGATGTTCTAGAAGGCTGTTTTTAGGATTGCAAGTTCACAAATACCTAAAGGTGTCAAATTATTTTGCTTTCTCAAAGCTTTGTCAGTGAAGAAAATGAAATACGATCTGACATTGGCATATAGTTCTTATGAAGTCCTATTTTTTAAAATTTTTTCCTCTTAAATTTTTCTAATAAATATAAAGGACAAAGTCTACAGCAGATTATTTTGAGCATGTTTGTTTCTGTATCCTTTTAATTTTGTCTACAAAACATACACGCTTGACTGATTTATTTTTCCCCCTTCCCCGCCAATACTTTCGTCATTTGGTGCTGTCTGGTTTCACTGTAGCTCATAGAACAGTGCACCATTGCAAAAGCTTTTTAGGACAGGGACGCCTTCCAGATTGTCCTCTAAGTAGGAAGATAGTGATGGGAGTTTACTGACATGATTCAGTTCTCAGTTCTGTATGTAATTTTGTTATAAACTCCGTATTTTCACTTGCTAATTTTTAAGCATCTGGCTGAGGGAGAATTTTTATAAATATTTTGTGCTTAATTTCAAATGCTTTGAAAGTACAAATGATTATTTGGTCTCCAACAGCAGAACCAAAAATTGAAGTGTAATGCATCTTCAGCTCTATTGATGTGAGGATGCCGTTCCTTCAGCCTTATGCTCGGGGGATGTGATTGTCTCGTGTGCGTGCTTCAGTAGAATAAATGGAATTGCTTATCTGGTTAAGGTAGCAGGTTTAGGCTTTATAACCTTTATTTACCCTTCAAAAAAGTGCAGCGAGACAGCTTCCTCTGAATGTGTTTTGAATTGCCCCTGAGCTTTTTTTAGCTCGTAGAGGCCTGCTCTCCCTCAGAGACCATGTAGGTATGAGAAAAAGCTGTGTTTAACTACTGGCTGAATCTGTCTAAGATTCAGCAGGCAGAGGGACTGCAGTGAAGATGTATTTCAGGAAGACACTTGAATTCATGGCTTTTTTTCAGTTAAAAACAAATCCTCAGGCTCTGCAGCTGGACAAAATGCTTTGAACAAAAATCACTAATCTGGCATTTACTATAGGCTTGCAGTTTTGTTTACTCTTACAGAGAGTAGAAAAGAATTCTTAATTCTTTTCTTAATTCTTTTGGGTACTTTTTAACTTGAAAAGATAGCTATGTTTTATAAGCTTGTAGAAGAAATTAATGAATGGTTTCTTTGGCTGACAAAAGACAGGAATCAGAACAGTAACAACGTTGGGAAAGATTGTTCTCCAGAAGTTGAGTGCATCCCTCCTTTTATGCCCTTTTCTTTTGTCCGCTTTGACGCAGCTTGGCCAGTATGGCAGAGCTGATCCAGGATGTTCAGTGCCAAAAATGAGAAAGGAGACCTGAACTTGTTAACGCTGTGTGCGCCATTTCTCTCTGCGTGTGTATGAGTCCTGTTAAATCCAGCTGCTATCTAGAAATTATTTCAGGTTTAAATGTGCTTTTTTACTTGGGAGATGAGGTACGTATGTTCTTCTGCAGTATGTCTCTGACCCTTGTTATTTTTATTTTGCATCCTATATAAGCATCTCGTTTTTGCCTCCAGGACCCTTACTCTTGATCCTGGCTGAGCTGGGAGACTCTTATTCTGCCCGAAAGCCAAATGAGCCAGTGACCTGCCATCTGGGAGCTAGGAGCTCATAACAGCCATGGATGAGGGGGCCTCGCTTTGCTGGGGGTGGGTTATATGGCAGAAATAATGTGCTCAGTCATGGATTTGGGAGAGGTAGGGGGGGATTGCCAACACATGGCACCGAGAGCACCTCCTGCCATCTGATCTCCACCAGGTCCAGCAGCCCCCAGGGAGATCCCTGCTCCCCTCTGATGGCTGGGGAAGGGAAACGCACACGGCACCGTAGTACAGCTGGATTTGCCAAGAAGAGGGTGGAGCAGTTTCTGCTTATGGGGGGATGCAGAAAGCATCATGGAGGAGGCAGAGGACTGCCAGCAGAGCCTTTGTTCTTAGTATTGTTTTTAGTTTTCTGATACTGCGAGATTGAGTGCCATCCTGTGGCACCCGTCTTGTATTGCCGGTGATCAGTATGCATGACCATATTGCTTGCTTAAGCCATACTAAAAACAGTTCCTCCTACTGTCCTGCTAGACCGGCTGAAGGTTCTCAGATGAAGTCACCATGCATGTTTTCGTCAAATATATGTAACTTGAAAAGAAAAACCCTTCAAATACTTGGTATAAATTGTTCTTAATAAAGTGGGTTGTTTACTCCCTAAGGGGGAAAACTCTTGTTTAGAAATCTCTTACTTTTTGCATTCAGTGCTGCCTATTAACCCCCCTTCTAAACTGCAATATATATACTTAGCCAGAAAAAATTGACCTGTTTTTTGAGGAAAGGAAACATTTATTGCAGATAAATATGAAATTTCTTTTAACTATCAAAATCAGTTTTGCAGACAGCATAATCATGTGTTAGTGCTTTATAGTCTGGGATGGTGCTGAGCTATCTAATCCAAATCAAGATACTCCTACGGTAGAATTTAGGACAGCCATACATAGCAGGTGTTTGGACTATGTTTGTCTGCTCTGCTCAAGCACTGTAAAATCTGTATTAGTCTGTATGCAGTTTGTATTAAAGGTGCCTTGTGCTGACCTGCCAAACCCTGCTGTCCTGGACCTTCTGCAAATACGAAGGAAAGGATGGTCCCTGTCCGAAAGCGTGTCCTAGAACTCATTCTCCTCCTGCATCATCTTCCAATAATGTTTGCAGGCTCTTTATAAGGTTGAAAAGATATAATGTATGGTAAGGGATAGCCAACTATTTGTATTTTACCCAAGAAAAAAGCAGCAGAATTTCAGGGTACCTCACAACAGTATACCAAAAGGAGAATAGTGTAGTTTCTTAATAGTTAACAAATGCGACTTCTTCTGGAGTAATAGCTTCCTGACAGTCCCTTGGAAAAAGCAGGGAAAATAATAGCGTTAGAGAAACAAACACACCAGGAAATGAGCCGTAATCTTGCAAGTGTGTTTATATGCTCGCTTCTGTGAGTGTAAAGTTAAACAAGTAAACAGTTACAGTAATGCTCTCGTGACTGAAATATGGACAGTAGCTTGAATACACGCTTAGATTAGTTATAAGTGACAGGAAAGAACTGAACCGTGTTTATCAGCTTTCAATATCCTAACAAAGGAGAAAACTTTTTTTTCTCACGGTTAGCCTAGAGCACAGGGTTGTGATAGGCGGCCGGTGGATCTGGTTTGGGTACAGGAGTGTGAAAGGATATAGTCTGCTGTTTCCTCTATGAGATGCAGTCAAAATGTGACGTTTGTTAACATATTTTTTTGTTGATGCTGTGTTTAAATCTACAAATGAGGAAGGGTGGAACAATATATACTCTGTGTCTTTTAATTTGAACTTGGTTTTGTATTAGTTCTTTCTTGAGTAGAATTCAATCTATCTCTGTCTCTTTTCAGACACAAAAGCCCTGTTTAGTTTAATACCAAGATGATGCTTTTTTTTTTTTCTTTTAAAGCTTGGTAAAATGCGGCTAACTATACCATGTAGGGCCCTGACTTGTTCACACCTGCAATGTTTTGATGCCACTTTGTATATTCAAATGAATGAAAAGAAACCAACTTGGGTTTGCCCTGTCTGTGACAAGAAGGCTCCCTATGAGCATCTTATTATTGATGGGTAAGTAATGTTTGAATCAAATGATGGATGTAATTTACACTTTCTGCTTACTGTTTTTGTGCAGTAGAGAATATAGAGCATACTTCTGAAACCTTGATCATCTGGATATGAGATGTTTTGTTGGTGAAAAAACTCCTAATCCAGGTGCATGTTCATTTGGTATTCTGGAAGAATTGTGGTGATCTCCAATTATTAATATTAATAATAAAGGTATTCCTTCTAATTCCAGGAAAGCTTGTGTGCCATCCTCCCTAAAATAGTTTTTTTTAGGGGGAGGGGGAAGGAGAGGGAGTGTTTTTCTCCCCCACCATCACCCTACCCCAGGAAATACTGCACAACTCTAACATAGTTTATAGCAGATGCTAATGTTGGATCAAATAAATATTGCCATCCCCTCAGATGCATTTTGAATTTCATGTACAATTTCACACTTGGGGAGCTGCTATATATAGGAAGTGACAGAGAGATTGATTCCCTGGTACTCCCTACCTGCAGAATATTTAAAAAGCGAATATTGATCTCTTTGAAGAAATACAAAGTATGAATCCTGGATTTGTGTTTTAGTTCCTTAGATAGGGACCTTCTTTCTAAAGCTTGATCAAGGAGATAGGAACCTTCTTTCTAAAACTTGATCAAGGAGGAGAACAAGTAGAGAATGTTTTACTCAAGCCAGAACACCAACCCCAACCTCACCCCTCTCCCCTCATAAATCATTGAGTCTTTTTTAGTGAATATGTGCTTCATTTTGGTGACCTGCTAGTGAAGCATAAGATTTTGTTGGAATTCTTTTCGATCTCCTATGAAAAGAGCTCTTGTGAAATGATACTTGCGGGTTGTATAGGCTACTTTGGATTCATGGACCCCTGGATTTACATGTCCTTTGCTTTGGATCAAAGAACGGGAGTTGCTTGTTTGAGGTGTCAGTCAATAATAGTAAAGACTAACAGTGGTAATAATCAAAAAAAGTTATTGTTCTTGTTTCTTCATGTGTCGCCAGGTGTGAATGTCAGGGATTAGATGATAAAGCATTCCATAGAGAATATTATTTCTAGAAAATCTTTCAATCTGGGAAAGAGTGAACTATCTCATTATTTTAAAGCAAAACTTTTTTCCTACACAGAACCACATGAATAGTTTTGGTCAAAAGCTGCAGTTCCCGCTGGGGGTGATGTGGCACCAGGAACCTAGAAGTCTTAGGAAATGCAGCTAGGAGGAGAGGCAGTGAGTTTAGATTGCCATGCTCAGCTTTTGTTAGGAAGTTTTCATTTAAAAAAGGTGTGGGGGGCGGGGCAGAAAGAGAGAGAGAGGTTTCAGGAATTACTTGTCTTGATATACTCAGATATGTCAACTCCTTTAGAATGTGGGCTTCCTTCATCAGTTAAATATTGTCAGAGATAAGCGTGGGTAAATAAGGGATTTTTCATGTTCATTGTTCCTTTGTTTTGGGAAATGAGGCATTTTGTGTTATAAGATTCACGTAATGACTCCACATCTGTACCTCTTTTAAGTGAATATGCAAGTTTTTGTATTAAATAATATTTAAATTTTTAAATGACTTCTTGTTTATTAAGGGGTCAGATGAGGAGGGGCAGTATAGCAAAAGTTCTCACTTAAGTTTTTTTCAGTGCTATAATTTAAACTTGCATGACTAATAAAGATATTGGAAATGAAATTTGAGTTAAGCTCTTACTGATATTAAAGGGTTTTGATTGACAGGTTGTTCATGGAAATCCTGAAGTATTGTACAGATTGTGATGAAATTCAGTTTAAGGAGGATGGATCGTGGGCTCCTATGAGATCGAAAAAGGAAGTGCAGGAAGTAACTACATCTTACAATGGCGTTGATGGTAAGTCCGTGTTTGGACTGAATGCTAATGCTGCTGAGCTGTTTTAAGTATTGAGGTTCCTTTAACTTTGATGGCAAGATGTTCTTATTTGCGTGTTGCGTGTAGCTTTTGATCAGTTAGGAGAAAGTTTGAGCAATGCCTTTTTGGAGTTGATTGTGCTTTTAAGGTTATTAGCAAATTTATATATATATATAAATTTCTGTCTGAATTATAAGCTTCCTGCTTTGAATTGTAAGATTTGTTTATAAAAGCACATAGTAATCTGTTGATGTTATGATTTCTAGTGTTGTAAACTATAGCTTATGATGTTAACTTACTTTGTATAGGGTGCATAAGCTCTTCCTTGGAACATCAGGTGTCTTCTCACCAGCAATCAAATAAAAACAAGAAAGTAGAAGTGATTGATTTAACCATAGATAGCTCATCAGATGAAGAGGAAGAGGAACCATCTGCAAAGAGAAGCTGTCCTTCCATATCTCCAGCGTCACCAATAAATAATAAGGGGTGAGGAAAAAAACATATACAGAGATATATAAAAATATATACATATTTTTAATATGTAAAAATATGTTAAAATATATACAGAGAGAATATATTCACGTGGAAGAATATTGGCAAATTTCAAAAGAAATTATATCTGGAAAATTCTGTGTTTAGAGTACATCCCCATATAGTATGGGTTGTAGCAAATGAGTTTGATCTTAGCTTGCAAGCCATGAAAAGATGGAATACAAAAATGTTATGTATTATATAAAATGTATACAATAAGTAAAGAAACCTGACTATGCTTTTATAGCTTTTCAAAAGTAAATTTTGGGGGTGTTAAATGTGTAACAGTATATAAACAGTTTTGTAAATAGATCTTGTGAAAATAAGTGCAAAGCGGTGCCAGAAGTTGCATCTTAAAATGCAGCTTCTTAAAAGTATAATTTTGTGGATTTGGAAGTGTTTTCCTTCCACAGAAAAACACAGAAGCAAGCATATAGGAAGGGAGAGCAATGAGAAAAGTACTGGGTGTGGTGTAGGAGTGTGGGGGTTTTGCCAGTGATTACTGCCGGCAGCATGGTAGTAAGAATGCCAGAATAACCTGATTACACATAAGTAGCCAAGCTGTTAATAGCACACTGTTTACATAAACACGGAGGGATGAAAACTGAGACTAAACCAAAGGGATCCTGTTGTTGAACTGATTACTACTCCAGTGATGTAAACTACTCAGTGATCACTTAAAACTCTTCAAGACCTTTTTGGCTGCCTTCCATTGCTGATTACCTTGTAGAACATATGGAAATACCTGTTGTATTGTTATGTGGATTTTTATTTATTTTTTTGTATAAAATATCTTTAGGATTATTTTGTCCTCGCTTAAGAGTATTTGTAGTATATTCGTAGCAGAGATCCCAATACCATTTATACTGAGAGCCATCAGTTTATATTGTTTACAATTTGGGCTTTTTCTTTGCTTATGATTTTGCTAAACTTTAACTGTTTGGGCTGAAATCTTCGGTGCAGCTCCGTCTTAGACGGAATTACTTAAAATTTATGTTAAAATATTCTGAGAACAAAGCTTGGGAAAGGTGATGCTCATTGCACTCATTGAGGTGCTGTAGCATCATGATGCTTTCTAGCAAAGCCTTGAAATTTAGTAGAGGAATGGTTTTGCACTTGTTGCATAGTTCATGAGGCATACTGGGAGGTTGGCTTGTGTTAAATTTGACAAATAGGCATAACATCCACGAGCCAGCAGCAGGAATCTTCGAATGCTGTTTTTAAGCATTAAAGCCAAGACTGTTTTTGACTATTTTTCATGCTTGTAACAAATCTTTGTTCCTTCCAGCATTTTAAATTTACCCCATCAAGCATCTCCTGTGTCAAGAACACCAAGCCTTCCTGCTGTTGACACAAGCTACATCAATACATCACTTATCCAAGACTACAGACATCCATTCCATATGACACCTATGCCTTATGACTTGCAAGGTAAACTTTTGATTTTTTTTTTTTTAAGTACTGCTCCCTGAGCAGTAATGACTATTACAAAAGGATTTAAATATGCAGTGGTTTGACAGTGCAGCGATGCAAAGTATTACTTGATATACACAGAAGCTAAGATGGTGTTTAAAAAAAATTAGCTTAGTGTCTTAATGTTTTAAGTTTGGGCTCTCTTGCAAGTGAGAGAATCCAACAGTGAAGAGAATCTGAAGTTTCATCAGAATTATGGTGGTTAAATTGATTTTTATTTCCAAAAAAGGGGGGGAGGATGGAAAAATGGTGAGTTGCTTGTTTATTTTGAAAGCTTAACTTTGTCTCTTTACAGGGTTAGACTTCTTTCCTTTCCTGTCAGGAGACAATCAGGTAAGTCGAGACAAATCAAGTCATAGGGCAGAAATTCTTTTTTGAGAAAGACTTAATGGGTTGGATGTATAGGCAAGGAAGGATCTAAATATGGGTGTAGGATAAGGGTGTCACCAAAGATAAACACTTTATTTCCCAAGGCTAGGCTCAGTCAGCTGTTGTCTTGTGGAACAACCCTTCACTATGTAGAAGGTCCACCAGCCAGCTCTGTAGTTTTTCAGACCCAGGCTCTGACCTTTGGTCATCGGACGATGCTGGGCCCCACTGCTGGGACTCTTGCTAGTCTTTTTGATAATTCTGAGAGTCAGGGGCAACTCTCTTTTATGAGGCCATGAACAAGAGGAAAACTTGGTCCTGGCCAACCCTGTTTCTTAGTAAAATTTCTTCTTGGCATCAGTATGTGCCTGTTCATACCATGCTTCCCACCTTTTGTACATAATCACTGAAGTAGGCCACTTTCATACTGGCTTCTCCAGTGTGGGGAGCTATACAGGTCATTCTCAAAGGGTGTCTAGGTTGGTAAGCCCTCCCACTTGAGGAGGGCCCTCCCTCCTGTGCCTCCAAGAAAGGAAAGAGGCTGGGGTGGCTTGCCTGCCCTTTGTCCATTCATGTCTGTTCCTCAGTCTCGTGTAGGAGAATTGCACTGAATGCAGAGGGATCCTGTCAGGTGACAGTTAAGACCAGACTCTGTGTTGTAGAATTTGGGTTCAGAAAAGCTATCTTGATATTCAGTAAAACATAAGTATGAAAATTATTCTGGAACAAGTACTATGAATGTCTGGTACTGCACTGATAGGGCATAATTATACCAGTGCATATATGTCAGAGAACCAGGCTGAGTAGCCTGTGCGGATGTTTCATGATAGTGGACAGAAATCATATCAGAACGAAATTTTGGAGAGAAATCTGGTTTTTGGTAGCTAAAATTCTTGCTTATTGGAGTTGTCCTTCAAAGAGTATAACTTGGGACAGCCCTTGCTTCCCCCCCGATGAGACTAAGCATGCTATTTCTGAATGCATTTTTCACAGAAGTATACTTTCCTTCACCAACAGTGATTAGCACATAGTTTTACCAGATGTGGTTGGTCTGTGACTTTTGAATGGAGGGGAGGGATGGCAAAAAGCGTCTTTAAATTTTGGGGGATGTTTCCATGAAGGAATTTCTTGAAGAGGTAAAAAGAGTGCTGCTTCTTACTGTTTCTTGCCATTTGGGTATTTTGCAATATTACTGCTTTTCTAGCTTTTGCTGTTACTAATGCCAATATTTCCAATCTCTTTTGGCTTCAGAAATCAGGGGCTGCAGAGGTAGAAGTTCACTACATTGGTCCACTTACCTTACAGAAAGGTTGAGTAGGCAAGCTGGTTGAACTCCAGAAGCTGACAGAACTTTAGTTTACAAATATATTTTTGTGCTGGTCTGAAGAAAACTATGGTGTCTGAAATGTAACTTGAAAATGTTGTTTTTCCCCCCCCAGCATTACAACACCTCCCTCCTTGCTGCTGCAGCTGCGGCAGTTTCTGCATCAGATGATCAAGAACTCTTACACTCTCGTTTTTTCCCATATACTTCATCTCAGATGTTTCTCGATCAGCTAAATGCAGGAGGAAGCAGTACTCTGCCAGCCACAAATGGTAGCAATAGTGGCAGTAACAGCAGTCTTGTTTCCTCCAACAGCCTGCGAGAGAATCATGGTCATCCAGTTGCAAGTAGAAGCAGCACGGACACGGCATCTATCTTTGGTATCATACCAGACATTATTTCATTGGACTGAGTTTTGGAGTAAATGAACTTGTCAGAGGAGATCTGTGTGCTTGGTTTTACCTTATTATGTTTAGAAACATAGACAAGTTTTTTTCCTTTTTTAGGGAAAAAAATTTACCTGTACAGAGAACAAAACTATATTTTCAGTTTTACTTTTGTATATAAACCTAAGATGGCCTCACTGGTAAAAATAATGAAAAAAAAAATCACAAAACAAAAAATAACAAAAAAGAAACTTCATTTCATTTTTATGGATACTGAAGACTTTGCACCTGTGCATTTGTCATGTGAATTACTTTTTCTTTTTTTCCTCTCCTTCCTTAGCGTGGACACAAATGGCATTATTTTCTTTACAGTGTAACATAAATGGGAAAGGAACTGAACTTTTAAAGTTCTACCTTGTGGGAGTTTTTTTCTCCTCTTGGAGACATTTACCTTTGGTGGTGGAATCTAATTCCTCCATCCAATTTTTAGTGCAGATCTTATTACGCTTAAAGTGGAATAACCCCTACCCACTGTTCCACAGCATTCCCTCTGTTTGCAGGACATATAGCCTTTTAGGAGTGTTTTTTTTGTTTGTTTGTTTGTTTTTTTGTTTGTTTTTTTTTTTTTAATTCCATGCTTTAATCAAGCATGCTGTAAACTCATTAGTACACCAATTATTCTTGTGGGCCAGACTCAATAAAATCTCAGGCTGAGCAATTGTTTGGCTGCACTTGTGTGGGACAAGACAGAATTTTTATAGACTCTAGCCCCAAATAAAAGCATTGACACGTTTGACTGTAGGTTTTTGTTTCTAATAACTTACTATGAAATCCTATTAAAATAACTTAAGATCCTAATCAGCAAAATATTAAGCATGTGTCAATTTTAAATTTGTGGAACTGCTTGTGCTTTAAAGTTAGCCATGCGTGTGTAAGTGGCCTGTTGAATTGAGGCCTACCTTATTCTATCTGGGGAAACCTACTTTTAGTTGCAGTAGATCAAATTTCTGCTTAAATGAACTTGTCAACAAAAGGAAGAAGATATGAATACCAACGCACTATTGCATGGTCTGTGCAGCTGATACTGGTCTTGATACACCGTCTTCTGACTTCACGTTCATCAAAGCTAAGTTCATATTGAGTGTTCAGACTTCACGTTCATCAAAGCTAAGTTCATATTGAGTGTTCAATGTGAGTATCTTAAACCAAAAACCAACCCAATAAAAAAGCCCTAGTCAGAGCCCTTGCACTGAGATGAATCTTTACCTATTGAAGTCTCTTAAGGTAATGGGTTTCAAATTCAGTTTCCTTTTTTGGGCCTTCTGAATATTTTGATTGATTTCCCTGTTTTCAGTATGCTTGTGTTGAACTTCAAGCCATACTTGCTCCCTGGTTTCTTTTCTTTTCTTTTTCTTCTTTTTCTTCCTTTTTTTTTTTTTTTTTTTTTTTTTTTTTTTTTTTTTTTTGGAAGTTGTGCATGACATAGGAAAATCTTTTTTTAGAACTGATGGGTCGTTTGGCTGATCCATTCTTGTTAAAGAGTGAAATTTGTAAATAGCTGGAATGCATTTTTTCAGGAGATTCTTTAAGAGTAGGGGGAGGGAAGGAGGTAATTCTCTTGTGTCCCAAAGTCCATGTCAGAGAGAGTAAATATTTCCTCTGGTGTGAAAAATATTTTTTTAACTGGTTGAAAGTGCAGGTAACAAGTTTATCAGGAAAGATAGTAAGGAATACAAAAGATTAGCAGATTCTTGTCTGAATTTTTAATGTCCAAACTATTGATTGCAGCTAGTTGCTTTGAGCATTGACAAGGGCCACCTTTTGCCTATGAAGTTGTCTCAAAATCTTGCATTGATTAAAAAAAAAAAGAAAAAGAAAAAAAGAAAAAAAATACTTTATCCAAGTAGCATTAGGTATTGCTGTATGATCAGTTGTATGGTTCTTTGAAAGGTTCACATGAATATGTGGCATCAAAATTGTTTTTAGTGTTTTTACAGCATCACTCTGCCACTAAATAGTTGACTTGAATTTTGAAAACAAATGTTTGTGTTTATATGTATATGTGTGTGTATATATGTATTTATAGATCTGTGTGTGTGAGTTAAAAGTGAGTTAAATAGTTTTTCCCATGCATGTGTATTTCATACATATCTGGCTGATATATATATTTCACCATACACCAATTTTATAATTTATTAAATGTCAGTTAAAAAATAAATAAAAGGATAGAAAATGGGAAATACTTATTTTTTAAACTCAGTCTGATTTTGAAGTGATTAAACCTACATTAGGAAATATATCTCATTCATCTTAGTCATGAATACTAACTGGGTAACTTCAGAGCGTAGGCTTTGCTATAACTCTGTTTGTAAATCCGGAGGAACTCTGATTCTCCCGGACTGCCACCAGCGTACCTGGGAGCGTGTGTGTCCCCAGCTTCTGAAACACCTCAGAGAGAAATTCTGGAGAGCTTGCGGCTGTTTTACTGATGGTTGTGGCAACCGTTCCATTGACTGTATTGTTAAAGATGAGCTGAAAAGCTGCTTATGTCAGTTTTGACAGTGGTACTAAAATCTTGTTAATTCCCATACGAAATTACATGCAGCAAATGGATGGTAACAGAAAATCTGGCGTCCTTTACGCATGTCTTTAGCTTTTGGAAAGTGAGGTCAACTGATGATGGCTCCCGCTTCCTCACGAGCGACCCTGGAGGGAAGGAAAGCTTTTCAGTTCACCTGTGTCGTTTCTTTAACCTCGTTGCCCTACAAAGAAGCGACAGAAATGCTCTTAGATCTTCCTTTGTGGTATTAATTCCATATGCGTTGTGAGTATTCGTGTTTCATACTAAGATGTTCTTTATAGCTGGTAACTCTCTGTGCCTCTGACCACAGTTAACATTACTTGATAGAAGTCTCAGTCTGAGTTCTCTGGAAGTTCCCTGCAAATGTAAATCCAAAACTCGATCTCTGTTTGTTTGCGTATTATTCAAGGTGCAGTACAGTAATCCAGTGCTTGGCTGGCTTGCAGTCCTGCTGCATTCTCTGTAGATTACAAAGTTTATGTAATCCGTAGACTAGTGGTTAACCCTTCTTGTCCTCAGATTTTTCCACTGGAGGGGGGTGGGTGTGTGCACGTGTCTCTCTGTATTATGTATAGTACTGTATGTGTGTATGTATATATACACACAGATATGAGTAAATAGCTGTTGTTTGAATAGCAGGGTGGAAGTGGCTTTGAATCACTCTTGTGGGCATTATTGGTGCATCTTTTAAAAGAAGAGATACCATGCTAAACTATAATCTGTACTGTGCATTACGAACTTTGTAGTACTTCCATAATTATAGACGTGATAGCAATTCCAGGCGTGCCCAGTCCTCTCCGTGGCAAGGGTTCAGTAAGCCTTTCAAGGATGGGATGACTGATAGGTTTTCATTGAACTGTCTTGGAACTGTCTCCTAATGCAGAGCTAAAGACTGTGAGGAGAACATCTTGAAAATTAAGTCTTCGTTGCAGTTTAACATTTCAGGGTTTTAAGCACATTTTAAATATATTCAGAAAAGATTTTGTTTTATCAGTGTAACTGCTTCTCTCTCTCAATCTCTCTCTCTCTCTCTCTGTGTGTGTGTGTGTCTCTGTGTCTCTCTTTTCTTTTAAAGAGAGCTTAGATTTCTAACAAGGGAAAATTGCTGGTGGTCCCCGAAAGTGCTGCTGTTAATTGTTTTAATTAACAAAGGGAAAATGTATATAAGCAGAATATTAAAATTACCATTAATTCCATGAATTTAAATCTGTCATTCATTGCCTTAAAACTTTCTCTTAGTTTCCATATGGCATGCCAAACCGATAAATGGCTTTTAAAAATGTATAGTAGACCAATGTCCGTTTGTATAAAAGTACCAAGTGAAAATATTTATTATATGCATTGGAAAAAAATGGTTTACCTATTGAATGTTACCTGTTTATGTAGAAATCTTTAGATGTAATAAAAAGCATTCAGTTATGTTGTGTTTTCTAAAAACAAACAAAAAAAAACGGGGAGGGGGGTGTTGCTTTCTGTGAACTGAGAGCTGCAAAGGACCCTTTTGAACAGGAATGCTTTGCTTCTAAATGTTTTGTAGCGTGGAGTGTTTCACACTTGCCGCTCTAAGCTCTGACAATGATGCTTTGTTTTGCAAGTGTGTGTGAAGCATACTGTTCCTTTTGCTGGCTTTTATTTGGGTAATGCTTATCCACTCAGAGAGGGTAGCAACAGCCTGTTAGGATACAGATGCATTCTGGAGTAATCCGAAGTGAATTTGAGCTGATCAGTCCCCATGAGATAGGAGCTTTTATGTTGTCTACAACTGAAAGGATTTGTTAATCAGCTTCTGGTCAATGGGGAAGAATTAAACTCTGTATTGGATCATTTGTAATTTAGCTATTGATGCGTATTGGAAACAAATGCTTCTAAATGAACTCCTTGTTTCATAAACTAATTACAGTCATTCTCAGAGCGACGGAGGTTTTTGCTCCCCTTCATCCCCAGGACTTGCAGAGCAAAGGTCTGGAGCAGCCTTTCAGCTCTCATAGGTGGAAACCTCCCCACCTTCAAGCTGTGGGCATACCTTTGCGAGGTGCCAATGCACAAAGATCCTCCGTAAAGGTAGGGTGGTGGTTGTTGGTGATGGTGGTGGTTTTTTTTCTCCTTAAGGTTGAGGTTAACTGTGAATAGTGGCAACAGAGCGGTGAGGGAAATGATATCTTTTACTATTAGCTGGAACAACTTCTTGGTTTTCTAGTGAGCCCCATCTCTCACTGTATTTTGTTTTTCCTAGAGTGTTAGCTGTTTTTCAGACTGCTGGTAACTCTGACTTTCAGAGAAGCTTCCAGAGCAGGAAGAGCTGATGCAAGAAGTTGAGGGACTCGGTAGACAGGCATGACGAGGCATGACTAGAATTGCAATCCTTTGCTGATCAGCACCTTTTTTTCATCACATGAGGTGTGAGGATTTGAGTTTGAGCTTATTGGGTTAGCTGAAAACTAGTATCTTATGAAAACTGCAGAAACTTCAGCTTGGCTCCGATTCAAGGGAAGCTAGGCTCAAAACTGCCATTTTTCTTGAGCATGGGACTGGAAGGTGTTTTGTGGCTCCCGTTCCATTCTTGTGTAGCGTTCAGCAAGTTATATAATCTGCTCTGCTTTTCTTGTAATAATTTTCCATGAGAATAATACCCATCTCAACTTCATGGAGATATTGTTACCAATTTGGAAGGGTTAAAAATATTTCCTGTACTTCATTTTTCAGATTCTAACCAAGTTTATGTGCTAGTTAGTCATGGCTGTTTACAATGTGTAAACAACGTTACAACGTTGCAGCTGTGTATGATGCTGTTAGCGTCATACCTGAATTTGCAGTGTTAACACTATCACTGCATACTTCAGTGGGGGAAAAATACACTGCATCTGCCATGTCTGTAGTGATGTAATTGCAGATTATTTCACCAGTAGAGCAGAGGGGTGAATTAGTTGCTTCTGGGATAAAGATTCAGAATTAATAAAAGGAGGGAGAGGGATGGAGGAAAGAGGTTTCCTTGGGTAGAAATAGCAGGAATTTGTGGTCTACTGACATTCTTAATAGGTTGCTTTTAGTTCCGTTACTGTGCAAAGGTGGTCTCTGAAAATTTCCAGTTGACGGTAGAGGAGATCTGTGGTATGTTTTCCAAAATTTCACATACCAATCTGTGGACCTTAACCAAGACTGACATGCTATAATAAAAATAATATTAAAACCCATTGTTTTAGGGCAGGTTGGCTTAAATTGGTTTAAAGTCAAGAGAAACAGCTTTTTATTCTGCTAGAGAAGCTGAATTTTCACAGCCACTGTGCTGCCCTGCCTGGCTGTCCTTGGGAGCGTGTTCTGGGCAACTAGCCCAGTACCTGGTGACGGATGCATTTGCCAAGCGCTGTGATTTTCAAAGTGTTGCCTCAGAATTCAGTGGCAGCTGAACTACAGAGGGGCTGGACGCTGCAGGATTGTGCATCTTGCAAAATAAATAATGTGACATAAGTAGAAATATAGAGAAATCTTACTTCTCATCCTGTTTCCCTCCTCCAGCATATGAAATGGTGACCTTAGTTCCTGTGCTTTGAGAGCAGGAGTTGTCCTTCCCGTTTCCTCTAAACTCTGTCTTGGTGTAGTGGGAATCATAGAAAAATCCAAACTGCTCGTCTCCAGCCCCTCTGAATAGTAAAAAGGATGTGGCCTCCCTTCAAGAGGCGCTTGTGTCGTGACAACTTTGAGACGAGTCGGGATATTAACTGTAAGTCATAATTTATTCTGAGATCTGTAGGTGCAAATGCACTTTTAAAATAATGGCTGTTTTGCAAGTATGACACATTTTACACAAGCGAAATGTTACATTCAGTTTATTTAAATGACTCTGAGAGCTCACATTTTCTAAGTGACAGCATTTTTCTGGAAGTGGGGTGGGAAGCTGTTCATGTAAGCTAAACTCAAGGCAGAATATGGATTCTTAAAGGCAAATAACAATTCCTGAGTCTAAACAGTCCTGAGACTAGGAAAAATTGAAATCAAAGTTTCAGATCCTGCTGTTACCAAGTCTCTTGCTTTGAACTTCAGTAGTCAGCTGCAGGAAGACTAATGGTGCGGACAAATTCTTCATATTTTATTGTTCCATTTGGTCCAACTTTGGCTTCTTTTAGCAGGTCATCCACTGAAAATAAAAGTGTAAAGATAATTTTAATCTGACATGTAGTAGAAACATTGTGATCTTCTGAATAACCGTAGTGTGGGATTTAGGTTTTCAAATTTTTATTAGAAGTGGTAGCTTCCAGGATCAGTTGAATATACCACCTAGATCCCATTTTTAAACGAGCATCAGTTAGCTCTCTAGTTTTGATTCCCACTTTAAACACTAATAATACAGTTTGGAGCAGGGATGACCTTTGCCTTTGGTGAGGTGTAGTGCCAGTGAAGGTGCTGGAGTTAGTGCTGGCTGACAGATTGTGCCCGAGTTTAGGTCAGTATGCACTGTGACCCTAAGGATGCTGGTGTCGCATTTTAATGTAGGCAGGCCTTTAGCGTTTGAAAGCAAAGGATACCTTCTCAGTTGTGGCTCTTGAGGCTCTAGCTGAAATACACCTCTGAAGAAGTGGTGGCTGTACGAATTGCCAGTGCGAGGAGGGATGCCTTGCATTCCAGTTTTGGGGATGGATGCCTTGGCAGTGACATCAGTCACCTAACCTAAAATGTTCTCTTCTGCAAAGGCTAAGCCATTAAAATTAATAGTTTGGTGTTTTCCCTCTCAAATAATGGATGTCAATAGAATAGAAGTACATAAGTAACACATGGAAAACCAATATTAACTGTTGCTGAATGAAGTTGCTGCTGGGAGTTATGTGCCCTGTTCTGCACAGGAGAGGTGGAGAATTCTCTTGTTTACCCCGCGGGTGAGTGCTAAAACAAATTCTAGAGAATCCCAGGAGCTTTTATTTGATAGTGTTTTAGGCAACAGGTCTTTCAATAAGGCATCTAGTACAGTCTGGAAGACCATTTTTGTGCTTGCTCATGTTGGGGTCCGGGTGTCTGGTTTCACCAGCATGGTGCTATTTTCAATTCTTTGGTCTGACTGTCTGCGAACAGCAGCATGGCCGGAGACGGGAAGCTGTTGGGGTGCAGGCCTGCATTTATCGTACGGTCAGTACTTTAGCGTTGTGCCTTCGGAGCCTGCTAGTAGACCAGTACAGATGGAGCTCACATGGATATGATGACCAGTGCCACAGAGCTTCCTTGACAAGTGGGAATAACTACACTTCACTCCTAATTGCAGACCAGTGCAAGCGGCACAGAAAATTCTTAGAGAGGAATCCCATCCAATCCTCTGAATTGCTGGAGTGGATTGGACTCCTCTCCCGTCTTCCGTGCACTAATTGAGTCTTCTGCATACAGCTCCTGTCCAGGCTGGAGCTGCCTGGCCTTCCTGGAGCCCACGTGCCCTCCGCTGCCTGCCAGGAGGGTGACCCATCCCTGAAGTATGTGAGTGCAGCTCAGCAGAGCTGGTGTGTGTTTTTACTAGCCAACTACTTGACTGAGGTGGCCAGAAGAGCTGTTGAGGCTGAAAGAGCTGTGGTTGTTTAAATAAGACTCCTAGTACCCATATTTGAGCACAAAATCATAGCTTGTCAGTCGTGAAATCCTGGGTGAAAGTGATGGTAGAGGAGAAGAGGGGGAAAAGATTATTTTACTGTAAATAGTTCTGTATAGAAAGTCTCTGAGCAGCCTAACTTGCTTTCCTCTCTCTGTTCTTGGTATGGTGTTGGCCAAGATACTGTTTTTCCCTCTGCACCTCTGCGTTTGCAGGCAGGTATTGGTATGCAAAAGGGTGGCTGCTGCCGCCGCCAGATCTGGTTTCCGAGTCGGGTAAGTAAGTGCAGTGGTGAGAACGCCTTGCAGAGCTACTGGTCCTGTAAGGTAAGTAACAGCTCTTTGTTTTCAAGAGATCTAATCCTGCTTTTCAAATGAGAATATCCTGATGGTAATCGTATACTTCCAGGGGCATAAACTCAAAAATTATTAATTCTTCCTAGAACACTTAAAAACAGCTCAGAAGAAAAAATGTGTTGTTTCTCATTTGGTAAAAGTACATTAAATTAAAATGAAGTGAAGGCTTTTCTGGAACCCTTGTAAATGAAGATACGTGCCAGTAGTTACTGAACAGTTGCAGGTGCTAATGAAATCGAGTCTGTTCTGACATCAAATATTTATAGCGGCTTAGCAAGCTGGGCTTCACTGTGTCAAGCCAAAGGGGGAATTTCTTGTTGAGGAGTGCAGCTTGCTAAGGTAGGATCTGCAGTTGCAGGTTGGCGTACAAGCTGCACGTCTGCTCGCAAGGTGATGGTGACTGTCGTCTCGCGCCCCGGTGTAATAGCAGCTCTTGCTGGGAATGCCTGTAATTAGGGCCAATGTCTCCACGTCTTCACTACTTTTTCAGCTCTTACAGTAAGGAGCCCTTAGCGCTTTTGGACTCCATGGGCAGGGAACGGCGCGACCTGCGAAGCAGCAGGGCTGGCTTCGCTCCAGCTCACCCTATGAAGTCTTAAAAAGTATAGCCTGCATTTAAAAACATATTTATATACATGTATAAAATGGCTAGGCCAAAATCTAGATCTGATTGCTTGCAGCTTTGGGGAATTTCCTCTTGTTGTGCCCCTTGGGCAAATTTCTGCCAGCCCGGACAGTGGTGGGGTTGTGAGGGTTTTTGTTGTTGTTTTTTGTTTCTACTTTTTTTTTTTTTTTAATCTTAATTAAGAAGCCCTGCTCTGCCTCTTTCAAACTGCTCTGCCCGGAGCTAACCACAACAGCGTTCTTGGGAAACTGCCAGTTCCCCTGTGTATTTCTTAAAGCATCTCTAGAGCTGGGGACATGCAAGCTTTCAGAAGGCCCTTCATGGGGTAGACGCTTAGTCTGTAAAAGTAGTGAGTCATCTCTAAGCAAAAAAAAAAAAAAAAAAAGGAAGCAAGTTGGAAAAGGGAAACGCGCTCTTAGTTTGCTGGCAGCTGCCTTCTCCCTTCCCCCGTAGCTGCAAAGCCTCTTCCCAGGGACCGGTGCGTGCGGAGGCCGGCGGCGCTCGCGGCTCTGCCCGCGGCCCCCCGCGTGCTCTACGTGGCGGTGCCGAAGGCTCTGGTTGCAGCTAAAAAGCTGAGCACGCTCTTGGGGAGCCTCCTGCCCCCGGCCCCAAGGTGCTGCAGCCCTGAATTTTGCCCGCACGGGTGATTTGCATTTTCCCGGCTGGGCGGCTTTCTGCTCCCAGACCCCCTGAGGTGGAAAATGAAGAAGGAAGAAGAAGAGTATTTGAGGTGTCTGCTGTGAAACCGTACCTTCTTCCTCGGAGAGCTTTTCTCCCAGTCTTGTAAGCTTGGCTCTCAGCTCTGCGACGGCGATGAGCCCTTTCTTCTCTCTGTCGATCATGGCCAAGGCCGTGAGGATTTCCTTCTCGGGTTCCTCCTGCTTCATCTGCCTGTACATTATATTCAGAAAAGTGGAAAAATCCAGCTCTGCGTTTCTGTCTGGAAAAGCAACAGCAGGTTCCTGAGGGATGTGGCAGTCTGGGTCCCGGCCCCGCCGTTCCCCGCGCCCCTTCACGGCCTCCGCCCGCGACACCTCCTCCTTTTCTGCCTCCCCCTGCTCCTTGAGCTTGAGCCTTTTTTTATTATGATTTATTTAACGGCACCGTTTTAACCAGCGTGCTTGACTGATGCTGTTCACCAACCTGCCCGTTGGACCAGGTTTTTGTGCCTGCTCTTGGTTAAACTGCATTGCTCGGGCTGCTTCACCTGAGACCAAATAACTGATCTAGATCCTATCCGGCCTCGTTTGCTTTGCAGGTAGGTTCCCGACCACAGAGAAGTTAAGTTTTAACAAAAACCTACTAAGGCCGGATAACTAACTCTAGTTTGCTCGTCCTCTTTGAAAAATTTCGACCTGCTTTCCGAGGCCAAGCTGCAGCCGTAACCCATACGCTTCGCTAACGCGCCGCAGCCGCGCTCTCCTCACCGATCTTGTGCAGGTGGAGGTGTTTCTGGACCTCTCCGGGCGTTGGGCTGGCTCCCAGGCACCGCATCACAACCAGCAGGTCAGTGGCTTTTATCTTGCCTTTCTGTTTCTTATCGTACAGGGAAAAGCATTCCTTGAACTCTAATTAAAAACCAGAAGTATGCGTTACGCCGATCCACAAGTGACGCTTGCGCAGCGTGCTGGCCAAGCCGCGCCGGCTGGCGTGCAGCTGGGATGCGGTGCCCGTTCGGGACGTCCCTGCGGGAAGGTTATGGCCGGCGGGGAGGACTCGGGGAAAGCGCCAAGGGTCCCTGGGAGTCTGTTCCTGTGAAAACTGGGCTCGCTGGCGTCTTTCAGTCTAACGAAGAAAGTGGGCAGGTGGAGCCAGGTTCTTCAGATACGCGAAGGACGTGAGAGCGATTTTCTCTGCCTTTGCGGTGGGCAGGACGCTGCGGGGCGGAGGGCGGCCGGGGTGGCCACGCGACGGGGAGGCCCGTTGCGGCCCCGCGCGGGCTCCCGAACGCGGGCTCCGCGCGTACGGACGCCGCCGGCGAAGCGCTAACGCGTGGGGCAGGGGAGCGTCCGAGCCGGAGCCAGGAGGAGGCCGCCGTGGCTGCCGCCGCGGTCCGGCCGGCGCCGGGCACTCGCCTCCGCCTGCCGCCGGGCAGATTTGCGGGTGGATTGTAAGGGAAAAGCGAAGAATTGAAAATCTAGCGTGAGATGGAGCCTGCGGGCGCCAGCCGTGGGGTTTTGCAGGCGGGAGCCTCCGCCGCTGCCTCCGAACCCGTCTGGTCCTCGGCCCTCTGATCTCCTCGCCTTCCACTCTTCCCGCGGGAAGACCTACCTCTCGCCTCAAAAATAAATAAGGGCTCGGGCTGACGTAGATAACGCCGTCTCGCTGCCGCGGCCGCCCTGGGGGAGCGCGACCCGCTCCCGGTCGCGGCCCTGCACGGCCCCCGGTTTCGGCAGCCCCACGCCCGGCTGCGCCTGACCCCGAGGCGCCGCCGCGGCCCCGCTGAGCCCGAGGGCGCTGGATTAACAGATCTGCAGTAATACTCTTATTTCAGCTCCCTTCCGCAGAGAGAAAATGCAAAACTGTACGTACCGTTAATTTGATCCTGGGACAGAAATTTTGCCTGCAGCGCAGGAGAGGGGAGAGAGAGAGAGAGAGAGAAAACAGCAGCGGCTTTACAAACTGGAGCTGGGGGTGCGGGGACGCGCAGCCCGTGTCGTCCACCGCGTTTCGCTCACCATGATTTTGGGCTCGTTCCCTCGTTTTGCAGCCGGCTGCCGGGACGGGCCGCGTTCTCCTGCCGCTTCCTGCTCGAAGGAGGGCTAAAGTCCGCGGCGCCAGGCGGAGCGCGGCCGGGACCGTAATAAATACCCGGCTGCTATGGCTACGCGGCCGGAGCCGCACCGGGGGCTGGATTCCCGCGGCCGCCGGCAATCGCCCTCGCTGGCACACGCTTGCTTTAAAAACCGGCGACGGCGGGATTGCAGGAGGGACCCCAGGCCGTTATCCGGCGCGGGGGGCCGAGCGGGAGCTCTCCTCGGGATTTAAGGTCGTTTCTACCCTTGGGGTCGGGCTGGGTATCAAAATGACTTGGGTGAATGCAAAAGGTTGGATAATCTCGAGTAGCTTGTGCTGCACGGCTCACGCTGAGCTTAAATACCGCCGCTCGGGGACAAATACGGGGTTGCTAATATCCGAGGAGGCTGAGCAGGAAGGATGCAGGGGGATTTACTGCTTTGCGCCCTCTTGGAAGGGTTTTAGAGAGACCGTGCGAGTTGTGTGCGGTGGCAGGACTCAGCCAGCGCTTCCCCCGTCATTTCTTATAGATCGGGGTTCAGGGGGAGGCAGCGATACCCAGCTCTAGTGCAAGAGCCTGGGCAAACAGCTGCCTCTGCTGCCCTCTCCCAGGCCCGTCAGGTGCCATGCTTCCATCGTTCGATTCACACTCCAGCCATTGAAAACCAAGGTTTTTTACAGCACAAAAAAATCTACAGTTTGATTTAAAATAAGGGGGGGGGGGGGAGCTGAGCCAACAGCTTGAATTGAATGACACTGGTGTAAAACGTCTCAATACCTCCCCGTTTTTCTCCTGCATCAAAAAAAAAAAAAAAAAAAAAAAAAAAAAGTGGGGGGAAAACATTCGTTTTTAACCTCTTCAATACCCCACGCTCTGCATGTTGAACTGACACCAACGCCTGCACGCGGGGGGAGCTGGGTGGGTGCAGCGGGTCGGACCCGTGGCGGGGGCTGCTCTGCCCCCGCGGCTCCGCCGGCGCTCGAGCAGCGTCGCCGGAAGAAACCCGGCAACGCCGGCGGCGGGGCGGCGGGCATGGCGGTGCGTGCTGCACGCCAGACTGTGACCGAGAATAAAATAGAGGCTTCAGCGACCGCGATGGCGTAGCAGGGACCCCACCGAGCGCGGCGCTCGGTTGCCGTAACTGCATCTGCCAGCTATGGACGGGCACTAAGATCCTGCGGGACGAGGGCTCGCCCTTGGAGGAACAGAACGGCTTCGCCGAGTAACGTGAGTCGCACAACTTGTACCAAACATCTTTATTCTGTATAGCTTGCTGGTATTTTTTTTTCTTTTTTCTTTTTTTTACACTGGGGTTCTGTCACACAAAGTTTAATACAAATTTTTACGGACACAGACCATGACACTGACTTAACTGAAGGGCTTTAGGAGCTCAGCTCCATCACCTGAGGGCTCGGGACTTGGTGAGCTGCGACACGGGAGAGAACAGCAGCGCGACCACGCTAGAGCCATGGCGGACGGGTGCCAGGCCCTCTGCTCGCTGCTCCCTTTGGGTCGTGGCCGCCGGGAAGTCGGGCGCCCCGTGCACGGCCGGCGGTGGGAGCGTGTGTGCCGGCGGGGCACGACGTGGCTCACCTGGCCTCACCTGGGGCGATGTCGGCCCGTCTTCACCGGTGCTGGGTCCCGGTGGCTCCCCCGGTGGGGGTGAAGGAGGAACAACGGCGGGACAGGCGCTCCGCTGCCTTCCACCTCGGAGCAAAGCTGAGGGACACGCGCAAGCGCTGGGTGGATCTGCTGCGGTTCTGCCCTCACGTGCAAGGGAATTGGTGTTGTCCTTTACGCACTCGAAAAGGTCCGGGATGGAACTGTGCAGTCACGAACTAGGGATGGTTGCTACGAAGCTACGGGAGGTAACCAAGCTGCGCTGGCAGCTTTTAAAGAGTTAACAGTCACAGTGACTATCTTTCCCTTTTGTTCAAACAACCCCCTCCTTAGCTAGACCTGGTTAACTTACAATACGACTTGCAGCTAATATTGGTCAGTAATTTATTTGAAATATGTCTACATTAGAAAAACTAGATTTTTTTCTTCTTCAAATCACTCTAAAATATCAAAACTTATAAACTTTCCTTTGCTGCATGGAGGTTGCTCATGTGGAGGGTGTAAAACGCCCATGGCTCGGGGATATAGATCACGCCAGGGTACTTCTTCCTGAGAATTTTGTCATTCCACAGCCAAATCACCCAAACAGCAATTAGGACCAATGTTATGATGAAGGAGTAGAACAGAAAAAGCCCATTGCTGTCCAGGACAAGTCCTTTGCGTTTCTGGTGCATCACTAAAGCCATCATGGCAAAGAAAGTGAAAATGTAGAGGATGAAAATCTGACCCTCTGTCACGAGATACCTACAAAGCAAAAATATTCATTAGTGCCCACTGGGAGGAAGCACAGAGCAAGAGCAGCACCCAGGATGTCTAGCGTTACTTGGGTGAAATGTCTCACCGTGGGGTCCCTCCAGGAGCCTCCTGTGGGAGCTGTGACCTTGATGGCAGGAACTGGCCCTGCTGCTGATACCCAAGGCCCTTGTTTCCTCGTTTTTTGCTCAGACAGCTATGTTGTGCCTGAAGAACTGCTCTGCTCTCTAGCAAGCTTTCCTGGGCACATTTACAAGCCAAGCACTTGAGCACCCACAAAGAGACTTATCTGATTCTGCTGCAGAGGTAAGTACGTACGAGAGGTGCGTGAATGAACGGCCAGCGTCCCGCTCCGCACCTTCTCCCTGCTCTGCCTCTAGGTAAGCAAAGCTGCGCTGTTCTCTACTGCCAACTTTTAAGCGGGTTCGTTTGCAAGTTTCCTATCAGTAACTTACCAATAGGTTTTACTAATGGAACAGGTAAAGAAATGTGTACCCGATATGGGATTTTAAAGTGGAGGGTCTCACTTTGTGAACCGGAAGCTTAAACGCATGCCTGAGGCTGGGCTCCATCTCTGACCCACTGGGGAGGGAAAGGGGTTCGGGTGGGCACTGATGGCAGGACGACCCACAGACACGGCCCCGCTTTGCTACAGGGCAGCGCTGTGCTTGCAGGCTGCTCTTCATGAATCTGTCCAAATTGCTTCCAGTGACAGTAAAAGCCATCTGCTCCTCATTTTAAATAGGGAAACTGAGGAGAGCAAATCAATAAGGGAGCCAAAGAGAGTCTTAAACAAGGATAGCACAATTACAAAGGGACTTTGTACTCTCAGTGTCTTCTCTGAGTGCAGCCCCAGTACAGCACGGGAGGGCTTGCTCTTAAGCTCAAGATCGAAATAATAAATACATGTCCTCTGGGATACATGGATGTATGTGGTTATTAGTCCAAAAATCCATTTCTCCCCTGTTGTACCTGGCAGTGGCCAGTCTTGGTTGCTAAAGGAAAAGGGTGTTAGTAAGACAGCAAAGCTAGTTACCCTTCCCTGGCACACCTTCCTGATTGGTAATCAGCTGCTCAGAGGCTTCCTGATCTGCAGGCTGCATCTGGGCTGTCCTGTCTGGCAGCCACACAGGGAACTTCTCTTCCTCGAGTCTGTCTGTCTGCTTTGGGGCCACTCGCTCCCCAAGTTTCTTGTGGCAGTGAGTCCCACAGCTGTAGTTATGCGCTACATCAAGAAACACTACTCCTTCATATTTCTTCAAACCCTGCTGCACGGTAAGGCACTGGGTACTCTCTGGTTCTTATCTACAAGAAATGGTGAATAATCATTACTAGTTCCTTTTTTCTTTCTCCTCCCACACCTCCTGTGTTGCACAGACCTCTGAGCATGAATCAGTACAGTGCTTTCAGTCTGAGAGAGTCCATCTGCCGGGGCAGGTGGAGTTAACAAACAGGTGTCTCCTTAAACAGACCTGCAATGAGAAACTGCCACGCTGATGGGAGGAAGTAAAAGGAGTTATGCTTGCTTGTTCTTAAATTGCTAGCACACAAACTGCAGAGTTTCATGCTGATGTATTTAAAGGAAGTGCAATGGGGTAACTGGGAACTGACCAAATCATCCTGATGATTTTGACTATCAAAAATTAATTTACTGTATAAAAATAGTCTCAACAGGGGGTAAAGCCACAGGCAAGAGAGAACATCGTCTCAGAAGATGAATGACAAGTTGTTTGGCTGCCATCAGGGAAACCATTTGGGAAGATGAGGCTAATGAAAATGGGAAATAAATAAGACCTCTCTCAAAAGGCTATTTGGACCCGCAGGGTGAACTGAAGAGGCAGCATAAGAGCATCACACAAATGGTCTGGGCTCTGTGTAAAACCTCCAGATGACTGACGAGACAATCTCTGTTACCATGAAAAACCTGAAATCAGGTGGATGAACTGCAGACACCAGGTGACCACCCCAAAATCTTCAAAGAACACAGGCTCCCTTAATAGAAACTAGCAGGCTTTAAAGAGGGGACAGACAGCAAATACTGGGGAGGCTGAAAGCCTGAGCTCCAGAGATAAGAATATCCTGTATCAGGATTCCTGAGACAGAGGAGGAAAAGTACTGACTTGATTGCTGATCAGGTGGGTTTGGAGCCACTGGTGCAGGGTGAGACCATCTCCCACAGCAAAGGGAGTGGACTTGTCTCCAGAATACTCCAGTGTCCGAACCACCAGTAGAAGGGTTATGTAGGATGGAGAGGTGCCTCACAGAGCCCAAAGAAGCAGCTCTCCTTTGCTAATAGATGATCTTCCCTTTGCTGAGTACACCCAGCTCATCTGTGCTACTTCCTGGATGAAAATTTTACCTGTGACTCATAGGGCCTTTGTGAGCACAGAGCTGAGGCCTTGCCTCTCCCAAAAAGAGGGCACGGCCCTTGCAGAACCAGCTGGGCTGAGTCTACCTGCTCCCACTTCTTCAGTCAGTGGGGACAAGGTGGATGAGGAAACGCACCCAGCAGTGACAGAGCGCACCACACTTACAGGTGAAGCTAAAGTTGGCCCAGCAGAGCTCAGGCCCAGACAACTTGCATAGACTAAACAGGCTGCAAATTTCAACAGATTTGATTTCTGAGACTGGCACAGCAGAAGCTGCAGCAAATTCCACTATGAAGAATGGAGAGCTTCTGCCTGCATGCTGCAGAGCCACCTGCATTGTGCCTTGAGCATGTCCTGCCCTCTCCATCCCTTCCCCTGCCCAGAAAGGACAAAAACCACTTACCAGTAATAAAGGCTGCTTGGCCCCATTAGAAGCAATGCAGCCATTGGCATCCTGCTCTCTTCTTCAACAGGAGTGAAGCAGCCAGTGAAATATATAAACAGTATCAGAAAGAAAGGGATGTACCTGTGAATGGAAACAGACCTCCTATAAGGAGTGAGACTGAAAAATAGCACCTCTGTACACTAAGTCCTGCAGCCTTCACTTCTGCATCATGGCCTGGCCGGTTTTCCACAAGCATTCACCTGTTCTGTCTACTTTATGGTCTCAGAAGCAACAAGGGAAGCGAGAACCTTGTGGTAACAGACACTGCGTGCATTACTTCAGCATAGACTACCTGTTAGCTTCCAGATTAGCTCTGCTAATCTTTCACCAGCAGGCAAGTGTTGATAAAACCCCTCCAAATCTAAATGATGCATTAAGACAATTCCTGTATTGAACCTATGAATGCATTTGGCCAAAGAGCAGAATCAGAAGCCAGTCAAGGCTGCTCCAATCATAGGTGCCTGAGTTGGTGAAGCAACGTGCAGCTGGACCGCCTGTAAAAACTGCAGGGCCTAACGCCATAAGGTCATTATGCCCACTGTGACTGTAAGGCTACAGCCTCTCTGCAAGTGTCACAGCTGTTGCTATGAGATTACCATTGTGTTAATAAAAGCCAAAGGCCTGGCAGTGCCTAGAGCAGGGCTATTGTATGTCCTCACTATGCAGAGCACTTCTGAAGATAATTAGACTTCTGGGCTCTCGCAGGAAAAGCCAGAGTTTGCTGATTAGGTCAAACACTGGGTTCAAGTGCTCAGTCGAACAATTGTATTTGTTACACTCCCAGACTCAAAAAGCTGTTTAAGCACATTGTGTTGTGTTAAAAACTAAGCCACAGGAAAGCAGGACACGGACCAGGATTTAAACAAACTAACAAAGTCCTTTTTTAAAGGAATGGAATTTGCTTGCTTTGTAGTTCCCAAGGAACAGCAGAGAAATCTGAAGTAGCCTGATGGGAGAAAGACTTTCCTCTGTACATTAGAGAGACTTAAGGTTATCTGGCAGCAGATAAAGGGACAGACAGTTCTCTCTGGGGTCTTCAGTACAGGCAGAGCAGTGAGACCAGCCCACTCAGGATACAGGACATGTCTATGATGGCTGCTGCTCGGCCACCATCACTGCCTGGCTGCAAGAGCCACGCCAGCGAGGCAGGTGCAGATCTGGACCTGATGCAGCCTGCGGAGGCACAAGCAGGTGATCAGCACACCTGCAATATTGCAGGAACCTGACTGTTGATTTAGATGCAGCTCTCCACTAAAGCACGTGCCAAAGCGGCCTGTCTCCCTATACATTTTGTGAGAAAATTGGATTGTCAAAGCTCATACTGGGGGATTGGAGGCAACCAGCACCATTCTGCAGAAGCCACACATTCAAACAGAAAAGCGTGCTCTAGCAAAAGTGTGCTGAGTTCCTGGTGGGGAGGGACACCTGCCTGAGCTGAGGCTAAGTCTGGTTCAAACACACGAGGCTAAAAACAGCAGGTGGGTAAAGAGTGCAGATATTTATTCCCCCAGAGTGAATCTGCACTCTGGGGCCAAGGGGATAGTTTTGTTCTAAAATGTGATCCTGCTCTCATGCTCAAGCTAGTAATGGTACAACCATGTAGTGACTAGGGTTATTTGGCTGGTGGATCAGCAAGTTGATTCAGCAGCACAAGTGGTCACACAAGGACTAGATATACTCTAAGCAGGGGATACAGATGGAACTGGAGTCACACTGGCTTAAGCCTCCTGTTGAACTGGACCAAGTGCTGCTAGGATCAGCTGTTGGCAACAATGCTGCTGTGGTGGTGAAATCTGAACCTGACTGAACTCCCTGAATCAGCACAGTTGGGAGTACTGGGACCATGTAGTCTCTGTCACTGGTCTAGCTACATAAGCAACCCTCCACTCCAGAAGGGTCGCTAAAAGGATGCACAATAAAGGAGGAAAATGAGCTAATGTCTACAGCATCCTGGAGAAACTAGGCAAAAATGAAGCTGTTTTAGAGTCAACCTCCAGAGGAGCAAAAATACAGTCAATGAGTTTGCAGAATCCTTAAACTTGCACTATAAACTATCTCTTTATCTGGGCATCTCATAAAAGAGGCCACTAAAGGGAGAAAAGAGAGGAGCTGTTCCTCTGTTCACTGCAACTGTCGAACCACATGTGTTAGAAATATCAGTGAGGATGACAGAGATGGAAAAAACTAGCGGGGATATGAAATTTTCAAAGGGAGAAACCCACTGTACTGCCAGTAGCTATAAGAATGTTACCTCTAACTATATCTCATCAGCTGTGTTTTGTTTTTTACACATTAAGCTATGAACAGAACAGATCTACCTTTCTTTGTGGCACGTTCTGAGGTCCACTAGATATGCTGTAAAATGCTTACCACATTGAATGACCTAAATATTCATCGTAGTAGTAGAGCAGCTCGAAGGAATCAATCTGAAATGCAATGAAACAGATTTAAAATGATAGAGGAACAGTACACTATTAAATAAGAACAAGAAATTTATATTTTTAAGTGTTTGCATAAAATACAGCCTCTTTACCAGTGTCTCTGGCTTCAAGTTTTTGATGATTGGATTCTCTCTTACAGACAGATGGTGCTGGTAGCCACTGAAAATCAAGCGATGGTTTACTGAGTCTCCAACCAAGTGGATGCTTGCTCCCATGACAAACATGATGATGCTGACGTACACCATTGATCTTGGTAAGGTCTTAGGGGATCTTTCAATGAGCTAAAAATATTGAGACATGTTGAACAACGAGGAAGTTTGAGGAGAGAAGCACGACGCTGTAACTGATCCTGCTCTAACTTAATCGTGGCTAGCAAAAATAATCTAAAACCAAGCAAATACCTGTAAAAAATACTGTAGGTTATGTTGTCATAGCAGAGCTGAGCTGCTGTCCCCAGCTGTTAGCAGCCCGACTGGAAAATAAACATAGCCTATCACGGACAAATCAGTGTGACTGGACCTGAAGAGAATGTACTTCTCTTTTTGCAGTTATGACTCCAAAACACATCTCCGATACATTTCCATTAGCCTATGTGGCTTTGAGTTTTGGGTATGCACTTCTATCCTTTTTTGCAGCTATGAAAACAGACTTTGTGGCCTTGTTAAACCTTTCTGCATACAGTACCCCTTACTAGGGTCAATTCTCAGACTAAGTCATCCAGTGTTTCCAATACAGTACTCAAAGCAATTTATTCACCAGATATGATCAAAAACATGATTAATTAGGAACAATAAGGCAGCTGCTTTCTGTATTTCCTTTGCTAAATCTATCTGAAAGCCTCTCTGTGCCCTCCAGTGGTGAGAAGAACCCCTAGCATCACTCCAGCTGAGAGCACAATGCACTTAACTCCTTTGGTTAAGAGACAATTGTTCATTTATAATTCTCTGCTAGATTTTTCAAAGATCTCTTTTTGGACTGTTTGGGTTTTCTTTTTTTCCTCCCTAATGGAATTTGACTTCCTGTTTTTTGTGTATTTGTTTCTAAAGAGGAAGTTTCATTTACACCAAACTAATATATAGGAAAAATCCATTCACCAACAAAACAGGTTGGTCAGTGAGGCAACCGTTTTGAGCACCAGCAGTCAAATTTAATGATGGAGCGCTCCCTGTACCATTTTGTGGTCTGCTCAAGTCTGGGTGGAGACAGGTGGGGCTGATGTAGAGCCCCAGTAAGACCCAGGGCCTGAGGCAAGTTTGTGCAAGCCAGGCTGGGGAACAGAAGCAAGCTTTATCTGGAAGGGAGCTCTTCACCAAACTTGCAAAGTGGGAAGATAAAGTACTTTGTGATTTGGGACCCAGCAGATGGGAAGCTTAATTATTCTCTTTATGCCTCAGAGAATGAACCACAGAGACCTCCTAAGAGAAAACAGCAGTGTGACTGTTTTTGTGGTCATTTCATAGAAGAGAATCATGCATGGCTAGGCTGTTTCAAATCAGCCCCGACTTTCCCAAAATCTCATTGCCTCTGTTAGGAAAGAACATGAAGAAGAAATGTTAGGTCTGCCTCAGAAACTTGGGGCCAGAGTGAACGCGTCAGTCTTGCTCTGCTGGAGGATCAGCAGTGGTGACCTTTGGCTTTCCATCTCTGCACTGCCAAATCAGCTTTGCAGCCCTTCATAGATGGTCTCTACATGCACTGAAAAGCTCCTTATTTGTATTTAATTTTGAGGCTTAACTTTCCCTTTCTGTGTAACTGCTGTACAAATGTCAAAGGACTCACAGATAAGTAAGGAGAATAAAAGGCTCAGGAAAGCTCTCGTCTGATGAGAGGAAAAGGTTGGACGCTTCCTTTGAGAGGACCCTGGATAAGAGAAATGTATCCTGAATAACAAATGACTTTCTTTGTGTGTACCAATCCTCCAAGCTCTGCTGCCGAGAAAGCCAAAGACAGCAAATTTTAGCCTGATGAACACTTAACCTGTAGAAATCAGTTGTGTCAGACTGTGACAGATCAGACAGTTTCATACACTTCAAATCCCCCAAAGGACTGGATAGTAAATATTCCTTTTTTGGCCACAAGGGCATTTAGAAACTCCCATACTCTGGAGAGAATGAACCATTTACATCTCAGGACATAATTCAATTTCTAGCTAATGAAGGTTAAAATATATTTATAATTGCTTTCTCATATCTTCTGGCTGCTAAGTATTTAATATAAGAAGATTTCTAATGATACAACAGTCTTTAACCTTGTAAATGGTTTACATGATCCAGTGGCTGGCAGCTGAAGCTAGATATATCAAGCTAAAGATATAATTCCAATGTCAAAGAGCAAGTGTAATTAAGCACTGAACAATTTAGAAAATCTACTATAGTTCCAGCTTTGTTAAGGTCTTTAAATCACGGACGGTTGTCATCTTAAAAATATGCTTTAGCTCAGTCAGGGTGAAGGACTCAGAATTCCACTGAAGTTGGAGTTACTGTGGGAAATAATCTGCTTTGTATATGCAGGAAATATGATTAATAAGCAAAGTGATTTCTTCTGGGCTTAAATTTCTGCAGGCTTCTCCTGGAAATTTTGCTTCTGTTAAAGGCTGAAGGCTGACTCACAAGGGTCACATACAGAACCCAGTCTGACCACATTTGCTTCAGTTCATAAAGAACAGGCAGAGAAACCAGTCAGGACTCCTACAAGCTCATGATATACAAATGGCATAAAAATGAGAGAGAGAGAGACTAAATTTTCCTTCCATGGCCTAGGAGTGGCTGCTGTAAAACTTGCTGAAAACACTTTTGTCAGAAGGGTGGGGAGATGGTTAGTGCCTTGCTGCTGCCATTCGGTACCTTAAATTCTTTCTGGAGTAGAAAAAATCTGACCTACAGTAGAACTGCCTCATTTGCAGATATTTGCGAGTAGCTAACGTTTGTTGAACAAGCATTGAACAAACATTGAGAAATTCTTGTCCTTTAGAAAACTGTATTATGTACTCTGCTTTTACAGGTAATGTTTCAAAAATGAAACACTTGAGCTTTGAGGCTTACCTTTAGCAGAAGAAATGGTGTGATAACATTGTAAGCCATGTGGAAATAATCTCCAGCACTTGGTTTGTTTAGCGGAAACCACTCCAAAGGTAGAATAATCTGAGGAGAGAAGAAAGAAGCACATCAGTATGTTCTCATGACACAGTGGGCAATTACTATGTTTTACTTTTAGAATATCTGGAGCCCCTAGTAACTGGCTGAAAGACAGTGAGAAAGAAAGTCTTTGTTTTGGACTGCTGCTTTTTCCTAATTATTATGGTTTGAGTTAACAGCCAACTAGCTGATCTGACTTCACATAGTTGTTAGTAACAAAATTGAGCAACTCTTCTGCAGTACATAGAGCTAAAAAATATTTTGTAAATGTGCACTAAAAGAACAATGTATTTAAATCTCTGTCATTCACTCTTAGAGCACTACCAAAAGCCAATGTTGTGAAGCTATGTGGCTGGGTGAAAAAGGCATTCAGGAATCCCACAGCAACGCATTCTGTGTTTAACACTTAGTCATGTTCAGATGGTGGCAACAGCAACAAAAAAAAACGTACTTCAAGGCAAAGACCACATCTGTCCTGCCATGCATTCTCTGGAGAGCAGGGGTCTCAGTAGTTCCTAAACTCAAGACCTACAGGCAGGGTACTGAGAAGAACAGTATAAACCTCTCTAGTTAGTTTTTACGTTATGAAAACATAAAGCTGCATGATAAGTGACTTGGAACCAAGTTTCCAAGATACCTTCCTTGCTACTTGAGCAACCTGCTTGGTAAATTATTCGTGCCAATATGTCACAGTGGCCCTGACATTTTCCTCAAGGATGTCACTTTGGTGAAGGTAGGCAGTTCATAGAAACAGTCCATCAGCCTACAGGGGAAGTTTTGAGTTGAACCATCACAACTCTGCTATCCCATATCCTAAACAAGTAAAGTGCAACACCCAGCAGGCCTGCCTCCGTCACACTTACCATCGCAATGGGACGCCCGAAGTCCAGCACCCAGTTCTGCAGAGTAAAGTAGAACCACAGATCAAAATGAAATTGAGAAGTCTTGAAGGTGTCTTCGCTCTTGACAGCTCCATGCCTAATAACAACAGAAGTCAAAGTGTCAGCCTGCTGGGGTCTAGCCTCGTCAATGACTCCAGTTTTATTGTTGGTTGTTTTTTCCTTTCTCCACCCCCTCTCCTCAACCATCCCTCAAGATTTGTGTAAGACTAAGGGAGAGAGTATATTTCAAGTGATCTTGGAAAATGACAGTCTTGCACTGTGCAGTGGTCACAGATCATGCCTCGAGAAGCAGAAACTCAGGGAGCAAATAAAGCATGAAGAAATGGGCCAAATATCTGAGGTCATACACCAGGTTTCTGAAGAGGCAGGGGACAGAAGCCAAATCTGTGTCCTTGCCCATAGCATGTGTCTTCCTTGCTGACAGTGCATTTCTTGGATTTGAGATCTGTGGAGTAACGACAAAGTTGAGACTCCAAACAGAGGAGTAGGCAGAACAGAAAGGCAAAGCATCATTAACAAAAATTGGCGCATCCCTGTAAGAAGGCTGTCAGTGACTGCAAAGTGAGCACAAAAGCAGTATGAAAAGCTTTAAGTGTTAAATTAAGTGCAACTATTTTTAACTTTTGCATGACAAAGCAAAATTAAACTCCCACAGCATTTCTGGTGAATGCTAAAATGCATTAATGCCTGGTGCTACTCAAGCACAGGGAAGCTCTGGATGTGTTTTCACCTTGATGGCTGAAGATTATTCTCCTCTACCTCTGCAGAACAACTCTGCTGAAGCCTTTCCAGCAAACAACACTCCAGCACTGTCAAACCTTCACCTCCCTACATGAAAAGCAGCTGTTTTATCCTGGCTGTACCGCAAATTGTTCTTCTGTGGTGCTGTGATCAGAAGGGCATGGCTGTACTGTGCTACCTGAACGCATGGTCCAAACCTCAAGGGCAGAAGAAGAGCTGTGGTGCCCTAGACGAGCCAGGGTACCCTAGAAGAGCCAGAATACATAGGATGAGCCAGTGAACCTGGGGTACCCAGGACAAGCGGGAGGAAACCTGGGAAAGCAGCGGTTCCTCAGATGACCCGAGATAACCTAGATAATCTGGGATATCCTGAAGAAGCTGGGCATCCTGGAGAGATGTGGCTCCCTGGAAGAGGCTGGGAATTGCAGGTGAGCTGGGGGACCATGGATGAGGCTGGGGCATCCCAGATGAGCCGGGGCACCCTGGACAAGCTGTAGTTCCCTAGAGAGGGCTGGGGGGGAACCCTGCACAGTCTGAGTTTCTCCATGTGATCTGGGATAACCAGGATAAGATGGGGTACTGTGGAAGAATTGGGGACTCTGGATGAGAGCGGGACACTCTGGACGAGCCAGGATATCCTGGACATGGCAGCAGTACCCTCGATGAGACCAGGGAACCCAGGAGGAGCTGGGGGGGGGGGCTGTATGAGGCTGGAATATCCTGGAAGAGTTGGGGAGGAGAAGCAGGATGAAGCTGTGGTACCCAGGACGAGCCAGGAGGCCCAGGACAAGGTCGTAGTAGCCAGGATGAGCCGGGATATCCTGGACAGGGCGGTGGTACCCTGGATAAAGCCTGGAGAAGCTGGGGGGGGGGACGACTGGGCAAAGCTGTGGTATCCGGGAAGAGCCAGGACACGCTGGACGGGATGGGGGGGGCGCAGACGAGGCTGTGGCAGTCGGGACGAGCCGCGACACCCAGGACAGGCCCGAGCGCTCGTGGGCCCCGGTCGAGGCGGGGGCGCCTCCTCCCCGCCGGGGCGGTCCCCGCGCGCCGCCCCCGCCTCCCCGCTGCTCACCTGCCCGGGTGGAGGGGCCCGGAGAGCTGCGGGGAGCCCGGGGCCGCCGCCGGGTGCGGCCGCCGCCGCGTAGCGCCCTGCATGTGCCCGCGCCGCCCGGGCCCCGCCTCGGCGCCGCCGCCCCAGCGCGGCTGCGCGGCCCCGTCGCCATGGCGACAACCCCCCCTCCGCCCGGGCCCTGCAGCCCCAGTGCGGCTGCGCGGCCCGTCGCCATGGCGACACCCCTCCCTCCGCCCGGACCCTGCCGCCCCAGTGCGGCTGCGCGGCCCCGTCGCCATGGCGACAACCCCCCCCTCCGCCCGAGCCCCGCCGCCCCAATGCGGCTGCGCGGCCCGTCGCCATGGCGACAACCGCCCCTCCGCCCGAGCCCCGCCGCCCCAATGCGGCTGCGCGGCCCGTCGCCATGACAACACCCCTCCCTCCGCCCGGGCCCCCGTCGCCCCAGTGCGGCTGCGCGGCCCCGTCGCCATGGCGACAACCCTCCCTCCGCCCGGGCCCCCGTCGCCCCAGTGCGGCTGCGCGGCCGCGTCGCCGTGGCAACGCCCCCCCCCCCCCAGCCCGTGGCGGCTGAGGCCTGGCGCCTCATCGCACTGCTGCACTTTCGACTCGCCTTAATGTTATAACAAATATCCCCGCCGAGCCCGAGGGACGTCGCCTTCGGGAGGGAGAACCACGCAGCTGGCGGGCGAAGGCAGAGAGGCCGAGCTGCGGCAGGAGTGGGCTGGGGGAGCTGCGCGCGGGCAGCACAAAGCAGCTTGCTCCAGCTGCAGTTCCTCAGCTAAATAACCGGGCGAAAAGGCCCAAACAAACCCGCTGCGGCTGAACTGCCGGGTGGGATTTGGGCTTTTTGTGTACAGATGCGCCTCCAAGACGCGGTGATGCTTTAGGAGAGGAGCTGTGAGATCGGCTTATCCGAAGAGGGAGGGAAATCATTGCAAATCCGATGAGCCTGCGACCTCCCCCCTCAGCGCGCCACCCCTCTATTCCACACGGAAAATCTGGGCGGCTTATTTTGGCCTTCCCTGGCCAAAGCACGCTCAGATAATCTTTGCTATTTTTAAAATAGAGGAAGGGGAGAAGGATGATGTTTAATGCTTTAAGTGCTGTGTGGCTCAAGCCTGTTGGCCCTGAAGTACCTCTGCTGTCTTTAGAGTCTTCACCTTCTGGCCAACATACTCAAAGATGAATAAAGGCAAACAGACAATGTGGAAAATATAAATTGTCTCACGCAATCAGTGTATCGTTTTAAGTGTAAGCTTTAATTGAAATAAGGTGTTGAATCTGGCTTATCACCATGAGCAAATCACCAGACATGGCATGCCTCGTTTCCATTACCTCTGCAGCGAAAAGCTTGCATTTTGCATCTGAGTGGTGTAAAACAGAAGGACCGTTCAGTCCTCTTATCTCAAAGCTCTAAACACAAGAAGGACAAAGCCGAGCATGGGAGGAATTTTGCAACTGTTCGTCCTGGGTTTGTTCTGATAGACCCGTTTGGCTTCTTTTTCATTTAGCTGCAAGTCCAGCGTGGCCGGTTGCCTGCCCTCGCCAGAGGCAGCTCAGAGGAAATGACTTTATTCCAGCAAGGCAGGAGCTGTTGGTGCTGCTCCTAGCCACACTTGGTTCACTGCTGCCCTACGTTTGTCGCAGACTGAATCCTGTCAAGTTGGGACAAAGCAGTGCTCACATTTCACTCGTAGTAATAGTGTGAGGCAGTGAAAGATTGGCACCTCCTGAGGCTCATGTTTAAGGATCTAAAATGGGCTGTGTCTGCTTTTGGCACAAGTAGAACTCCCCAAATGAATATATAGTCTAAGATGTGCTGCTCCTCTGGGGAAACGGGTACGTAACGGACTGAACGGTTTGATGCCCTGAGACTTCCCTTCAGCTTCTGACCCTGCTGCTAGGCAGTTTAATGAAACAAGCATTTGAGGGCTGAGCATGATGAGAATCGATACTTGCACAGAGCAAAACCCTCGCAGGGTCAGCTTCTAGCTGAGATTATTAGCAATAATTACACTGATAAGTTAGTATTTCTGTTTCCTTGGCTGTGTCAGTCTACGGAGTTGAGATGGTAACTGCAGATAATAATTTAGAGCTGTGTAATAGCTTTCACACTGGCAGACCGTGGTCCAGGCTGCAATGAGCTCTGTTGGAGTAGTTTCCCATTGAGTTTCCCATGGAGGCTCTGAGAGGCTCTGGAATAGAAACCTTAATTTGTGCTCAGAGCGATGCTCTTTAGGAGGGACAGTGGCTCCGTTAGTGCTTCTACAAAAGGAACCTGTTGCATCTTTCCTGCCAATACAGTGGAGAACTTGGACATCTGCAGCTTTGGCTAGAAAAAAATAATTTCCATGAAAAGCAGAGGAGATCCTTGAAGGAATGGAGATAGGTTCCACTTAACGTGAACCCGGTTGTCGAGCTGTAGCGTACACTTTTCTGTGGCTGTTAAAAGTTGATCCTCACTGACTGAACAGCTCCGAGCTGACCGTGTCCTGACTCGCACCGCTCCCGTCTCCTCCGGCCTCCTTTCGGCCGTTGCCGCCAGCCCAGCTGGGCCATCGCTCCCATGCATAATGCACGGCCCCGCTCGTACGAAACTTTCCACAAAGCGCCGCGGCTCTCGTTGCATGATTTTTAATTAACTATTAATAGGGCCGATACCGTATCCCCTCCAAAATGACGGCACGTGTCGGGCGGCAGGGCGGTTAGCGTATCGCTTTACTCGCCACGCCGTTTATTCGTATAAGCGAAAGGCCGGAGCCCCGCCACCCCCCGGGCCGGCCGCCCCCGCTGGGGAGCCGGGTCCCGTCCCGCACGGGCCGGGAGGGCAGCGGGGAGCCCCGGAACGCCTCTGCGCCGCCGCCGTTTCCCGGGGGCGGCGGGCGCGCTGCGCCGCGGCGCTTCCGCGTTCGCTTCCGGCGGCGGCGGGGGGAGGAGCGGCCCGGGGACGCCCGCCTGCCCCGCGCGTCCCTTCCGGCGACCCGTAGCGGCGCCCCGCGCCCGCCGCGCCGACCGGAGCGCGGCCTTCCGCGGGGAGGCGCGGCGCGTCCCGCGCACTCGCCCGCTGCAGGCCCCTGTGGGCCCCCGTAGGGCCCCGCTGCGAGCCGGGGGGAAGCGGCGCTGAGGCCGCGGGTTCGCGTCCCCGCTCCGGCGCCGGGCCCGGGGGGGGGGAGCTGCGCGGCGGCGGTGGCGGCGGCCCCGGGGATGGGCCGAGGGCCCGGGGCGGGCGGCCGCAGCCGGGCGTCGCGGGGCGGGTGAGGCGGCGGTGGGCGCTGGGGCTCCCCCGCCTCCCCGCCGGTCCGGAGGGGCTGGCCGGGCCTGGGGGGCCGCTCGCCCCGAGGGGGCCGCATGTGCCCCCCGCCGGGCACCGAGGCAGGACGGAGGAAGCGGAGGAGGAGGGTGAGGCCGCCCCGGCCGTGGCCCCGGCCCCAGCGGCGGCGGGCAGGCCCGGGCGGCGGGCCCGGAGCCGGGAGGAGGAGGAGGCCGCCATGGAGGGCCTGGCGGGCTACGTGTACAAGGCGGCGAGCGAGGGGCGCGTGCTGACCCTGGCCGCCCTGCTCCTCAACCGCTCCGAGAGCGACATCAAGTACCTGCTGGGCTACGTCAGCCAGCACGGCGGCCAGCGCTCCACGCCGCTCATCATCGCCGCCCGCAACGGCCACACCAAGGTGGTCCGCCTGCTCCTGGAGCACTACCGGGTGCAGACCCAGCAGACCGGCACAGTCCGCTTCGACGGGTACGTAGAGCGCCTCGAGCGCCTCGCCCTCTTTCCTTCCAGGCCGAGCCCGCTGGTGCGAGGCACCTCGTTCAGCACGACCTTCCTGCGAGCTGCTAAAGCTCATCGCCCTCGTTTTATTGCTCATCGAGCAGCTGCGTGGACAGCGGAGCACCTTACGGACGGCCGCTCCCTCAGCTGGCGTTCATAAAGCTGCCGTAAGCGCCGTAGATGCCCGTGTTGTTCCAAAATTCCCCAGTGGAAGTTACGGCGAGGATCGTGGCCTTGCTGTGGCCTGGCACGCTGCGCCGCACTAGGCGGGTGGCCTTTTCTGCCCGAGCCGCACCAAAACGTGCCGCTCTGTGACATCACCTGGGGCCGCGGGTCGCGGGAGGCTTCGGGTCGTCCCCCGGAGGCCGGGTGAGCGTAGGGTGAGTGCTGTCCGCGCGGCGAGAGCCACGCCTCTGCCTGCTCCCACTGTGTCTTTTTGCACGTCCGGTTTGGACAGATGTGCAGATCGCATAGGGATCGCCCCTTCCTTCACCCCTCAAAACCAACGTGCAGGATGGCCCAGGGTGACAGGTGACGTTTTAAGACCGGAGGTGAGGAAAAGTGTACCGTCTCTCCGAAGCAGCAGGGGGAGGTAGGAGGAAGGGAATGCATTGCTTTGAGCTGGGATGTGGCCAGGACAGTGGTGTTCGTGCTCCTGTTCTTGGAAAAGGCTGGTTTCTGATCTCAGGGAGCTGGCTGAAGACAGGTTGTCCAGGTGCATGACACTCCGACACATTTGTTGTGGTGGCCATCCACATGCTTAGAAAAAGAAAGAAGAAATTGTTGTTGTTGGTAGCAGCTAACTCTTGTAGCCAATGTCTGTATGTAGAGACTGTGTTGTCAAATCATATTTGTAAATGGGTTTGTTCTGTGAAGTGTGGCTAGATCATTGCAGAAAGCTTGTTACTAAATGAATTTTAACTTCCTGACAGTGCTAGTGTATGTATTTTGGTACAGCGAAGTTACGTGCTGAGCTGTTACCAGACTTTGAAGTAATGCTACCTGTACTCAGGTTACGACTGCAGGCTGCTGTATTTGCGCATTCCTGAACTTCGTTTTTATTAGCGTCACTCTCTCTCTTGTTTTTAAGATCTCCCACAGTGCTCAGCAAGTACTTGCTCATCTGTGATTCTTAAAAGTGAGGCTGACTAATCATGAAGCTACATTTGTTTTATGAACAGCTTCAGGTTTTGCAGGTTGCTTACTATATGCTACAGGTATTAGAAAGGGAGCTCACTGCAGGTGCTGAAGGAGTAGTGGGCCCCCAGTGATAACTTCCATCCAGCTTCGGCTTGACAGGCAGCAGTTACGTCTGTGTAGCTCCACCTAACTAAGGAAAAACTACTGATTCTCATGTGCTGAGTGAAGGAGGAGAGGCTGACTTGCTTGTGTGTTTTTTTTCCTATTCTTTTCCAACCTTCCTTTCACAAACAAAAATTGGGAATGCCTAGGCTGAGGGAAGTCTGTCCTGATTTTAGGTAGAGGAAAGGCCTCTGCTGGCAGGCAGTGCTAGAAAGGGTCCCGCTTTGCTGCTGCATTTTCTCTTTTCTGTTGCTGGGCATTGATGGGCTGGTGACTCTGCTTGCCAGAGCTGTGGCCCGATAGAGATTAAAGGAAGTGTTGTCTGAGCCACAATGGGCACAGTGTGCCATCACCTCTTCTCTGGCCTCGCTAGGAGGGGCAGCCTCGCGAGGAGTCCCCAGATCAGATGTCCCTGGATCACACTTGGCATTATTTTCATTCCTCTTATCATCTTATGACACAGAAAATCCACTTTGGCCTTTGGACTTGTGAATATATATATACCTGTAGCACACCTATAAATTACTTGGTTAACAAATCTTAGATCCTGACACTGAAATCTCTACCTCTGTTTTAATATAAAAGTGCTCTTTAGTATGGTTATTTGCAAAATAATGAACTTACTGTGAGTGAAGGTAGCCACATCTGCTCTATAGACATTTCTGCATTCCAGAGCTTTGGCATGGCCTCTGGAGCATTGTCTATAGGTGTTGAAGTTACAAGTAGCCACGCAACTGTTCCTACTAGGCTGCAACAGTTTTGTGGAGTGATAGAAACCACTGTTAAAATTAAGTTCGTGTGCAACAGTATTTTAACTTTGGAAAACGTGACTTTGTGGACACGTGGAAATAAGATATTTGTCCTTCCTCCGTGGTTTGGGATGTGCTTCGAGTGTATATTAACTGCAGTGTGAACGCCTCCTGTTTCTACATTTAAGTGCTACTTCAAAGACGTGGTGGAATGGAAAGAACATCAGCCTTTATCTTTGTAATTATGCGACATGTTGGATTTGGGAATGAAAACAGCTAAAGAAACCGTGATTCCTTTGCTAAACTTAACTGTCCTCTCATTTATGAGTGCCAGTAAGCTGTCTACATGGCCATAATGTAAAACAGATCTCTGAAACAAAACTGCTTAGAATAACCTCTGCTTCTTCTTCTTCTTTTTTTTTTTTTTAGCTAGATTGCTGTGTGCAAACTTACAGTGTGGTCTCACAGACATTGGCACTGTGGAAGGGGTGGCAAATTACAGCACGGGGGCAGAGAGCAAGTGCTAGGATATGAACTTCATAAGCCAGCTTTGCTGCCAAAGCCAGTGTATTGTATAGCTACACCTTTATTCACATCTGTGTTTTGTTCTTTTTGTCAATATGTGAACTTTAAGTTTTCCCTCTAACATGTCCGTTTCTCACATGTGGGATCAAATTGATGGTAATTCTTGTAATCATTCTTCCTGAGGCCTGGGTAGGCTGGGGGCTGGAGCTTGAGGTGGGATCTTCAAAGCGGCCCAGGAAGTGCGAGTGGAAAATGTGGCTAAACCCCTTTGCTGCTTTGAAGTCTCAACTTCCAACGTTTCTTCCTTCAGGAGGTCTGTGTACTTGATAAGACTCGTTCTTTTGCCTTGACCATTCTGGTAAATTCCTTCAAGTATAAAAACAGGATGGCTATAAAATATCTTTAATGGCTGGGTATTTGCTTCTTTGCATGCTGTTCGTCTGTCTTTAAAAGACTCAGCTCTCTTTAAAAGAGCGGCAGTTTAACTGCTTGTTTCTGTCTTTACATTTTTAGCTTTGTTATTGATGGAGCCACAGCTCTCTGGTGTGCAGCAGGAGCTGGACACTTTGAAGTTGTCAAATTGCTTGTTAGTCATGGAGCCAATGTGAATCACACTACGGTGACCAATTCAACTCCCCTGCGGGCTGCGTGTTTTGATGGCAGACTGGACATTGTTAAATACCTGGTAGAAAACAATGCCAACATCAGCATTGCCAACAAGTACGACAACACTTGCCTTATGATTGCGGCTTACAAAGGCCACACGGATGTGGTGAGGTACCTCCTCGAGCAGCACGCCGATCCCAATGCCAAAGCCCACTGTGGTGCGACAGCGTTACACTTTGCAGCTGAAGCTGGCCATCTGGAAATAGTGAGGGAGCTGGTCAAGTGGAAGGCAGCGATGATGGTGAACGGCCATGGGATGACTCCTCTGAAAGTAGCAGCCGAGAGCTGCAAGGCAGATGTGGTCGAGCTGCTGCTTGCTCATGCTGATTGCGATCGAAGAAGCAGGATTGAAGCTTTGGAACTTCTGGGTGCCTCATTTGCAAACGACAGAGAAAATTATGATATAATGAAGACTTATCACTATTTATATTTAGCAATGCTGGAGAGGTACAGAGACAGCGAGAATATAATTGAAAAAGAAGTTCTTCCACAAATTGAAGCTTATGGAAACAGAACTGAATGCAGAACTCCTCAGGAATTAGAGTCTATTAGGCAGGACAGAGATGCCCTTCACATGGAAGGCCTCATTGTGCGTGAAAGAATTCTGGGCTCGGACAATATTGATGTTTCTCACCCCATTATTTACCGTGGGGCTGTTTATGCAGATAACATGGAGTTTGAACAGTGTATCAAGTTATGGCTCCATGCTTTGCATTTAAGACAAAAAGGCAATAGGAATACTCACAAGGATCTCCTGAGGTTTGCTCAAGTGTTTTCTCAGATGATACACTTAAATGAGCCTGTTAAAGCCAAGGACATCGAGAGCGTTCTGAGATGCAGTGTCTTGGAAATAGAACAAGGAATGTCCAGGATCAAACCCACCCAAGACACTGACATCCACACAGCCATGGACAACTACGAATGCAATATTTTCACCTTCCTCTACCTAGTTTGCATCTCTACCAAGACCCAGTGCAGTGAAGAGGATCAGTCACGAATCAACAAACAGATTTACAACCTGATTCATCTCGATCCCAGGACTCGGGATGGCTCTAGTTTGCTGCATCATGCTGTCAATTCCAGTACGCCGGTGGATGACTTCCACACGAATGATGTCTGCAGCTTTCCCAACGCGCTTGTCACAAAACTCTTGCTAGATTGTGGGGCTGACGTGAATGCAGTGGACAACGAAGGAAACAGCCCGCTCCACATCATTGTCCAGTACCACAGGCCCATCAGTGACTTCTTGACGTTGCATTCCATCATCATTAGCCTGGTGGAGGCCGGGGCGCATACAGACATGACGAATAAACAGAAGAAAACTCCTCTCGATAAAAGTACAACAGGGGTCTCTGAAATACTCCTTAAAACTCAAATGAAGCTGAGTCTCAAGTGCCTGGCTGCCCGAGCAGTACGGATCTATAACATCAGCTACCAAAACCAGATCCCCAGAACTCTAGAAGAATTTGTGCAGTTTCACTAGGCTACATAAAATCTTTCATGGTGGTGCTATTTGGTGAAGACATCCACTGCAGACAAGAGAATACATATATATATACAGAGATTTGTTTTTCTCCATTCTTTATTTGTTTGGTTTCTTTGCATTCGGTCTTCAGCCTCAGTTCTTATGCAGATCTTGGAGGGGGGAGAAAAGCCACATAATTTTCCTGTAATCAGATCTGGTGTTTGAGATTTTAGTTTTTTTTTATTAAAAGTTTGCTTTGTTATCTCTTGTTTTATAAACAAAATGAAAGGAAAACAAATGTAATTGGTGCAAAATATTTTGTTTCAAATATACATTTTCACCTACGATTTGCAGTCAAGTGCTTCAAGTAGTTATTTACAAAGGCACCTCTGAAAGCCTGTGTCACCATGCTATCGATACAGTAGCTTTGCAAGTTTAAAATCTTCTTGGAATGAGATGAGAAAAAAACAATTGGAAATTACGTGGTAGTTGGCTAAAAGTGAAGTTTCAACATACAGAGCGTCTTATTGCTCTCATACCTCACCATCTTTTTTATGCCTTTCAGTTAATGCTGAAGATGTTGGTAACATTTTAAATTTTTATTTTTTTTATTAAAATTTGATCAGCAGTTATCAACAGCAACAGAAGTATGGAATGCTCTGTTAGGAAATACAGGTTTCAATTCAACTGTGGGTATGTTCGTCTAAGAACAGTTGAATTATCAAGCTCTTCATTTACAATGCTCCAGTAAGTATTGAATAACTTACGAAAAAGGAACTTGCACATAGATCTGAATGAACCAGAATCATGGTTTCTTTTTATGTAGCTAAGTTGCTCATTTATAAAGATCATGCATGGATACCTAGAAAACTTGTAGGGTATTTGTGTTTGTGTGTGTCCCAACATTTCGAAAAAGGCTTTTAACTTGTTTTGGTTATTTTGATGATGGACATGCACCTTTTTAACTCAAAGTGTGTATAACTGCACTCTTGGATTCCGAATGCTGTATCTTCCTAATGGAGTAGTCTGTCGCCAAAGAGAGTCTTCCTTTGGAGCGTGATACTGCTTGAAACTGGTTTTTCCAATAAGCATGGAGTCTGTGCCTCCCTGAATTGGACTTGAGAATTTTTCCATGATTTTTACTCCTTTCATTATGATGATCTCTATTAAAACTGATTTTTAAAAAATTGTCCTATCATAAGATCTTCTATGGTAAGCAACTGATTGTATAATAAAACTGTTGCTTGAGAAAGTACTTCTCCTTGGTAGAAGTTGCAGATACTCCAACAGTAAAATGTCACTTGTTTTGACAGGCTACTGAAAACTGTTTATTTTAAATGCAGCTTTTTAACTGTCAGAAGATGAAAGAATGTTCTGTAGGTTTTTTAAAACAATCTGAGTAGAACTTTAAGGCAAGATTTGGGCACACGTTTCTATTTGTATTACAAATAAATAAACATTGAATGTGGAATTAGTTTGTAACTCTAGTTTTTGTCTAGTGCCAAGCAGAATAGCACTGCTTTGGTTGTATGGTACTGTAAGCGCTGGCTGGCGTGTCTCCTCAAAGGGAAAAGCTTTAGAAATGTTACGCCTTCTGAACTGCAAACTTCACTCTGCTAGAATGAAAACTAGCTCCTGAAATGGGAAATGTGTTTGCTATCTATATCTCAGGTAGGTTTGGACTACAGCATGAATTTTTTTAAAAAAAAAAATGCAGTTGGATGTTGGGCAAAATGGCAAAGCCAAATTCAGCCACCTGGGGCCTTAATGCAACAAGTGGACTTTATAACACAGTTGGGAAGGTTTTTAGTGTTCCTGTAAACTGTTACCTTCAATGTCTTCCTCTGTGTTGTGAAACGCATCGATTTGAAGTCGTAAGGAAAGCTGGAGCTCTGCGTTTCTCTGAGGCTCTACCGTGGTGATTTTTAGCATGACTGCTGGAAACACAAAAAAATGTTTAACTCGCCGTGGCTCATCTCATGAACTGGTAAAGGCTTTTAATCTCGCGCGTCGGGGCTGCGTCCGTTATGGCTAAAGCTTTGAACCTGTAGCTCGAGCACCCTGAGAACGCACACCGGACGGATTTTCCTCAGGCAGGTTGCTGGTAGCTGGCTTCAGTTAAAATTAACCAATATGCGAATCAATGTGTACGTGCCCTATAGAAAAAAAGAAAGTCTTCTGTTATACTATGCCCCGTGCGTCAAGCAGATCTCCGATACCTTGCTGATCCTTTTGACGTGTGCGCGGCTGTAATTCGTAATGTGCATTTAGTTAAAAACGGGGATCAAGGGTCTGTGAATCTGTTTGACTTGGGAGAGTGGCTGAGAAGAAGGGAGAAAGCTAAACACTTGTTAGTGACTAATATTGTTTGTTATAGAGGTAGTAGTAGATAACAGAAAGCATTCTCAGTTGCTCCAATGGAAGTAATTACCGATTGCTGTATGATTGGTTGAGGCAGTATTTCCTTGCACTGTTTTTCTCAGGATCTGTTTCTGATGTACAGATTATTCTGTGTTGTGTTCTTGTGAAATACCTGTATAAACCCGTTCTTGGAACAGCCATGCATGTTTGAAATATCTGTAGATAACAACAAGGTAAAGGAAGCTCCACTTCCCAAAATTCTGCTTTTTAATAAGAAAAAAATGTTACACCGAGCGCTCTCCTGGGAAAGCTGCTGCTTCCTCGCTGCCTGTAGCTCCGAGCACCCCTCCTCGCCGCGCGCTCTCCGGGGCTCCCCTTGGCCCGTGCTGCTCCCGGGCCGATGTCAGGAGGTGAAGACCTGAGGAGAGAGGCCGCCGTCACCGTCACCGCGAGCAGCAGCGACCCGTCGGCGGAAGGAGGGGCGAAGCCTTGCCGCGGGGCGCTCGGGAGGCTCCAGCCGCCCGGCATCCGCCGCCGCCGCGGCGTCCTGGGGCCCTCGCCCGCCTCGCCTGGGAGATCTCGATCTCCGGCGGCGTTCGCGGGCGGGAAGGGCGCAGGCGCTGATGCCTCCGGGGCAGTTGCTTAAAGCTCCCTGCGAGCGCCCACGCCAAGCGCCGGTGAGTGCCCCGTGCCCCCTCGGTGAGTGCCCCGTGCCCCCTCGCTGCGCCAGCGGCTCCCCAAACGCGCCCTGGGGAGGCGAGCGCGGGGGCCCGCGGGCGCCCGGCCCCGCTCCCTGCAGCCTCGGCCCTCGGCCGCAGCCGGCTGTGCTCAAGCCACAGGTTTTCATATATTTATCCCGTAGGTTTCTGCATCTCCCGTGCCGGGGAAAGCGCTGCACAGGCCCCGACATCAGCGGAGAGCACGTAGCTTAGCATGGAAAACTTTATTTTTTTTCGTAAAAAAAAAAAAATGCATTTTTTGCAACTGGATGGACTCAAATTGTGTATGTTTGGCATGAATTACGCTGCCTGCCCACTACTGCTCGTCTAGAGCTGCTGTTTAATCCAGCCGTTGGTGGGGATCAGTAACCCCAAAGATGTTATTCGGTTGGTTTTTTTTTTTTTTTTTCACTCGCTTTATTTAAGCCTTGTGGTCAAACTGATGGCTTACAAGTAGTGACTGACTTTTAGTCCTTGTTTGATCCACTTATTCCTGCTCTGTTGGTGGTCTCTAGGCCCTTTCTAAAGCTAAACGTGCACAATATTGACTATCTCAAATGCACAGTATTGACGATCTCAAATACCTACAGGAAAAAACTCCTGGGAATATTTTTAATAAAAAGAGATACTTTATGCTACATAATCTAAAATTTGCATCAAATTTTCCTGGTCTTTGCTTTGTGCATTCACTAGTTGCCGATTTGTTGGCTCTCGGTGTGCCGGCGGTGCCCTTTGCTCCCGTCCGGCTGTGGCCGCAGCTGCGGACCCGCTCGGGTTTCGCGGGCCCCCTCCCCGCTCAGTC